>NC_058518.1:219853865-220180427 GCF_904849725.1 Hordeum vulgare subsp. vulgare
CCCTTGTGTTGAGTCAATAAATCTTGGTATAATACTACCCATGAAGACTTTTGTGATCCCCTATACTTGTGGGTTATCAAGAACTTTTTCTGGTGCTGTTGCGGGGGAGCATAGCTATATTTATTGTATTAACTTAAGGATATCCAATTGCTACTATGAAGAATCTGAAAGATACTCGAACCAAGACTATTCCCTCTCGTATGAGAGGAGGTAAGGAACTGCCATCTAGCTCTACTTTTGATTCACCTACTATTTTGAATCATCTCATAACACCACCATCGGTTGGTGATTGTGATATGTCGCATGAACTTGAGGATGCCACTTCTAAAATTAATGATGATACTACTCCTATAATTGATGAAACAAAAATTATGCTACTAAATGAATTACTTCATTCTTATATTGCTAAAGCTAGAGAACTTGAAAATGATGAAGAATTTGAATGACCTATTACACCTCGCTCTCCCAATAGATATGAATTGCCTAATTTACCTAAGGGTTATGTTATGGATGGGGAGATAGCTAGGGACTTTCTTTCTTGCGAACAGAAAGGAAAATCTATGATGGAGAAAATGAAAGATGATCCTAAATGTGCTACTTCTCCTATATTTGTTACTGATAATTATTACAAATTCTCTATTGACCCTGAGATATTCTGTATATTAGAATCAGATCCTTTCTATGGTTATGAAATTGAAACTGTTGTTGAACATCTCACTAAAACGAATGATATTGCCACTTTGTTTACTCATGACGAAAATATGTGCTACTATTATATCCTTAAGCTTTTTTGTTTTTTGCTAAAAGGTGATGCTAAGGAATGGTACCTCAACCTTGCTCCTGGTTGTGTGCGTATCCCTCAAGATATGATATATTACTTGTGTAAAAAATATGTTTCTACTCATAAGAAACAAGCTGCTTTATAGGAAATATTTAACTTTGTGCAAATTGGAGAAGGGAATCTCCCTCAAACTTGGGGGAGGCTTCTCCAGCTACTGAGAGCTTTTCTTGATTATACACTTAAGAAAAATGAATACTTGATATCTTTTATAATGGACTAACCGATGTTTCTAGGGACTACCTAGATAGTTGTACGGACTACCTACATAGTTGGGATGGTTGTGTTTTCAGGGAAAGGACAGTTGTTCAAGCTGAAGAATTATTGAATAATATATTGCAAATTTCTAATAATTGGACAGTTTCTGAGCCACCGTCGAAACTTATTCAAAAGAAGAGAGGTATTCTATTCCTCACTACTAAAAATCTCTAAGAATCCCAAATATCTGGGAAAGAAAAAGGTATTAAATCTAAAGATGTCAAGAAATTACCACCTATCAAAGAAATACATGGACTTGACACCCTGACACATGTAGTAGAGGTAATTTCTCTCCGTGCCTTTAACGAAAGTGATATACCTTGTACTAAGACCAGCAATGAGTGCATGGATGAATTTTATAATTACATTGTTAACTAAGAACATTTGAATAACTATGGCAAATATCAATTAAGACGTAATGCTATTATGATAGATCTATTGGATGACTTGATGTTCAGAATTGCTAATGATGTTAAGGGTCTAGGTAAACATGCTTCTATGGTTCACACTCAACTAGACCAAGTTGCTAAGTCACAAACTAATTTGCTTGCTGAAATAAATGAGAATATGAATGATCATGCTCTTAGATGAATGACTAGAGGAGGAAGAATGACTCCGGGACCCCTTTATCCTAGAGGTCATCCTAAAAGAATTGAACATGATTCTTAGAGAATTCAGGATAATGCACTCAGTACATCTAAGAAGAAAAAGAAATATAAAAATGATAGGACTTTGCATGCTTCTAGTGAACCTGTTATATGAAAACCTGCTGAAAAACATAATTATGTTTCTATTTCTGATGCTCAGACACAATCTAGTAATAAACATGCACGTAGTGATCATGAGAATGATAATAATAATGATGATGCCCATGTATATGCTAACGAGACAACAATAATAATGATGTGGAAATACATCCTAATGAAGATATCGATAACTCACATCCCAAGAATAAATGATACGAGAGGACAGACTTTGTTGCTAGAAAAGATGGTAAAGAAAGAGAGCCATGATTTCGAAAACCCATTCCATTCCCTCGTAAGTAAGGATTGAAATGGATCGGGTTTAGCTCGAGTTTAACAACATAAAAACCATACCCAAATCCAGGAATGCATTCTTTACTCGCCCACGAAAAAACGAGTGGATAGAAAACTATGTTCATGTCCAAACCTGATGGATATCCATCGGGTCCACTCAACTATGTAAACCCCATAAATAAATGTGTCAAGAAATAGCAAAGCACATATCAATTGTAATATCAAAACTTTAGACAACATGACAGAAGCACAACTTCAAACCAAATCAATTCAATCTATGTTTCTCAAAAAATGTCATAGCACACTAATAGAAAAACTCTTAAATTCTCACAGAATAATACTCCTGGTCTCATGTTCTATCCAATTGTAACATTATAAGCCCTATCCACAAAGGATGTTTGTGATCCATCCTGAATTTTGGGAATCCATTGAGTTGTACATAATACATAACAAATCAGTTTATGTACTTTGCAAGAAAGAAAACCTCTGCAGTTGGAGTTCACGTGAACCAATGTATAGAATGTCTAAACTATACAAATTCAAATAATGGTTTAATTCCTAAATTTACAGTCTTACAACCACAATAACTAGTAACTAATTGATCTAGTGTGACAAAACAGGAAATGTCATATTGATAATTGGATATATTAAAGAGATTAATTAATTTTTAATCAAACATGCAAATATACCAATAACAAATTCCTCAAAAATCTTTGCATGAACACGCAAATGGTTTTAGTTCTTATGGTCATAAAGTAAAACATGTATAATAAATCAACCCATACAAAAGTGGACATAGCCAAATGGGGATCTCCTCATGCTCCTAGAGTCATAGGAAAACGATACACAATGAGAAAGAGAGTAAGCAATGATAGACTTTTCATGCACACGAGTAAAACAATCAAACAACACAAAGAGTTGCATTGTTTACTTGTTGTTGCAAACATGTGTTTAGAGAGAGATAGAGGGAGAGAGAGAATAGCGGATGCTAATAAATTCTGGTAAATATAGCTAAGGAACAACCATGTCCATGTACGAGAACACTAGACATACTCATATACATGAGTAGGAACAAGAAGATTACCTCGATTATAGTTGTTTGGCATAGTCCTGCTCCTAGCTCTGGTCTCCACCGGCCTCTCCTTGCTGCATCCCTATCTAGTTGTGCTCTCCCATGCGATCTTGCAAGCTGTCGCGCTCCCCATCTCAACGCTCCACTCGCAGGTGCCATCTCAATGCCTTGTGCTTCCCTGATAGAGGAGTAACTCGGAGGTGAGATGTTGAATCCTTTAACAAGGAGAATAGGAAGGGGTGACTCATTTAACAAGGAGAATGGCGAATTGCAAATGAGTGGACAACTCATTTAACGAGGTGAATGGGTAGCAACGGGCACTGGAGTAAATGAAGGTGGAGAATTTTCTTTGCTTTTATAATTAGACCAAAGAATTTACCACGTGAGAATATTTTGTGGGATAGGCATTAGAAAATACTGCCCATGTGTCAGATTATTGGGTCGTGTTTGGATAATGCCCATGGGTACAAATTATGTCCATAATCGGGTTGAATTCGGGTGCTTCCCATGATAGAAGAATTGTATCCAAACCCTTTCCATTCGGTTCAGGTACCAGTGGGTATCCATGACCATGGATAAAATAGCCATCCTTACTCGTAAGCCTTCTAAGAGTAAGGACGAGGAGGAGTTTTAACGCTTTGCTGAAAGTATTAGACCTATATTTTTGTTCACTCGCTTAACTGGTATTTTGAAAATGCCTACATATGCTAAGTACAAGAAGGATATTATTACCAAACATAGAACAATACCTAAAATACAAATTGCTACTATGCTTGCTAAATATTATTTTGATGGTGAAGTGCCTAAGAAGTTGGGAGATCCTGGTATACCCACAATACCGTGCTCCATTGAATGAAGTTATGTTAAAACTGCTTTATGTGATTTAAGAGCCAGTTTAGCGTTATTCCTTTATATATATGAACAACTTGGTTTTAGTGAGCTTACACATATTGAGATATCCTTGCAAATGGTTGATAAATCTACTGCTTGCCCATTGGAATTTGCAAGCATGATCGTGTTGTAGATGCAAATTTCAGTACCTTAACATACTTTGCTATTCCTCATTTTCTCGAGGATGACAACATTTCGATTATCCCTAGTAAACCCTTTAAAAGTACTACAGGGGTTGTTATCGATTGCAACAAAAGCAAGGTTACTTTTCATATGAGTGGTAAATAACATACGATGCATTTCTCGAAGAAACAATATTTGGCGAATAATATTAATGTCATTGAGCCAATTACTACAATCTCTATTGGAGGGTTCAAACTTCCTCTTCCTACTGCCAAAAAGAAATTGAAATATTATATGAAAATCCACTTAGTGTTATACGAAAATTCTTAGGTTTCATGTCAATCGTAAATGGTTATTAATAATAATTGATCAACCTTATTAAGTGATTCTTTTTGAAAGTCATGTGGTTCATGAATTTAGTAAGCATAACTTTATGTACCATTAGTGTCGGTGTTGCTAGGTCGACACCTATGGGAATCCACGTGATTCCCTTGTGATCGTAGGGCGGGGAAAGACGATGTAAGAGCGGAGCTAACGATCAACTCCCGGCAAGCCTTTTTACCCAGGTTCGGGCCGCTTACGCGTAAAACCCTACATCCTGCTCGTCTGATCGTATTAAGCGTTTCGTTGTTCGTTACAGTGACCGATAATAACCATCTTCCGGCCAATGTCCAAAGAGTATAACCCCTTGTTAATGAGCTAAGGGCCTCCTTTTATAGGAAAAGGGGTCACCTAAAGTGCTCGGTGGTAGGTTCACGAGAAGTTACAGTGAACCTAGAGTGGTGCTTATCCATCTACCGCTGTCAGGTGCATTAAATGTGCGTCTTGTCTTTGTCTGCATTGTGCTGGTCATGACATGTGTCCAGCTGTTTCGACACCTGGACGCTGCGCTGGCGCATGAGGAATGTGCTAGAACTTGGGGGTGGCGGCACTGCCGCAAGGGCGGTTGCCCTCCAGTGTCTAGCCCGTCATCCCAGCAAGGGAGCTTGCCGGGGCCTTGGGTCTTCGACCCGGCAAGGAAGCTTGCTGGGGGCTTTGGTTGCCATCCTGGCAAAGGAGTTTTGCCGAGGCCTCGTGCATGGTGGGTTGATCACGCCTTCTAAATGGGTGTGGCCTTGGTTATCCTCCCAGCAAGGCAGGCTTGCCAGGGCATTGGGCATCTTGTCTGGACTATGCCACGCCCTGCCATCAGGGGAGCTTTGCGCCCGTGCACAAGTCTGAGGAACTAGGGACCCCAGTCTTTAGTGCACTGACAGAAGCCCCCGGGCCTGGGCTACACACGCGCGCAGAGCATTGTTGGGCCAGGCCCAAAGAGGTGCACGGGCCTTCGTGGTTGGATCTGCTGGCGGTTGCC
This sequence comes from Hordeum vulgare subsp. vulgare, assembly GCF_904849725.1. Lineage (NCBI taxonomy): Eukaryota > Viridiplantae > Streptophyta > Magnoliopsida > Poales > Poaceae > Hordeum > Hordeum vulgare. The sequence goes on from NC_058518.1 coordinate 219,859,439, forward strand.
TTTCCCCACATCACGCATAGAATGCATGAAGTGGGAGGTCGTGCGCGGAGTGGCCTCTCCGCCTCCTGAAATGCCTCTGCCACGCACGTGGCATGCACAGTCATGGATGGACAGCTGGCAGACGAGGCCTTGAAAGGCGCAGTAGTGGCTGGGCCCGCGCGTGCATGCATTAGCGCATCAGGGCGGTTCTCTGTTCGCCCATGAGCTCGAGAGATTGGGCGCGAGGGGTGGTGGCTCCTAGAGCAAGGGAGACTAGGCCCCGCGCCACGTCCTATAAATTGGGAGGGTTTGCGAGGGGTCTTGCTCACCCAACTACTTATGAATCCACCAACTCCTCGATCTTGGCCTTTAGAATTTCCTCTTGTTTGTAGGTGGCGCTTGCCGCTAACCTTGGTTAGGGGAGGAGGTCAGCCACCGTCGGCCGCCAGGGCGGCGAGGGGATCTCGTTCGGATCATGCCTCGGCTTCTGGGGGTGCCACGGCGGAAGACGGTCCGAACGCCCGTGGTGGAGGAAGTGTGAGGGGCGAGGTCGCCGCAGAGGTCGAGTCAGGGGGAGGCGGAGTGCTACACCAACGCCTCCGCCTTCCCCTGGGCTTGCTCCTGTGGCGGCCCTCCATGTTGCTTTAGGGGCCCCCACGTGTGCTTCCCGACTGCTGCGAAGAGAGCCCGAGCGACGCCGGTTGTCCTACCTCGAGCGATAGCGACGAGGAGGACAGCGGTGGCGGCACGGTCTATGTTGGGTTAGGGCCACGGGGTGTCAAACCGGATGCCGATTCCCCAAGCCCTAACTGGACGCAGACTGCACTGCCGCGGCTAGCTCACGGATCACCTTCACCTGGCGAGGGCGCATTCCCGGAGCTGGCGTCGGTGCCTCATGTTTGGGGAGGAGGCAGCTCTGACTTCTTCAGGTCCTCTGCATGGGCCACCTCACTGGAGCGGGTATTGGCTCCCCGACTCCAGGAGGAGGCGCGCCCGCCGGCACCGGATCCTTCACGCCTTCGTGTGCCCCGCCCTCTGCACCTCGGCCGGAGGGGGCCGGTGATGCTGTTGGGGGCGGTCCCTTTCTCACTGGCTCTCTGGCGGCCCTAGGGGACCAGTCCTCGCCATGCCGCAGGCTCCGCCTTTTTGTGTTCATGAGCTTCGCTCCTACGCGTAGGTCGATCCTCGTGAAAAGACAGAGTCTTTAGGTTCGGATAACAACGCTATGTAAGCAAAGCCAAATGTATCCATTCATATGAATGAAAAATACTATTTTCCTTGTTCCCGATTTCGTTGTTTGTATGATTCTTTTTGCATAATCTAGGAGCTTGCCGGCAACTACCGTCATGGCTCCTTGCCTCGTTCAGTGCAACCATGGAAATCGCCAAGTGCAGCTTGAGACGAAATCGGGTGCTACGTAGCCGCTTGCTCTGTTGATCAGGTTCGCAACTGTATGAAGGCGCTCTGTGGCCATTCAGGTCGTATGAATGAGTTCAAAACAGATAAAACATGCACCAAACTTTGGGAAGATCCCAGTACGCGCAAACTCCACACACAAAGACCAGATGCTTTCGAAGGGAAAAAGCAGAGGATCTATCTATTTCAGATCTGAATCTTAAACTTAAAGACTTATCTGCTCACGCCATGCTTGCATTGCGTTTAAGTCTTTTACCAAGGCGTCCGAGCCTTTGGCAAGCAGGGAATCACCGCTCCCGTCGGCTTTTTCCTCCAGCAAGGTCTTCCTGCCGACGGTCCTTGATCGTTGTTTGGAGGGAAAGCTGGCCAGGGTGTAACACCTTCGCTTTTCTCTTGCTAGGATGTGCTTGCGGATCCCCCAAGCGCGTCTTTGGGCGATGATGCGACGCTCTCAGGGGAGCAACACTCGCACTGGAGCGCACGGTGGGGCTTTGGGACCGTGTGGTGCATCCTCAACGACTATGCATCGCTCTGCGGAGGTGCATCCGTCGGAGTATGCATTGGGGCCTCTGTGAAGCACCCAAGCACGCCCTTGACAGCTGCGCGTTGGCCCCCGGGCGATGCATCGGCCTGACGATGCTGCTCTTGGAGTCTCCGCCTCCCTGCCACACCTGCGCGTGTAGCAACGCACTCGCATAGGCCTTGGGAAGCCCTAGCAGAACAGGGTGCCCGCCGTAGTACCCCGTTTCTAGGAGAACGCGATATAGCACCCAAACTTCGATTGAGCCGGTGACGATCTTGCTCCGATTCACGCGTCTCTCCGCCGCCCCTACCTGGCGCGCCAAAGATGTCAGCTTTGCTAGGTCGACACATATGGGAATCCACATGATTCCCTTGTGATCGTAGGGCGGGGAAAGACGATGTTAAGAGTGGAGCTAACAATCAACACCTGGCAAGCCTTTTTACCCAGGTTCGGGCTACTTACGCGTAAAACACTGCGTCCTGCTCGTCTGATCGTATTAAGCGTTTCGTTGTTCATTACAGTGACTGATAATAACCGTCTTCTGGACGACGTACAAAGAATCTAACCCCTTGTGAAGGAGACAAGGGCCTCCTTTTATAGGTAAAGGGGTCACCTACTGAGCTCGGTGGTAAGTTCGCGAGAAGTTACAATGAACCTAGAGTGGTGCTTATCCATCTACCGCTGTCAGGTGCATTAAATGGACGTCTTGTCTTTGTCGGCATCGTGCTGGTGAAGACATGTGTCCAGGTGTTTCGACAGCTGGTGTCGCGCTGGCGCATGCGGAATGCGCTGGAACATGGGGGGCTGCGGCACAGTGGCAAGGGCGGTTGCCCTCCAGTGTCTATCCTGTCATCCCGGCAAGGGAGCTTGCCGGGGCCTTGGGTCTTTGTCCCGGCAAGGAAGCTTGCCTGGAGATTTGGTTGTCGTCCCGGCAAAGGAGGTTTGCCGAGGCCTCGTTCCTGGTGGGTTCATCAAGCCTTGTAAATGTGTGTGGCCTTGGTTATCCTCACGGCAAGGCAGGCCTGCCGGGGTTGTGGTAATCTTGGGGGCGCATCTTGTCTGGACTCTGCCACGCCCTGCCGTTAGGGGCCCTTTGCGCCCGGGCACAAGTCTGGGGCACTAGTGACCCCAGTCTTTAGTGCACCGACAATTAGTTTACTCTTTCATTTGTTAGTTAAATACTATAAAATGCCTTGATTACCCTGTTTTATGAGTTTCTCATACAATAAAATGGGCCAAGAAAAAAGAGTCTTAGATTGCCACAAAAAAAATTAACATTATTTTTTTGCAGTATTGAAGAATTTTTGGTGGTGAAAACACATCAGGGAGGAGCACCTGTGGGCCACAAGCCAATAGGGCATGCGCACTCTCATGGGAGCATGCTGATAGCTTGTGAGGCCCGCATGGGCCTCCTACCTTATCCTTTCAGCCCATGTCACCTCTTACCTCTAGCAAATATTCATACACACACTCTCTCTCATGTTCTTCCTCCTCAACATAAATTTTTTGATCTCTTTGCTAGGAACTATGTTTTCGAAACTGTTTTAGAGAATTGCTCGTTGGTATGTGATTCCTCCAATTAGTTTTTGCTTTAGTGATTTATATTTTGCATATTTTTCGCACTTGGTGCTATTGAAAATGAGGTTGCATGCTGAATTATTTGAGTTCCAAGTAGTATGAAATCTTGATATAGCCTCTAGGAATCCATGTGAGTAGTTTCTACCAATCTTGCGAAGTTTTATTGACATATTTTTGTGGCCCTAAAATTTCAGGAATTTATTCATAGGGAAATGAATTTCCTTAGGAGTTCCTCAAGAAGGCATTCTTCAGGAGAGTCGTCGATCAAATGCTCAACACGACAAGCTTATGTTGAATCTGGAGCAAGCTTGATGGTCATGGCTCACGCTAAATCATGTCGTTGGACGTGCGATGAGTTCATGAGAGGTGTACGTATTAAGGAAGAATTCGATCAATACATCTACAACATTGGCCTCATCGACTTCCTTGCAGATAAGTGTGTTCAGCACTATGAGCTTACATGTTCATTCACGCATGCTTTTCGATATCATGCACATACTTCTAGAGTATTATTTAATATTTATGATAAATATTATAGTATGACTCTAGAGGAATTTTATGATGCATGCAAACTTCCATATTCGGGCTCGCTTGAAAAACCATTAAAAAGTGACTATAACGTGTTCCTTGAGAGCCTTTCCATAGGAGATGGAGGAGTGGCATAGACTAGAATAAACAGTATTTAGTTCCCATCTATTCACTACTTTGCATTATTTAATGGGAAATGCCTAGTGGGTAAGCAGGATTGTAGTGCATTGTTTGCCCTGACCTGAACATCATTTACACTATGATAACTCGTACTAAATAATATAACCTTTGGGAAATTGTTGCCCGTAGACTTCATCTTAACACAACTATTGGTGACTTGTATGGAGGAATTTATGCTTCCCACGTAGGTGCAAAATTTGGATTGTCACCTCGGTTTAACGACTCTATGCTACCTGAAACATATTTAGATTATGAAGCCATGTGATGTCACGATTTTATTAAGGATGGTGCCAAGGGTTATGTGTATAACTTAATATTTGATAAATATAACCCTGACTATGTCCCTTTGCATGCACCTACTCTCTTTGATTTTTAGAACAAATAGAGATATTACATTTATGAGAGCAAAGCGCAAGAGCACAATGCAGCTGTGGAGGTTGCTCGCTTAGCTGAGGAGGTAGCACGGAAAGCCTCCACGAGCAGGCAACACAGAATGCCTCCACGAGCTATCACTTCGATTATTATCTAGACCAATAGTGGTTATCACGAAGCTAGGAAAACACCTAAGCTTGGGGGAGTATGTATTTCTCACTGACATTACATTCATGTTCACACTCTTCATACAAATTGTCGGTGTTCTTCGTCTTCCATTCTATATCCATGTTAGTTTTTTATTTTTCTGCGTCCTTCTTGCGTGTTTGAAAAACTTTGAAAATCCAAAAATATTTCTCGTTTCTTTTTGGTTTTTCTTTCGCGTTTAATTAATTGTACCATTAAAAACAAAACCCAAAAATATTTCCTTTTCATGTTGGGAGCTTTGCCGTGTAAATATTTTTTCTCCCTTTTGTTTTTCCCTTGTTTATTTGCTTCCATAAAAAAACAAAAAAATCTAAAAATATTTCATTGTGTTTCTCTTCTTTTTCGTTCGTTGAATCCTTTAAAGGAGAAGACCGCGATGAAAATGTTGAGCCAATATTTTTTTATCTAAAAAAATAGCCAATATTACCTTGTCGTGTCCTTTGTATAAGCTATTTCGCTGACTCCAGCTTAGTCCATGTCACAATTGAACTATTATCATTTTCACATCATCCGGCCGTCCAAGTGAAAGGCAATCATGACCACATTTTATGAAGTGATCATGGTAAAGGAAGCTGGTATGAACTATTTTTGTTTTCCATTATTGTAAATATGTTTAGCTCGTTGGTTCTTGGTTCAACATATTATGAGTAAACATGTTTACGATGACAATTAGAGATTATAAATGCTCATGCCATGCTTAAATAGCAAGGAATGGATAACGATTTATCCACCAACATGCATTAAAATGGTTATGATGTGGTATGGTAGTATGGTATTTACCTATCAGTAATTCGAGCGGATTGACTTGGCCCATGTGCAAACATGTAGTTGATTCAAAACCAATACATCCTTCATGATGTTTAAATTCAGAGTGTTTATATCCTACTCATGCTCGTGATCAATGTTAAGTATTTTCAAGACATGATTATGACCATTTTCACTCTCTAGTTGGTCGCTTCTCAATCTATTGCTACCCTTCACCTGTACTAAGCGGGAATGCTGCTTGTGCATCCAAGCTCCTAAAACCAAGTTGTTCCACATGAGTCCACCATACCTATCTATATGCGGTATTACCCTGCCGTTCCAAGTAAATTTTCATGTGCCACCTCTCAATATACAAATAAGCATCTCTTTTTTGTGCTCGTACCGCTCATGGAGTGATGGGCACCCGATATCTTCCATGCTAGGTGTGTTATGCTTAGGATGGGCGTTTATTTGCCTCTCATTGCATGAGAGAGACTGGTAAAAGGATGCCCAGTCCTGGATAATCAAAGTAAATTAAACAAAACTCCTCGATCAAGTTGATATGTGGGCACACACCCGTGGATTTGGTCAGCCATGGTTTGTGTATGGATGGTGGAAAGGAGTAAAATTTACAATTTTGTTTGGGAACCACCGATAATGTGTTTAGTATGGAGGATATCATAAAATATATCGTAACATTGATAGAAAAAGCTCACCACCCAAACCTACAATTCATCTCTCTTTTAAACCTTGAGCTATCGCACCTCCGCAAATTAATGCTGCCCTCTGTGAAGGGCCTTTCTATTTACTTTCATATTATTTTATTTTTTATTCATCACCTTCTTATTTAAGCACCAGACCTAAGATCAGTATTGTCATTTTTACACACTGAGTCTAGTTAATGTTGGATATGAGCATGACTGGATCTTTTCGACTCTCAATTACAATGTTTAGTAGCTACTTGGATCTCAGAGTTACTCTGCATTTAGGTTTGGTGCTCTCGGAAAGGGCTAGAGAAATACCATGTCATGATATTACATCATGATTGTTTTGAAAAATTGTTGGCATGTGAGATATATTATTATTGCTCGCTAGTTTTTTATGTCATTATCGTGAGTGAATATGATAGCTAAGTATTATCATCAATATAGTTATTTATAGAACAACAAGAACAAAAGAGTTTGTAAAAGTTTTCTTATCAATTTTAGTTTATCAACTGAATTTTGTGAGGCAAGCAATGAGTTAATCTTGGGGGATTTGATACTTCTCAAATGTATCTACTTTTTCAACCACTTTAGCTCTTTATTTGGACTCCAATTTGCATGATTTGAATGAAACAAACCCAGGAATGACATTGTTTTCTACACAACTACTATGGTGTTATTTTTGTACAAAAATAAAAGTTCTCAGAATTGGACAAAACTTTTTGTAAATTATTTCACGAATCTATGAAGAACTATGGAGCGAAGAACTACCACAGGGGGTCTGCCTGTGGGCCACAAGCCAACAGGGCGCCCCCCTAGGCATGCCGTGTTAGCTTGTGTGGCCCATGTGGCTCCCCCAACCCTAATTCTAGTCCTATAAATTGGCAATGTGAGAGAAAAAATAAAGAGAAGGTTTCATCACCTTTTATGAGACGGAGCCGACACTACCACTTGTTCTTCCTTGGGAGGGCTTGATACTGGTGATCTGCATTGGATTTTTTGTGAACAGGAACGGGTTATTACAGCCCAATGCGGGTAAGTGTTTCCCTCGATTAAGAAACCAAGGTTTCTCGAACTAATAGGAATATCAATACTCAATCCCCTTGATATCATTATTTGCAAGCGAATGAGGTGTGTAGATAATGGTAGATAGTTGTGACTTGCAAAACAAAATAAAAGACAAATAATAACAGGGAGGAAATTATAAGTTTTCTGAATATATAAGTGAATAGACCCGGGGGGCATAGTGTTCTCTAGTGGCATCTCTCGTGATAGCTACATATGATGGGTAAACAAATTACTGTTAGACAATTGATATAACATCGGATAGTTATGCAATTTTCATGGCAATGACCATGTGTATATAGGCATCACGTCCACAAGCAAATAGGTCGACTCCTGCCTGCACCTACTACGATTACTCCACCCATCGCCGGCTATACATCATGCATCTATAGTATTAAGTAAAACATAGTAATTTTTGGAGAACAACGACATGATGTATACAAAGTAAACTTAATCGGTATGAACGAACCCCACTGTTTTATCCTTAGTGGTAGCAACAAAAAGACGCATCTTGTTCCCGTCTATCACTTGGATATATGAATTTGACACGTTGAAACCACTACAGCACACAACTACCACTGAAGAAAGATCAAATTATTTGGCCAAAGCAATTCAATAGATGAGACAGATTTATGAAGCTATGATGATCATGGAAATAAGAATCATAAAATTCACAGAAGATTCAAATACTTTTCATAAGTAATATGAACGTAAACCCATAATTAATCAGATTCCAACAAACACACCATATAAAATAATTACATCGAATAGATCAAAGCGAAGATGCGATGATCATTGTATTTTCAGATCAAGAGAGTGAGAGAGATAGCCATCTAGATACTAACTACGAACCCATAGGTTTGTGGTGAACAACTCACACATCATCACGAGGGCACCAAGGTTGATGAAGAGGTCCTGGGTGATCGATCCCCCCTCCGGTAGGGTGCTGGAACGGAGCTCCATATGGGGTCACCGTGGAAGACACACTTCCGGTGGCGTAAAAAGTGTTTTGTGGATATCTTTAGGGTTTTTGGGAATATTTGGGAATTTATAGGCGACAGAACAAGGCGAGAGGGGCCATAGGGAGACGACAACACATCAGGCGCAGCCACCCCCTGGTCATGCCATGTTTCCTTGTGGTCTCCTCGTGTGGCTTCAGGTCTCCTACCGAAGCTTCCAGGTCTTCTTTTCGTCCAGAAATAATCATAACAAAGTTTCGTGGCAATTGGACTTCGTTTTGTACTAAAAACATGAAAAACAAAAAACACACAGAAAACAACTAGCACTTGGCACTGGGTTAATACTTTATGCTCAAAAATAATATAAATGGTGAAATATGACCCAAAAAGTATCTTAAGATGATAATATAAGAACATGGAACAATCGGAAATTATAGATGCGTTGGTGACGTATCAAGCATCCCCGAGCTTAATTGTTGCTTGTCCTCGAGTAGGTAAATGATAAAAATAGACTTTTTTATGTAGCATGCTATTCAATATTTAATATTTTGCATGTATACTCATTAGAAATGATGAATTAACAAACATCAACATACTAATAATTATAAGCACAAGCAACAAAATCATCAATATTTCAAAGTATACGACCTAAAAGAATATTTACCCCCATTAATATTTCATATTAGCATATCATGGATCTGTCCTCATCACATTAATATGAATGTTAGCACCACGGTTTCCAAGTCAGGCAATTGGATCATGGTTTTTCAAAGTGAATCAACTTTTTATTCTTCACACAATACATGAGCGTGAGCCATGGACATAGCATCTGGTGGAATAGAATATAGTGGTAGATATCAAAGGGGTAAAAGTGGAGAAGATAGTCTCGCATAAAATAGTGTACCAATGGGCTAAGGAGATGCCAATCTGTAGGTGTAAATGCGAGGAGTATATATTTCTATACAAATGATGCACTAGATCTATAAGTGTATGAAAGCTCAAATGAAACTAAGAGGGCTGTGCATCAAGCTTGCTTGCTCATGAAGACCTCGGGCATTTGAGGAAGCTCGTCATCGGAGTATACCAGCCAAGTTTATAATAATGATAATATGATTCCCACTAGCATATGAGAATGACATATCATCAGACTTTGTACAAGAGGAACATGGTGCACTTTGAGGCACAAGTGTGGTAAAGGGTACTAGAAAAGTCCTATTCTCTCTTTTTCTCTCATTCAATTTTTTAATTTTTTTTATGGTGGGATCATTTGTCCTCCCCCATTTTTATTTTTAGTCTAGAGTCTTCTCCCGATTTATGGGGGAATCATAGTCTCCATTATCCTTTCCTCACTGGGACAATGCTCTAATAATGATGATCATCACACTTTTATTTACCTACAACACATGAAAGATCGGTATGACTCAACATGAATGCCTATGTTAGTGTACCCGGATATGCAATGATCTAGATTGACATGTATCAGCAATATAATTAGTGGTGGATTTGCCACAAACGCTATCTCTGCTCTATATGATTTTGCAAAGCAATATGATGATGAATGAACTAGTCATATGATGTAACGGAGAAATTTGCATGGAAATATATCTTAGAATGGCTATGGATATGCCATGATAGGTAGGCATGGTATATGTTTTTCGGAAGATAAAGAAAGGTTTATATGTGATAGAGCATATCATGCCACGGGGTTTGGATGCACCGGCGAAGTTCGCACCGATCCTCAAGGTGAGAATGGGCAATGCACGGTACCGAAGAGGCTAGCCAAATATGAGAAGGTGAGATTGCATATGTCCATGGTTTTACATTAGTCATGAAGAACTCATATAGTTATTGCAAAGTTCTATTACTTTCATCACAAATCAAAGAAGTAGACAAATGCCCTAAGAGAGAGGGTTGGGTGGAGTTAACCATTGCGCGACTCTGACTCGAAATAACACTATGATTTTAGCGAGGAATAGAAATGCTCACACATCGTCGCCATAACTTTTCAATATTCATAGAAACAATGAATTAACACCTCTTAATACTGCACGTTCTATGAATATACAATGATGCTATCACACCTTTTTCATATTACCACATCAATGTCATTAACCCACAATTTCTCTTATGTATTACATGATGGTTTTGATTATCATCCATTGGATACTTATTATTTTTGGACTAGCTTTATGCCCCATGCAAATTACTGCTATTTTTTATTAATTGTTAAACAAATATAAGTGAGCAACAAGAGTTCAAATATTTGTATAAAATCTACACGCCACCGTGTTCAAAAAGATATATGTGCAGTACTAGAGGAATTGATTAGCTCAGAGATATAACTTAAGCACTAAGAGTATTCTAACAAATCGTGATAAATGTGTATCTCTCTCAAGTTGCTGTTTCTATAAAAGTATGATTATGGCAAACAAAAAATAAAAAGCAAACAACGCTCCAAGCAAAACTCATATCATGTGACAAATAAAAATGTAGCTTCAAGTGACATACCGATAGAATGAGACGAAAGAGGGGATGCGCTCCAGTGCATCCCCTAGCTTAGACGCTTGAGTCCTTATATAATATTACCTTTGTTTACTTGGGAATCTCCAAGATTAGGCTCTTGCTGCTCCTTATTCCATAGTCCATCGCGATAACACCCAAAACTTGAAAACTTCAATCACACAAAACTCAATAACACTTCGTGAGATCCTTAGTATAAGCAACATATCAAATACTTAGGTAATTTTGTAAATTGATTCAAATTTCATTATTTCATAATACGTACTTTAGTCTCACTTCTCCATGTCTTATACCCTCGATACAATCCATAGCATCATCAAAGCAAGAAAACTATGCAAGCATAAACAAAATTTGTCTAAAACAGAACACTCTGTTGTTATCTGTAATTAACCTATACTTATCTAACTAGAAAAATTCTGAAAAATTATGAAGGCATGAAGAATTTTTACAGAAATACTGTGTAAAAATTTATCTTCAAAGGATGTTCTAGTAAAATGTGAGAAATTCTGCACTGCACGTCAAAGTTTCTGTTTTCGTATTAGGAATTATACTTATCATACAAGTCATCTCAAAGGTTTAACTTGGCACACACATAAATTTAAACACAAAAACACAATCATTACAGAGGTAATTATCATGCCATCACACCACAGCAGAAATAAATGATAAATATTGGGTTGTCTCCCAACAAGCTCTTTCTTTATAGCCATTAAGATAGGATTGAGGTAATAATGATGCTCACGTAAAATACAAGAATTGAAGCACAAACAGGGCATTTTAAATCATGTGAAAAACACTTTTAAGTCTAACATGCTTCCTATGCATAGGCATTTTATAAGCAAACAAATTTTCATGACAACAAGTGTTTAGCATATGCAAGTACGAATATTGAAGCACTAGCAATCTAAACATCAAGAGAGGTAAGTGAGTAACATGAAAAATTCTATAACCATATTTTTCTCTCTCTTAATGATTACATGTATTATCATATTAAAATTCAAAAATATATCAATCATGTAAAACATTCTATTTATGATGCATATGCATACAAGTCTTATAATCTTCCAAGGTAGTGGGATCATTATTACCTAAACTTGACGCTCTTGCAAACCCACTTTTAGTAGTGTTGCCAATATGATAATCAATAATAGATTCACCGTGAAGCATAGAATTATCAAGATCACAAGATACATCATTATTATCACCCCAATCATGATCATTAGCACAATTGATATTCACAAAATTTATACTAACAACATGGCAATCATGCTTTTCGTTCAAGGAACTATCATGAATCGTTTTGTAAATTTTACAATTACTAGATTCATGATTTTCACGAAAGAACTCATAAATATAATATTTTGAAAAGATTATAATCTTTTGAAAAGATTATATTTTTAGATTCCTGATTTTCACGCAAGAACTCATGAATTTCACAATTGCTCCCACTAGCAATTTTTTCAACATAAACCCGTCTTTTGGAAAGATTATCTAGTGGATGAGGATCCATTTATCTTAATATTTGCATTTTACTTTATGTTTTGGTGCCACAAAGATAAACATAACATAGCAAGGCAAGTAAACTAGCAAAGATAAAAAAATTGATTTTTTTGAAGCTAGCAAGATATAACAGCAAATAAAAAGATGAACAAGTGCATGATAACTTGTGTGAAGTTACATGATAGTTGGTGATGATATTCCCGACAACGGTGCCAGAAATCCTTCCTGATATTTGTGATCTGCTTTGGGTTTTCCGTGAAGAGAAATGAGTTATCGCATCATGATGCGGGTAAGTATTTCCATCGATTAAGAAATCAAGGCTTAATTAAACAACAAGAATATCAATCCTCAACCGTCTTCAATGGTTGCACACAAAAGAACAAACAACTTGCACCCAACACGGACAAGAGGGTTGTCAATCCCCTTGATCTCGTTATTGTCAAGCAAATGAGATGTGTAGATAATTGTAGAAGTTGTTACTGTTATCTCTAGTGGCATCTCTCATGAATGCAACATACGGTGGGTAAACAAATTACTATTAGGCAATTGATAGAACATCAGATAGTTATCCAATTTTCAGAGCAATGATCATGTGTATATAGGTATCGCGTCCACAAGCAAATAGGTTGATTCCTGCCTACTTCTACTACTATTACTCCACCCATCGACCACTATACAACATGCATCTAGAGTATTAAGTAAAACAGAGTAATGCTTGGAGAATAATGACATGATGTATACAAAGTAAAATAAATCAGTATGAATAAACCCCATTGTTTTATCCTTAGTGGCTACATCACAAAGACACATCTATTCCCTTATCTCACCTAGATATAGAAATTCGCCACGTTGAACCCACTACAACACAAATATACCAGTTAAGAAAGATCAAACTATTTGACGAAAGAAATTCAATCGATCAGATAGATTTATGAAGCTATGATGATCATCCAAATGAGAATAATAAAACTCACAGAAGATTATAATACTTTTCATGAATAATATGAACATAAAACCACAATTCATAACATCCCAACAAACACACCATACGAAAGAATTACATTGAATAGATCAAACCAAAGTTGCGATGATCATTGTATTTTAAGATCAAGATAGAGAGAGTGAGAGCCATCTAGATACTAACTACAGACTCATAGGTCTGTGGTGAACTATTCACACGTCATTACGAGGGCACCAAGGTTGATGAAGAGTCCCTGTGTGATCGATACCCCCTCCAGAGGGTGCCGAAAAGGAGCTCCGTATGGAGTCGCCATGGAGCAGAGACTTGTGGGGGCATGAAAAATGTCTCGTGGATATATTTAGGGTTTTTGAAATATTTTGGAATTTACAGGCCATAGAACATGGGAAGAGGAGCCACACATAGGCGACAAGGCATCAGGATGCGAATACCCGCCCCCCCCAGGTCGCACCCTATTGCCTTGTGGGCTCCTTGAGTGGCTTCATGTCTTCCTAAGCGTCCATGTATTCTTTTGGTCTAGAAAAAAACATAAAAAGTTCTCATGGCAATTGGACTTCATTTGGTACTAAATACCTGAAAAACAAAATAAAGGTAGAACACAACAAGTGGAAGTGGGCGCTGGGTTAATAGGTTAGTGCTAAAAAGTAATATAAATTGGTGAATTATGACCCAATGGTATCTTAAGATGATCATATAACAACATGGAACACTCAAAAAAATATAGATAAATTGGAGATATATCAGGGCTGATCTGGGTCGGTTTGGGGCTCCGGACAGTGGGATTCATCAATTCCGTCATAACCAACCCATCTCCATCAACACCGGGAGTGAATAATTCCTTTGTAGTCTTGCTTTACGGTGATGGTATTGGATGATATTGATCATGTAATCGAGTTAATTTGATAGGGCTTGAGCCCTAGTATCCACTATGTTCTGAGATTGATGTTGCTATGGCTTTGCTACGGCTAATGCTTGTCACTAGGGCCCGGGTGCCATGATTTCAGATCTGAACCTATTATATTTTGTCTAAATATCAAAGTGTTTAGATCCTATCTTCCAATTTGTATGCACCTATGACGTGTTATGATCTGCATCCCCCAAGGTGACAATAATTGGGTTTCTTTCCAGTGATTGTCGTAGTTTGAGAAGTTCATGTATTCACCATGTGTTAATGCTTTGTTCCTTTTATCTATTAAAAGAAGGCCTCAATATCCCTTAGTTTACATTAGGACCCCGCTGCCACAGGAGGATTGGATAAAAAGATGTTGTACAAGTTCTTATCGCAAGCACGTATAACTTTATAAGGAATACATGCCTACATTACATTAATGAATTGGAACTAGTTCTGTGTCGCTCCAGTGTCATTGTCAAATGATTGATGTCATATAAATCACTATCCATCACCTATCCACATGCATACACTTCACATATACCGAGTCTTGCTAAGTTAATACTATTGCTACTGCCACAACTGCGACAAAATTGTTGTTGTCACTATTACTGTTACCACCATTACTTTGCCTTGTTACCAAATCTTTGTTGCAGAGAGATATCCCAGGTGTGGTTGAACTGACAACTCAACTACGAAGGCCTATAAATATTCTTTGGCTCCCCTTGTGTCAAATCAATAAATCAGGGTATAATACTACCCGTGAAGACTACTGCGATCCCCTATACTTGTGGGTTATAAAAGTCTCACCTGGAGCCATCTTCTGGCACATTGTTGGAGGGTGCAATCGTCACCGGTGGCCATATTCATCATCCCGACGGTCTCCATGAAAAGGAGGGAGTAGTTCACCCTCGGGGCTAAGGGTATGTACCAGTAGCTATGTGTTTCATCTCTCTCTCTCTCTCATGTTCTTGTGATGTCATGATCTTGATGTACCACGGGCTTTGTTAATATTGTTGGATCATATGGTGTTTGTCCCTTGCTATTTAGATGTGAATTATTGAATCTTTCCCTTGAGATTTTGTTATGTCGGATTCAATATTGGATTTGAGATCACTTAATTAATGTCTTGCATGTGGATACCCATGGTGACAATGGGGCGTTCCATTGATTCACATGATATATGTTTTGGTACTCAACTTGCAGATTCCCATGGTGACAATGGGGTAATATATGCATATGGGTTGATACATGTTCTTGTCCTACGTTGTCTGATAAAAATCTTGTGGTACTCGTTGCAATTCTTTGTGTTGGATTAAATATGATGAATCTGAAATTGTATGATGCATGTCAAATAATTAACCCACAAATACTAGTGGTGGCATTGGAGTATCTAGGTGACATTAGGGTTGATTTATGTGTATGATAGGTGTTATTCTGGTACAAACTCTAGGGTTGTTTGTGACACTTATAGGACTAGCTCAATATATTGATCCAAAACAATATTTTGAGGTGGTTCTACTACCTACAGCAATTTCATCTTTTGTTCTCTGCTACTTATGAAATTTGGATTGATTCTCTATCACACATTGAGGGATGATCATATCATTCTATTATGTTATCATTGTTAAGAGATCGCACTAGTGAAAGTATGAACCCCAGGCCTTATTTATAAGCATTGCAACACCGTTTATGCTCACTTTTATTACTTTCTACCTTGATGTTTTTATATTTTCAGATTAGCTAAACATATATCTACTATCCGTATTGCACTTGTATCATCATCTCTTTGCCGAACTAGTGCACCTATACAATTTACCATTGTATTGGGTGTGTTGGGGACACAAGAGATTTCTTGGATTGGATTGTCAGGTTGTTTGGGTGAGACCATCTTCATCCTACACCTCACACAGATTGATAAACCTTCGGTCATCCACTTGATGGAAAATTGATACTATACTACAAAATTCTGCGCTTGGAGGCCCAACATAGTCTACAAGAATAAAGTTGTGTAGTAGACATCAGAGGTGTCGGGAGGAGATCCCAAACCATCACGGGGCGGACACCCCCTAGGACTGCCATGTTGTCTTGGAACCACCCCGTGTGGCGATTGGTCTCCCTCCAAAGCTTCCAGGTCTTATTTTTGTCCAGAAAAAATCATCAAAAAGTTTCATTGCATTTGGACTTCTATTGGTACTGATTTCGTGAAAAGCAAAAAACACGTAGAAAACAAAAACTAGCACTAGGCATTGGGTTAATAGGTTAGTTCACAAAAATGATATAAAACAATATATAAATGCATAAAAAGTAACCATATTGTTCATATAGTAGCATGGGACAATCAAATAGTATAGATGCATTGGAGACCTATCAATCGCGGATAACGAAACTACACCAACGCCTTGTTGTTTTGCCGCTCGGTAAGCTCGTGATATAAATGTTGGTCCATTACTGCTTGCTTGATTTGTGTGGTATGCAATATAGATGGTTGTTGACCCACAAGTATAGGGGATCAATGGTAGTCCTTTCAATAAGTTAGAGTGACGAACTCACAGAGGAGCAAAAGGAAATGATAAGTAGTTTTGAGCAAGGGATTCTCTTCGAGTGCTATTCGTAACAGTGATAGATAAATCTTTAGGAAGATAATTCGTAACAAGTGACAAGTAACAATTGTACCAAAGGTGCAGCAAGGTAGCCCAATCCTCTTTATAGCAAAGTACACGCCTGGAAGTTCTCTTAGATAAAGCTAGCGCTCCCGAGGACACATGGGAATTTATGTGTAGTCATGTTCATCATATTAAGTTGATTTGCGTTCGCTACTTTAATGATTTGATATGTGGGTAGACCGGTGCTAAGGGGTTTTTATTACTTGAACTAAATACCTACTTATGATTACCTCCTCTCGCAAGCATCCGCAACTATGAAAGAAGAATCAGAATAATCTAACCATAGCATGAAACATGTGGATCCAAATCAGCCCCTTATGGAGCAGCGTACAAATTGGGTGTCGGCAGTGCAAGGTCGAAACCTATGGGAATCAACATGAAACCCTTGTGATCGTAGGGCGGGGAGAGGTAACGTAAAGAGGAGAACTAACAATCAACACCGACAAGCATTTTTACCCAGGTTCGGGCCGCTTACGCGCAAAACCCTATGTCCTGCTTGTCCGATTGTATTAAGTGTTTCGTTGTCGATTGTTACAATGACAGTTGATGACCTTCTTATGGGTCAATATCCAAAGAGTCTAACCCCTTTGAAATGAGCTAAGGGCCTCCTTTTATAGGCAAATGGGTCACCTACAGTGCTCGGTGGTAGGTACACAAGGAGTTACACTGAACCTAGGTCGGTGCTTATCCATCTACCGCTGTCAGGTGCATTTAATGCACGGCTTGTCCTTGTCAACGATGTGCTGATGAAGACACGTATCCAGCTATTTCGACACCTGGACACTGCGCTCGCGCATGCGGAATGCGTTGGCACTTGGGGGGGTGGCACTGTGGCAAGGGCGGTTGCCCACCAGTGGCCAGGCCCATCATCCGTTCAAGGAGCTTGTCGGGTTCTTGAGTCTTCGTCCCGACAAGGGAGATTGCTGGGGGCTTCAGTAATCATCCTGGCAAGGGAGCTTGCCGGGGTCTTGTACTTGGTGAGTTCATCACGCCCACCAATTGGGCGCGGCCTTGGTCGTCTTCTCGACAAGGCACGCTTACCGAGGCTTTGATAATCTTGGGGATTGCATCTTGACTCGGTCCTGCCATGCCCTACCGGTAGGGGATATTCGCACCCGTGCACAAGTCTGGGGCACTAGGGACCCCAGTGTTTAGTGCACCGACAGGAGCCCCGGGCCTAGGCCACACATGCATGCGAAGCTTTGTTGGGCCAGGCCCAAAGAGGTGCACGGGCTTTCATGGATGGATCCGCTCGCAGTTGCTTCGCGCATTGAACTCGCGGAGTGGGGAGTCGTGCGTGAAGTGGCCTAGGTGGCCCTGAGCGTGGAGAACCGTTGGTTGAGTAGGCAAAGGGTCGGCCCACGTCTCCAGAAGAGGGGGAAACACGAGCTCTCCTAGCCCACTGTTCCTAGTCCCTATCCAATCTCAAACACCGCCGCCGTCGCGTCCCTTGGCTAGAGCTTCCCCACGCCTCCCTTTCCTCCCTAAGGTTCTGCTTTGGGCGGCAGCGTCCATCTTCCGCCGTTGCAATGCTACCGAAGGCCTCTAGAGGAGAGAATGGAAAGGCCGCCGCCACGGAAAAGGAGTTGGTGAGGCTACGGAAGAAGCATGCCTACTTCCCCAAGGGTCTGGATATGGCCACTCTAAAGAGCCACTACCAGATCATGTGGGCTGTCGAGACGAAGGCGCATCCAGCCACCCTCATACTCCCCGAGACGGGAAGTGGGGGGCCGGACCAGTTCCCCTTCTTGGTTTGCTACTTCTTTTGCGGGCTTTGCCCGCCATTCTCTGAATTCTTCATCGACCTCATGCACACCTACGGCTTCCGCCTCCTTGACTTCACGCCGATCTCAGTGACGTGCATGTTCATCTTCGCGCACCTCTGGGAGAACATCGTCGGGATCACTCCCCACACAGCTCTCTTCCGCCACTACTTCACTCCTCGCATCCAGGGCGGGGAGGCCCTTTCGGGCTCCATTGCCTGGGTCCCAAGGCCTGGGTGCAAGGAGGCGTACCTAGGTGGTACCCTCCGCGAGAAGTGGGACGAGTGGTGGGGGAAATGGTGTTGGATTTTTCAGGATGGGTACCTGCCCTGCTGCGAGCCCAGGAACTCCAAGATTGGGTCCCGAGGAGAGGACTTGAGCAATCTGTCACCTAACGATGATCAGCTGACCATCGCGACCACCAGGATCCTGCATCTCAGGGCCGCGGGGTTGACGATGGACATGGTGGCCGCCGGTTTTATCCACAGGCGCATCGGCCCCCTCCATCACAGGGGAGGGAGGCCGGCTTCGGCCTTTGTGAATGCAGCGGATGTCATGCGGCGGTGACTGGGGGTGGACGACAATCTCACGTCCATGGAACATGGGTACTTGTGTCAGAAATTGTTCAGTTCTGAGATGAGGACCCGACTGCCGCGGGGGGTCTTTCCGTTGTGCAACATCTCGGCCCTGAGCAGTCTCACGGCAATGATGCCGGATTCTGATGCTCACGGTGTGGTTGCGACCTGGCTTGAGCCCGCGGTGGAGGTAGTTTCGTCTTTCTTTGACGGATTGTCAGAGGTCTCCATTCGAGAGGAAACCGACATCATCTGCGAGACCACCGCTGAGGAAGAAGCGTACATCGCCAGCCGGGTGGAGGAGAATATAGTCGCCCTCGAGGCTGGGGATGCGGGCTTCCACGGCGGGGAAACGACTGGTGAAGAGATGCCGCCGCAAGCGGAGTTTGCCGAGGGGGTCGGCAACTCGGCTGTTGGTGGATCAGGCGGTCCGTCACTAGGGAGCCCAGCGGCTCGACTGTCGGTGGTTTCCTAGAGGAATGGGTGGCTGTCACTGGGGCGCAGGAGGAGGAGGAGGAGATGGAGGAGCGCTCGGTTCTCCGAAAATCCAAGCGAGTGCTCCTCCGCGTCGGCTCCAATATCCCGGTCCGCCAAGACTTGACTATCGTACCCATAAAATGTCCGAGGGCAGCGCCCCCCTTGACGAGTGCCAGGGTGGAGGTGGATTATGATATGTCGACTTTGAGTTCAGAGGAGGAGGAGGAGGGCAAGTAAGAGATCGATCCCCTGTCTCCCCCATCCTTACTTGCTTGGTGCTTCTATTGACTTGATGCTCTCGTCCACCCGCAGGGACACCCATACGTTGGCCCAAAGGTTGGCGAAAAGGGCCAGGGTGTCAGCCACCGGCGAGCCGTCGGCGGGAGTGGACACATCGGCTGGTGGGATGCCCCCGACAAGGCCCAGCCGGCCAGCCGATGGCGATCCCTTGGTGGATGCTGATGCATCAGCCGGTGATGGGCCCCCGACAGGTGCCATGGAGACAACCAGCGACAACCCCTTGGCGGACTTTCCGGAGGCTTCGCCGGTGCCTCCTACCACTCCCGTGGCCAGCCCCCGGCAAAGCGCCGAGCGTGCATCGCCGAAGCCTGCGGAGTTCGAGGAGATGACCCCGGCAACGGATGTTGCCGGGGAGGGGACACCTACTATCCATCAGCAGGAGGAAGGTGAGCGTCCGCAAGTTGGGGCTTGATTTCTCTTCTTGATTAATTCATCTGATCTTGATTATTCCCCTTCTCTTCCTGTCCCAAAGATCTTTCTCCTGCGGAGGAGATGCACGTTGATGTCGTGGTTATGGAGACTGCTCGTGAAGCGGCAGCTAAAGCCTCCGAAGCCATAGGGCACAAGGCCTCCTATGAGGAGCGGGAGCAGGAGCAGGATATCTAGGAGCCTGCAGAGGGGTCCGACAAGGGCCCTGAGGCGCGTCGTGACGACTCTTCTCTTGTCGTGGGCGAGGAGACTGCCATGGGCGTGGAATCCCAGCCCGCCGGAGGAGAGGCAGGCAGCGGTCAGCCACCCAGGCCCAAGGATATCTCGGGTAGCGCGTACCTCCGCGTCGGCGAGGAGACATTCGTCATCCCGCCGGGGGCGGAGCGATCGATGTTGGGGATATTACCTGCTAATAACCTACCCTTAGTGGGCCGGGTTATCGAAGGGGGCGACTTACCATTCAACGCGCGTCTCGTGGCCCAGAAGCTGGATGGCGGTTCAAGAGGTCGTGCGGTTGGAACATTACCAAGGGAGTTCCCAATCGTGGAGAGCACGGCGACTTAAAGATAAGGAAAGCCGCGAGGAGTAGCATGGCAGGACTTTGTAAACCCTAGGGCCTCGACCTGTATATAAAGGCGAGTCCCAGGGAAAGGTCAGGCGAGTTAGAGAGAATCAAGAGCTAGGTCAGTCGAGTTACACCCTCCTTGTAATCGAAACCACCATTAATCCACACAAAGCAGGACGTATGCTTTTACCTCCTCTCGAGGGGCCGAACCTGGGTAAATCTAAGTCTCGCTTTCGCTCACCCCTTCGAGTCGCCACCAAGGTGCGATGGCTCCATCTTGAAGTCCTTTCACGAGTACATCTACCGTGACAAAACCACGACAATCGGGGATCTTTGTGGAGGGGGAGATCGTCGATGCGGAGCTTCCCGCTGGCGTTGGCCCCGACGTCTTAGTGTGGTTGGAAGCAAGCGGTGGAAAGCTCAGCGAGGAGCAGCTCTTCCAGTCCATGAGGGACCATGTCGGCCAGCTCCAAGCCTTGTATCACGCCAGGAGGGAGAAGTTGGACTCCCGGGAGGCTCTCATCAAGGCGGCGAAGGAGGCGTTTGAGAAGCATTTCGAGGAAACGCGGGCTCACTTCAATGAGGCATACAAGGCGCTACAGAACGAGCGCTAGAAGCTGAGGGCCGAGGACCAAGCGCTCAACCTTCGGTCTGATGATGTCTAGAAGGACGAGGAAGAGTCTCACCGTCAAATCTCAGCCAAGGAAGCCCGCCTCACCAACATCCGCATCGACGCTCTCCTAGAAAGCCATGAGGAGGAGCTTGCCTCTAGCGAGTGTGCGCTCAGCGAGTCGCTCCGTGCCAAGGACGAGGAGGTCAAGAAACTGGTGGCGCAGCGTACTCAGGAGCTGGCAGACTGATTCAAGAGCGACCTCGATGCTCAGGCTTCGGAACACGCCGGCAAGTTCCAGGAGGCCACCGACCGAGCGTCTTTCGCCGAAGTCGCCTAGGATGCACTTGCCGGGATGATGAAAGATATCGAGGGAGAGCTCGATGGCCTCCGTGACGAGGTATCGACGCTCTCTTCTGCGAGGGACAAGGCCCTTGCCAGCTTGAGGGATGTTGAGGTTGCTGCGGCTGACAAGGCCGCCCAGCTTTGTAGCGCCAACGCCTCCCTGGTCAACCTACAAAACAAATTGGCTCCTATGGAGGAGGCACTCAATGTGGGCGCGGCCTGGGAGGAGGATTTGACTCAAAGGCTCCAGGTTGCGGTGAAACAGCTAAATGCCGCCTCCGCTGACTACAACGGGTACGTGGAGACCGTCAAGTTGTGGACCGAGCGCCTTGTTAACGTTGCGTCCACTATTGCCGATCAGCTGACCACCATATATCTCCAAGACCCTGGCTATTCCCCTTCTCTAGGGGTTCCTCCGAGCGGCAATTTGGCCTTGTTCTTCGAGAGTCTAGCCGACGCCCTAAAGCATCTCCAGACCAGCGAGGCGACGCGGCTGGCGAGCGAGGCCAGATGGCTGTGCCGGATCTTCAAGGTGCTCACCAAGCTGGCGTACAGGAACCCCGATCTCAACCTCTTCATGGTATGCCTGCCGAAGGACCTGGACCCCAAGCCTTTTGAGGAGAAGGTCATGTCTATCGTCGACAGGGTAGACCAAGTTAAGAGAGTGCAAGGTTCACGTCGGGACTAGCACCTGTGCCCCTTGTTACTGCAATTTGTGCTTTAAACATAATTATAGTTATTTGTAGTATACTCAGTGCTTCGCTTGAGAGAGCAGTGCTTCTCTTCCTCCACAGCCCCTTTCTATCTACCTTTTTTATTGTGGTCCGCCTTTGTGTGTTTGCCGGGGAATCGTTGGCACGATCGGCCTTGTCGCGAGCACCTTGGGGGGCGATACCTTGCCGGAGTCGTCACTACCGGCAGGGTGTCTAGCTCCCTTCTGGGCTTTGCTATGGGTCATTGAGCACGCCTTTTACAAAAGGGGTGTGTCGGACAAGCCACCTCGGTTGTTGAGTGCGCTTCGAGACAACGTCTGGAAGGCTTATGATAGTGATCCCCAGCAGAAAGGTTTTTCCATGTGAGAGAATCAAGGATGCTTAGAGAGGAGAGGGATGTACTTACCCAACGACTTACTCAAAGTGTTTGCAACTTATCTACTGGCTGCGTTTACTTTCTTTGGACTCGAGTGGATTATCTTGGCTCTTGCTACTGCTGTGGGCGTCCCCACTATCTTCCGCCCCCGCCGCCAAATTTGTGCTCGGGGTTGTACCTGTCTTTCAAGAGAATGAGAAAAAAGGGAAAAGATCTGTCAGGGCTATGGTCCCCTTGTTAGTTTATGCATTTCACAAAATCATAGATGCATGCAAGTTTTCTATCATGAGAATCTGTATGATAATGCGGAAAGCTATGCTTTATTTAACTGCGCTCAGGGTCTTCGCCTGGCTTTGTAGAAAGGATTACATGCAACTTCGGGAAGACTTGTACAAAGTTGGTCACCGGTCAGCCCGACAACCTCTCCCTACGGGTCGAAGTCTCGAAGATGCTCAATGTTCCAGGAGTTGCTCACCGGTAAGCCATCTTCGGTCTCCAGGCGGACAACACCGGGCCTACTGACCCGCACTACCCTATATGGGCCTTCCCACTTTGGCGTCAACTTGTTTGTATTCTTGGCCGAATGAACGTGCCGAAGAACAACGTCGCCTTCCTCCATACTTCTGGCTCGTACCTTGTAGCTATGATACCAGTGCAAGGCTTGCTGATAGCGAGAGGCTCGCACAGCCGCCTGAATATGGCTCTCCACGAGGAGCACTGCGTCATATGGACGCAATTGCTCTTGCTCAAGCTCATCATAACCGAGCACCCGAGGTGACCCATAAATGAGTTCCATGGGAAGAACTGCTTCTGCCCCGTGGACCACAGAGAAGGGTGTCTGGCGGGTGGCTCGATTTGGTGTCGTTCGGATCGACCAAAGAACCACCGGCAGTTCATCAATCCAGTGCTTTATATGCTTGCGCAGCTTGTCCAATGTCCTGGTCTTGAGACCGTGCAGTACCTCGGCATTGGCTCTTTCAACTTGACCGTTGCTCCTTGGGTGAGCAACGAAAGCAAAGCATATTTTGCTGCCAAGGTCCTGGGCGTATTGCATGAAGATGCGGCTCGTGACCTGTGTGTCATTGTCGGTGATGACCATGTTCGGGACGCCAAAGAAATAGACTATCCCCTTGAAGAACTTGACGGCTGATTGCGCTGTAACCTTTCTGACCAGCTCCACTTCTGGCCACTTTGTGAACTTGTCGATTGCGACGTACAAGTACTCAAAGCCCCCGCCGGAGCGGGGGAAGGGCCCGAGAATATCGAGCCCCCAGACCGAGAATGGCCACGAGAGAGGGATCGTTGGGAGAGCTTGTGCTGGTTGATGAAGCTTTCTTGAATGGAACTGGCACGCTTCACACTTGCCGGAGGGGCGTGGGCCAGAAGAAACCTTGCCGGAACACCTTGCCGGCTAGGGCCCTCGACCCTATGTGGTATCCTCATATTCCTCCATGTATTTCGGCCAACAGCTCAAGTCCTTCCTCCTGGGAATGCACTTCAGCTTCACGTCGTCCAGTCATCTTCTGTAGAGGGAATCATCTATGTATTGGTACATGCTTGACTGGCGGGCTATTTTTCTGCTTCTTCGGCTTCTTCGGGAAATTTCCACTCTGGAGGTATCGGACTATGTGTTGCACCAATGCCGAAGCGTGGGGATCGATAGCGAGGACTAATCGCATGTCTTCTGCCGGGGTGGGATCCCCCGGGCAGGCTTTGCTTCTGGTGCGTCAACTTCTTCCGCGGCGAGGTTCTTGCCGGGGCTCCTTAGCAGGTCTACCGGGAAGTACTTGTCGGAATTAAGCTTCTTCCTTTTGTCTGGCTTGGTTAATGGTTCCACGGAGGGTTGAGTCAGTCGTAGCACGAAAGTTCCTCGTTCCATAGGAAGTTTAAGTGTTGCACGCTTTGACTGGTCATCTGCGATGGTGTTTTCGGCATGGGGTACGTGCTCCATCTGTAGACCGTCAAAGTGTTCCTCCAACTTTCTCACCTCCTCCACGTAGGCTTCCATCAACATGCTCTAATAGTCTTTGTTGACTTCTCGGATGACCAGCTGGGAGTTGATACGTCTCCGTCGTATTTCTAAACTCTTTTGCCCTTGTTTGGACTCTAATTTGCAGCAGAGTTTCCATTGTGTTTTCAGCATAATTGCCACGGTGTTGTTTTTTCACAGAAATAAAAGTTCTAAGAATAACCTAGAAATTTACGAGGATTTTTTATGGAATATATAAAAAATAACGGCGCAAGAATCAACCGGAGGAGTGGAGCGAGGAGCCCACAAGCCCACCA
The DNA here is from genome assembly GCF_904849725.1 of Hordeum vulgare subsp. vulgare. Classification (NCBI taxonomy): domain Eukaryota; kingdom Viridiplantae; phylum Streptophyta; class Magnoliopsida; order Poales; family Poaceae; genus Hordeum; species Hordeum vulgare. Next base: position 219,884,687 of record NC_058518.1, read on the forward strand.
GGCGCCCACCCCCCTGGCCGCGCCTAGCAGGCTTGTGGGGCCCTCGAAGCTCCGCCGCCTCCAACTCCAGCTCTATTTAGTCCCTTTCGTCCAGAAAAAAATCAAGGAGGAGAGTTCATCGCGTTTTACTATATGGAGGCGCCGCCACCACCTGTTCTTCCTCTGGAGGGCATATCTAGAGTCCGTTCTGGGCTCCAGAGAGGGGAGATCGTCGACATCGTCATCACCAACCTTCCTTCATCGCCAATTCCATGATGCTCTTCAGTGTTCGTGAGTAATCTCATTGTAGGCTTGCTGGACGGTGATGGGTTGGATGAGATCTATCATGTAATCGAGTTAGTTTTGATGGGGATTGATCCCTAGTATCCACTATGTTCTGATATTGACGTTGCTACTACTTTGCCATGCTCAATGCTTGTCACTAGGGCCCAATTGCCATGATTTCAGATTTGAACCTATTATGTTCTCGTTAATATATGTGTGTTATTGATCCTATCTTGCAAGTTGTAGTCACCTACTATGTGTTATGACCCGGCAACCCCAGAGTGATAATAGCCGGAACCACTTCCGGAGATGACCATAGTATGAGGAGTTCATGTATTCACTAAGTGCTAATGCTTTGTTCCGGTTCTCTATTAAAAGAAGAACCTTAATATCCCATAGTTCCCATTAGGACCCCGCTGCCACGGGAGGGATGGACAATAGATGGCATGCAAGTTCTTTTCCCTAAGCACGTATGACTACACACGGAATACATGCCTACATTACATTGAAGAACTGGAGCTAGTTACATATCTCTCCGTGTTATAATTGTTGCATGATGAATGTCATCCGGCATAATTATCTGTCACTTATACAATGCCTACGAGGTTTTCCTACTGGTCCTTGCTATGTTACTTTGCCGCTATTACTGTCACTGCTGCTACTGTTACTGTGTCGCTACTACTGTCACTGTTGCTACTGTTACTGTAGCTAATGTTGCTATCACACTACTTTGCTACTGATACTTTGCTGCAGATACTAAGTCTTGCAGGTGTGGTTGAATTGAAAACTCAACTGCTAATACTCGAGAATATTCTTTGGCTTCCCCTTGTGTCGAATTAACTAATTTGGGTTGAATACTCTACCCTCGAAAACTAATGCGATCCCCTATACTTGTGGGTTATCAGGAGTCACCTCTGATGATGAGCTTCTGAATTCCAAGATCTGACGTGATCCTGAGTCCGGCAAGCGGCCCTTCATACTATGCGGTGTTGTTGGTTGACTTATCCTAGGGGAAATACATCTGGATCACATGCTTGAGATGCTCTCCGGTAGGCGCGACTAGCAGCACGCCAGCCCCGGTGCCCTGGAGGGAGAACGCTCCATCCAAGTACATGACCCATTCCTGACCTGATTCCTTGCCCGGGAGGGTTGATTCTGGTATTTCTTCGTCTGGCGTCGGGGTCCATTCTGCAATGAACTCCGCCAAGGCCCCGCTCTGTAAGTTAGAGGTGCTCTCGAACTTGAGGCCGAAGCTGGACAACTCCAACGCCCACTCCACTATCCTGCCAGTTGCATCAGGGTTTCGCGGAGCCCTTTGCAGTGGGAAGCGAGTGACGACGGTAATCTCATGTGCTTCGAAGTAGTGGGGCAACTTTCTTGAGGCCATGAGGAGGCCAAAAAGCAACTTCTGAACTCCGGAATATCTCGTTCTGGCCCCTTGTAGGAGGGAGCTGACGAAATAGACTAGGCATTGCACCAACTTCTTCTTTTGTATAGGCCTGCCGGTTGGCGAGGATTTCTCTTGGTCGCCCCCCGATTCCATTGGGGGATCTTGTTCGTTGTCGTGCGCATCCTCATTGAGCGACGTTGCCTTTGTCGGGGCTCCATCGTCCTCCTCCCTCTGCACCACCAAGGCAGCACTGACCACCTGGTTGGTTGCCGCTAGAGGCTCTTGGGGTCTAGGGGCCACCAGCACGGGTGCGGAGGAGAGGTACTTCTTCAAATCTCGTAGTGCCACTTCCGCCTCGGGAGTCAACTTCATCGGCCCTACCTTCTTCAGGATTTTGAAGAAGGGGAGGGCACGCTCGACGGACTTGGAGATGAACCGGCTCAAGGCAGCTACGTAACCGTCTAGGCGTTGCACATCCTTGACGTGCTTCGCTGCCTCAATCTGTTCGATGGCCTTGATCTTGTCGGGATTGGCTTCGATCCCATGTTGGGACATGAAGAACCCGAGAAGCTTGCGAGACGGGACACCGAAGACACATTTCTCGGGGTTGAGCTTGAGGTTGATTTTGCGCAGGTTGGCAAACGTTTCTTCTAGGTCTTGCACAAGGGTCGACCTGTCCTTGGTTTTGACCACTATGTCATCCATATAGGCATCCATATTTTTATGGATTTGGGTTTCAAAACCAATTTGGATCACCCTTGTGAAAGTGGAACCAACGTTTTTTAACCCGAAAGGCATCCGCACAAAGCAGTACGTGCCACATGGGGTGATGAACGCGGTCTTTTATTCATCTCCCTCGGCCATGTAGATCTGGTGATAACCGGAGTAGGTATCGAGGAAGGACAGCAGGTCACAGCCGGAAGTAGAGTCAACAATCTGGTCGATGCGCGGCAAGGGGAAGGGATCATTGGGACATGCCCTATTGACGTCGGTGAAGTCAATACAAAGCCACCACTTCCCTTTCGCGTTGCGCACAACGACTGGATTGGCCAACCATGTGGGATGGATGACCCCTCTGACTAGGCCTGCTGCTTCTAGCTTTGATCTCCTCGGCAATAAACTCTTGCCGCTCCAGGGTCTATTTTCTCACCTTCTGCTTAACTGGTCATGCATGTGGACTGACGGCAAGGTGGTGCTCAATCACGTTCCTGGGAACGTCGGGGATATCTGACGGTTGCCAAGAAAACACATCAAGATTTGCCTGTAGGAAGGCGATGAGCGCACTTTCGTATTTGCTGTCGAGGGTGGAGCTGATAGTGAAAGTTCCACCCGAGCCGTCTTCCTTAGGTGGCACCTTCTTGGTCTCAGGTGGAGCGGTCCTGGACTTTTTGCTCTCCGTGGTGGAGCTTTCAGGCACGTCCATGCCGGCAGCACAACACTCTAACGAGGCGAGCTTGCCGGGGTCGATGCGGGAGGTCCTCTTGCCAGCCTTCTTCTGTCCCGGGATCTTCGTAGTGCCGGAAGGGGTCTTGAAAACGGGCGCCACCACAGCCTCCCGGTAGAAGCGGGCGATGCACATGAGTGCGTCTTTCTTATCGGCACGGATGACGATGACGCCAACCGGGCCAGGCATCTTCAAGGCACCCTAGGAGTAGTTCGAGGCCGCCAGGAATTTGGCCAACGTAGGGCGCCCTAGGATTCCATTGTACGCGGACGGGTTGTCGGCAACGTCGTAGACGACCCTTTCCGTTTGGTAGTTCTGATCGCTGCCGAAAGTTACCGGCAAAGTGATCTTATCCTTATGCTGGATCTTTTCGGGGTTGATCCCTTGGAACACGCCTGTGTTCTTAAGGTCTTCCTCAGGGATCTGCAGCTTTTGGATCACATCAGGGGAGATGAGATTCAGGCTAGCCCCTCCTTCTACCAATGTTTTCATCACCCCTGAGGTTGCGGATCATTGGTGATACCAACAACGGCAAGCACCCGACCGAAGTGACGCGGTCTGGGTGGTCCTCAGAGTCGAAAATGTTCGCTGTCTGCGACCATTCAGGGGCTTGTGGACGCTGATGGAGGGCTCCGCCGCAATCACTTCACGTGCCCACTTCTTGAGATGGCGGTGGGAAGAATGAATTGAGGCGCCTCCTTCAAGGCACATCATGTCTGTTGTCCTCTGGAATTCGTGGTCGCTGGAGTCGTTGTCGGGGTCATCTTTATCATCATCCTCCTCCATCTTCTCCCGCGGTTGTGCATGCCTTCCTTTCTTGCCTTTGAGCTTGCCGGGGCGGCCCCCTTGGGCGCCCTTCTTCCCGCTTGACCCTTCGCCACATTGCCGGGCCTTCTCCTTATCGCGTCTTTGGTACACAGCTCTCTGCTTCTCGACAAGTTGTTCAACCTGTCGATAGTGCTAGAGGTCGTGGCCCTTGGTGCGGTGGATCTTGCAGTACTGGGCACCGAAGCCATCCGGTTTGTTAGCGGCCGCCAAGGCCTGGCAGGAGCCACACCCGGCATCGTCCTTGCCAGAGGTCCCGGATTTCGCATTCTTGGCGGAGTCGGCATTGCCGGTCGCCTCAACGGCAAACACGGTCTTGCTATTTCGCTTCTTGATACGCCGCCATCCCCTATTGGTGGGGACGTCGGCGTATTCGTCGTCGGAGTCGGCTTTAACGTCGGCGTTCTCGCTGGGAAGACTCCTCCCTTCTTCTGCACGCGTGCATCTATCCGCCAGAGCGTAAAGCTCGGCAACATCGCGTACTTTGTTCATCGCCAACTCTTCGCGCATCTTTCGATTCCGCACGTTCTGGTGGAACGCGCTAATGACGCCAGCTGGGTGAACGTCCTGGGTGTTGTGTTGGATGCGGCTAAACCTCTGGATGTACTTGCACAGGGACTCACCCTCCTTTTGGGGTATGATGTGCAAGTCGCTTTCCAAACCAGGAGTTTGGTGGCCGCCAGTGAAGGCGACAACAAAGTCCTGGCACAACTATTTCCAGGATGAAATGGAGTTCTTGGGGAGGTGCATCAACCACGACCTGACGTTGGGCTTAAGTACCAATGAGAAGTAGTTGGTAATATCTTCTTGTCTCGTCCCCCGACAGCTTGCACCGCGATGGTGTAGATGTTGACGAACCCCGACTGGTGGGTCTTGCCATTGTACTTCTCCAGAATATCCGGCTAGAAAATATGGGAGTTGGGCCAGTGGACTCAGCGTAACTCGCGGGTAAAGGCTGGACAACCCACCTCGTAGGGTAGGTCGCCAGGGTACCCTGAAGCTGGTGCGCCAGCAGTGGTTCCAGCACGCATATCCGATTGACGGCGCGTCTCGCGTCATCGCTCGATGAGGGTGCGAGTGTCGTCCCCGCGTCGTTCATGGAGAATATCTCCCTAGTCACGGCCGTGGAGGAGAGTGCACTATGGCCATGGGAGCCCCAGTCTTCTCAGTATGGTCTTGAGCACGCTTACTAGGGGGTCGTGTTCATGTCCCCGCCTGCTGCGGCTGGTCTCCATTGGCGACTGCGAGGAGGCTTTGTATTGTGGCTCTCCACTCCTCTCGCTTGTCCACCGTTGGATGGAAATCTAGGAGTAGCTGGGCTCGCTTCAGGGCTTCCGCCGCGCGGGTGGCAGCGAGACATGCGAGGACCTCGAGGGGCTCTTACTCCTAACTGTGTTAGAAGGAGCACCTTGTTGGTCACACGATGGCACACCGTCCCGCTCCGTACCAGAGCGAGTACGCGTGCTCACCGTGCCTCGAGAACGGGGTCCAGGGGTCCCCTTAGGTGGGGGCGGATTGCTGCCCTCCTGGGTGATCCGTCCTGTGTGGCATGAGAGGGCCGCGAAGCACATCTTTGCGAGGGCGCCTTGAAAGGCGTCGGCGTGTCCTTGGACGTGGCTGCACTGTCGGTTCTTCATGCTGCCTGGTACTTTGACGCACCGGGCCAAGGATGATCGCCGTGGCTGCGGGCGACTCCACTCGCCCGGGTTTGTTCTCCAGAATGTTGCCGAAGCTCGGGGCCTCCGTCTCGTTGTCATGCGCCCGTACCTCCTCCTGCCCCCCGCCTTGGCCAGAGCGCTGGGTGTGGGAGCGTTGGTTGCAGGAGCGCCCCTTTTCTTGGGGACCATGGCGTTGAAGAAGAGGTGGTGCGTTGATGGCTAGGTCAGGTTAACACAACCTTCCCCCACCTACCTAGCGCGCCAAATATGTCGGCGGTGTGAGGTCGACACCTATGGGAATCAACATGAAACCCTTGTGATCGTAGGGCGGGGAGAGGTAACGTAAAGAGCAGAGCTAACAATCAGTACCCGACAAGCCATTTTACCCAGGTTCGGGCCGCTTACGCGTAAAACCCTACGTCCTGCTTGTCTTGGTGTATTAAGTGTTTTGTTGTCGATTGTTACATTTACCGTTGATGATTGTATTGTGGGTCAATGTCAAAAGAGTCTAACCCCTTCGAAAGGAGCTAAGGGCCTCCTTTTATAGGCAAAGGGTGCTCGGTCGAAGGTTCATGAGGAGTTACGGTGGCCCTAGGGTGGTGCTTATCCATCTACCGTTGTCAGGTGCATTTAATGCACATCTTGTCCTTGTCAGCGATGTGCTAGTGAAGACACGTATCCAGGTGTTTCGACACCTGGACGCTACGCTGGCGCATGCGGAATGCACTGGCACTTGGGGGGTGGTTGTGGCACTGTGGCAAGGGTTGTTGCCCACCAGTGGCGAGTCCCGTCATCCCATCAGGGAAATTGCCGAGGCGTTGAGTCTTTGTCCCGGCAAGGGAGCTTGCCGGGGGTTTCAGTCGTCATCTCGTCAAGGGATCTTGTCGGGGTCTTATACTTGGTGAGTTCATCACGCCCACCAAATGGGCGCGGCCATAGTTCTCTTCCCGGCAAGGCAGGCTCACTGAGGCCTTGATAATCTTGGGGGTTGCATCTTGACTGGGTCCTGCCATGCCCTGTCGACAGGGGCTCTTCACGCCTGTGCACAAGTCTGGGGCACTAGGGACCCCAGTCTTTAGTGCACCGACATTGGGGTTTAAGCATATGTTACTCTCGCAACTCATCATCTATTTGTCACTCCATAATGACTTACCTTATGCCGATAACAAGGTGAAGTGCCATGTAGTCGATGTTCACATGACACCACTAAGAGAAGTAACAACATCCATATCATCAAAGTATCGAACGAATAGCAACATTACATGATTACATATAACAAGACTTATCCCATGTCCTCACGAACAATAGTTACAACTGACACAACATCAACATGCTCAAGATCAGAGCTGTAATGATAATAATTAAATATCTGAATATAATGTCTTCCATCAAGTAATCCAACAAGCATCAGTTACAAGATATAATCAACACTACTAGCTACCCACATGTACAAATATGAGGTTTTGAGCAAATATTGAATACACGTGACGAACTAGGGTTGGGGATGAGATGGTGCTGGTGAATATTTTCATGAAGAGTGGTCCTCCCACGAAGGAGGAAGCATTTGTGATGATGATGCATTCGATTTCCCCCTTTGAGAGAGGAATTACCCCTGCAGAATCTCTGTGCCGGAGAGCAAAAGGGCATGTGCCCAGGTTTCTTCCTCGAGACTGCGGCGTTTTGTCCCTAAAGATAACTTATTATTTTTCCTAGGGTAAAACACACCATATATGAGAAGATGGTCGCCAAAAAGCCAGCTCAGGCCCCACAAGGTATTAGGGCATGGCTAGGGAGTCGCGCCCTATTACCTTATGCCGAGATGGTGGCCCCTCGCCGGTATATATTCGGCCCAGAAATTCTTGGATATTCGAGAAAATTGTTCATAAAAATTTAGGTCATTTGGAGCAAGTTGATTTTTCTGCCTTTTTCTCGATGTCCCGGTCCAGAGTTCTAGATTCTAGATATTTCCCTCTTAATGATGTACCTTGCATATTCAAAGAGAAAAGGCATAAGAATTGTATGATAATAATGGATAATGGACATGGCCAACACGAATATCAATAAAAATTCATCATGCAAAATGAGCATATCAACTCCCCCAATCTTAGACCTCGCTTGTCCTCAAGCGAAAGCCTAGCTCGAAAATAATGACCATAGGATTTGAGAGAGAGGTGTATATAAAAATAGAATACGAGCATGGGAGCATCATGATGTTGGAAATATGACCTAGAGGCAATTATAAAATATTTATTATTATATTTCTTGTTACATGATAATCGTTTATTATCCATGCTATAATTGTATTGAATGAAAAAAAGATACATGTGTGGATACATAGACAAAACAATGTCCCTAGCAAGCCTTTAGTTGGCTGGACAGTTGATCAATGATAGTCTAGGTTTTCTGACGACATGGAAGTGTTGTCACTTGATAACTGGATCACAACATTAGGAGAATAATGTGATGGACAAGACCTAAACTATGAACGTAACATGTTTATCATGTCATTTTGTTGCTATTGTTTTCTGCGTGTTAAGTATTTATTCCGATGACCATGAGATCATATAACACACTGGCACCAGAGGAATACCTTGTGCGTATCAAACGTCGCAACGTAACTGGGTGACTATAAAGGTTCTCTACAGGTATCTCCGAAGGTGTCCGTTGAGTTAGTATGGCTCAAGACTGGGATTTGTCACTCCGTTTGACGGAGAGGTATCTCGGGGCCCACTCGGTAATACAACATCACACACAAGCCTTGCAAGCAATGTGACTAAGTGTAAGTCACGGGATCTTGTATTACAGAACGAGTAAAGAGACTTGTCGGTAAGATGATTGAAATAGGTATGCGGATACCAACGATCGAATCTCGGGCAAGTAACATACCGAAGGACAAAGGGAACGACATACGAGATTATATGAATCATTGGCACTGAGGTTCAACCGATAAGATCTTCGGAGAATATGTAGGATCCAATATGGGCATCCAGGTCCCGCTATTTGTTATTGACCGACGGGTGTCTTGCGTCATGTCTGCATAGTTCTCGAACCCGCAGGGTCTGCACACTTAAGATTTGATGTTTTAGTATAGTAGAGTTATAGGTGTGATTACCGAATGTTGTTCAGAGTCCCGTATGAGATCACGGACGTCACGAGGGTTTCCGGAATGGTCCTGAAGTGAAGATTGATATATAGGATGGTTTCATTTGGTCACCGGAAACCTTCGGGCATTACCGATAGTGTACCGGGAGTGATGAATGGGTTCCGGGTGTTTACCAGGAGGGGCCCACCCACCCGGGAGTGAGCCCATGAACTTAGGGTGGCGCACCATGCCCTTAGTGGGCTGGTCGAGTCAGCCAAAGAGGGCTATGGCGCCACAAGCAAAAATACCAAAGGAAAAAAAAGGAAAGAGGGAGGTGGGAAGGAAGAGGAGGACTCCTCCTTCCAAACCGAATTGGAGGAGGAGTCCTACTCCACTCTTCGACCGGCACACCCTTGGGGCCCTTGTGCCACAAGGCTAGCCCCTCCCCTCCTCCTATATATATTGGTGGTTTAGGGATTTTTGAGACACAACTTTGCCACGTGCAACTCTAGCCTATTCCACATAGTCTTACCTCTAGATCAGATCTCTGGGGAGTTTGGGCAGAGCCGTGCAGGAGTAGATCATCACCACCACCGGAGTGCCGTCACGCTGCCGAAGAACTCATCTACTTCTGTGTCTTGCTTGCTGGATCAAGAAGGCCGAGATCGTCATCGAGCTGTACGTGCGCTGAACGCGGAGGTGTCGTCCGTTCGGCACTAGGTCGGAGCCGTTCGTGAGACGGATCATGGGATGACAGTGATTTGAATCACAAAGCTGTACCACTACATCAACCGTGTTTCTTAACGCTTCCCGCTTAGCAATCTACAAGGGTACATAGATCTAATCTCCTCTCGTAGATGGACATCACCATGATAGGTCTTTGTGTGCATAGGAATTTTTTGTTTCCCAAGCAACGTTCCCCAACAGTGGCATCATGACCTAGGTTCATGCGTAGATGTTATCTCGAGTAGAACACAAAAGGTTTTGTGGACGTTGATGTTCGATTTACTGCCCTCCTTAGTCTTGTCTCGATTCAGCAGTATTGTTGGATTGAAGCGGCCCGTACCGACATTACTCGTACGCTTACGAGAGACTGGTTTCATCGACGAACTTGCAGCCTCGTTGCATAAAGATCCTTAGCGGGTGTCGCTTTATTAAAATTTAGTTGAATTGGTTTTGACCGAGGCGGTCCGTAGAGAGAGGTTAAATAGCAATTTGCACGTCTCCCTTGTGTTTTTTGCGTAAGTAAGATGCGATCATACTAGATACCCATAGCAGCCACGTAAAACATGCAACAACAAATTAGAGGACGTCTAACTTGTTTTTGCAGGGTATGCTTGTGATATGATATGGCCAATGACGTGATGTTATATATTGGATGTATGAGATGATCATGTTGTAATAGTTAATATCGACTTGCACGTCGATGCTACGGCAACCGGCAGGAGCCATAGGGTTGTCTCTAAACTAACGTTTGTGTTTGCAGATGTGTTTACTATATTGCTAGGTCGTAGCTTTAGTAGTAATAGCATAGATAGCACGAGAACCTCGATGGAGACACGTTGATGGATATCATGATGATGGAGATCATGGTGTGGCGCCGGTGACAAGAACATCATGCCGGTGCTTTGGTGATGGAGATCAAGAAGCACAAGATGATGGCCATATCATGTCACTTATGAATTGCATGTGACGTTAATCCTTTTATGCACCTTATTTTTCTTAGAACGACGGTAGCATTATAAGGTGATCTCTCACTAAAATTTCAAGATGAAATTGTCGTCTCCCCAACTATGCACCGTTGTGAAAGTTCGTCGTTTTGACACACCACATGATGATCGGGTGTGATAGACTCAACATTCACATACAACGGGTGCAAAACAGTTGCACACACAAAACACTCGGGTTAAACTTGACAAGCCTAGCATGTGCAAACATGGCCTCGTAACACATGAGACCGAAAGTTCGAGCATGAATGATATAGTTGATATGATTACCATAGAGATGCTTACGAGTGAAACTATTCTCAACTGATGTGACGATCAGACTTGAGTTAGTGAATTTGGATCATGTACCACCCAAATGACTAGAGAGATGTATTTTTTGAGTGGGAGTTTATCAGTAATTTGATTAGTTAAACTCTAATTATCTTAAACATTGTCTAAGTCCACTTTGCAATATTTGTGTTGTAGATCAATGGCTCACGCAACAGTCACCCTGAATTTTAATACGTTCCTAGAGAAAACTAAGTTGAAAGATGATGGAAGCAAATTTGTAGACTGGGCTCGTAATCTTAAGTTGCTCCTGCAAGCTGGGAAGAATGATTACGTCCTTAATGTTGCGCTAGGAGATGAACCACCCGCTACGGCTGACAAAGATGTTAAGAACGCCTCGTTAACTCGTAAGGAGGAATACTCAGTAGTTCAATGTGCAATCTTGTATGTTTTAGAGCCGGGACTTCAACGTCGCTTTGAGCGTCATGGAGCATTTGAGATGTTCCAGGAGTTGAAGTTTATCTTTCACAAGAACGCCCAGATCAAGAGGTATGAGACCTCCAATAAATTCTATGCTGCAAGATGGAGGAGAATTCGTCTGTCAGTGAACATGTGCTCAAAATGTCTGGGTACTCAAACCGTCTAGCTGAGCTGGGTATTGAAATCCCGCAAGAAGCTATCACTAACAAAATTCTTCAATCACTGCCACCTAGCTATAAGAGCTTTGTGTTGAACTATAACATGTAAGGGATGAACAAGTCACCCGGCGAGTTATTCACGATGCTGAACGTCGTAGAGTCAGAACTCCGGAAAGAGCATCAAGTGTTGATGGTCAATAAGACCACTAGTTTCAAGGGAAACGACAAAGGCAAGAAGGGTAACTCCAAGAAGAGCGTCAAGCATGTTGCCAATCCGACGAAGAAACCCAAGGCTGGGCCTAAGCGTGAAACAGAGTGTTATTATTGCAAGGGACTGGGTCACTGGAAGCGCAACTGTCCCAAGTATTTGGCTGATAAGAAGGCGGTCAAGGAAAAATCAGGTATATTCGATATACATGTTATTGATGTGTACTTAACCAACTCTCGTAGTAGTGCCTGGGTATTCGATACTGGTATTGTTGCTCATATTTGCAACTCGAAGCAGGAACTACGGAATAAACGAAGGCTGGCGAAGGATGAAGTGACGATGCGCGTGGGAAATGGTTCCAAGGTTGATGCAATTGCCGTCGGCACAGTTTCACTTCAATTACCATCAGGATTAGTTATGAACTTAAATAATTGTTATTTAGTGCCTGCGTTAAGCATGAACATTATATGTGGATCTTGTTTATTGCCAGACGGTTACTCGTTTAAGTCAGAGAATAATGGTTGTTCTATTTCTATGAGTAATATCTTTTATAGTCATGCACCCAATGTGACAGGATTGTTCATATTGAATCTTGATAGCGCTGATACACATATACATAACATTGAGACCAAAAGATGTAGAGTTAACAATGGTAGCACCACGTTTTTGTGGCACTGCCGCTTAGGTCATATTGGTATAAAGCGCGTGAAGAAACTCCATTCCGATGGGCTTTTGGAGTCACTTGATTTTGAATCACTTGACACGTGCGAACCATGCCTCATGGGCAAGATGACTAAGATTCCGTTATCGAGAACAATGGAGCGTGCACGTGACTTATTGGAGATCATACATACCGATGTGTGCGGTCCGATGAGTGTGTCGACGCATGCGGCGGATATCGTTATTTTCTCACCTTCACTGACGATTTGAGTAGGTATGGATATATCTACTTAATGAAGCACAAGTTTGTAACGTTTGAGAAGTTCAAGCAATTTTAGAGTGAAGTTGAAAATCATCATAACAAGAAGATCAAGTTCCTACGTTCTGATAGTGGGGGTGAATATCTGAGTTTCGAGTTTGGTGCTCACTTAAGACAATGTGGAATTGTTTCACAGTTGACACCGCCTGGAACACCACAGCATAATGGTGTTCCAAACGTCGTAATTGTACTTTGTTAGAAATGGTGCAATCTATGATGTCTCTTACCGATTTGCCATTGTCGTTTTGGGATTATGCATTAGAGACAACTTCATTCACTTTAAATAGGGCACCATCAAAATCCGTTGAGACGACACCATACGAACTGTGGTATGGCAAAAGACCAAAGTTGTCATTTCTTATAGTTTGGGGATGTGATGCTTATGTCAATAAGCTTCAGCCTGAAAAGCTGGAACCCAAAGCGGAAAAGTACGTCTTCATAGGTTACCCAAAGAAGACAGTTGGGTACACCTTCTATCTCAAATTCGAGGGAAAAGTGTTTGTTGCTAAGAACGGGGATTTTCTTGAGAAGGAGTTTCTCTCGAAATAATTATGTGGGAGGAAGATAGAACTTGATGAGGTTCACGAACCTCTAGTCCCTCTACATGGTGGCGCATGGCAAGGGGAAACCCCTGTCGTTGCGAAGCCGATTGAGGAGGAAGTTGATGATGATGATCATGAAACTTTGGATCAAGTTCCTATCGGACCTCGCAGGTCGACATGATCACGTACTACTCCTGAGTGGTAGGGTAATCCTGTCTTATCAATTATGTTGTTGGACAACAATGAACGTGCGAATTATGAAGAAGCAATGGTGGGCCCGGATTCCAACAAATGGCTGGAGGCCGTGAAATCCGAGATAGGATCTATGTATGAAAACAAAGTGTGTACTTTGGAAGTATTACCTCAAGGCCGCAAGGCTATTCAGAACAAATGGATCTTTAAGAAGAAGACGAACGCGGACGGTAATGTGACCGTTTATAAAGCTCTACTTGTGGCAAAGGGTTTTTCACAAGTTCAGGGAGTTGACTACGATGAGACATTCTCACCGGTAGCGATGCTTAAGTCCGTCCGAATCATGTTAGCAATAGCTGCATTTTTCGATTATGAAATCTGGCAGATGGATGTCAAAACGGCGCTCCTTAATGGTTTTCTTAAGGAAAAGTTGTATATGATGCAACCCGAAGGTTTTGTCAATCCAAAGAATGGTTACAAAGTATGCAAGCTCCAGCGATCCATTTATGCACTGGTGCATCTATCTCGGAGTTTGAATAAGCGCTTTGATGAGGTGATCAAAGCATTAGGGTTTATACAAGTGGTTGGATAATCTTGTATTTACAAGAAAGTGAATGGGAGCTCTGTGGCGTTTCTAATATTATATGTGGATGACATATTGCTGATTGGAAACAACGTGGAGTTTTTGGAGAGCATAAAGGATTACTTGAATAAAAGTTTCTCTATGAAGGACCTAGGAGAAGCTGCTTAAATTCTAGGCATTAAGATCTATAGGGATAGATCGAGATGGCTGATAGGACTTTAGCAAAGCACATACCTTGATAACGTTTTGAAGAAGTTCAAAATGGAACAATCCAAGAAGGGGTTCTTGCCAGTGTTACAAGGTATAAAATTGAGTAAGACTCAGTGCCCAGCAACTGCAGAAGATAGAGAACAAATGAGTTCCGTCCCCAATGCTTAAACAATAGGTTCTATCATGTATGCAATGCTATGCACTAGACCAGACGACAGCTTGGCCATAAGTATGGTAGACATGTTTCAAAATAATCCAGGAGTGGATCACTGGACGGCGGTCAAGAATATTCTGAAGTACCTGAAAAGGACTAAGGAAATGTTTCTCATTTATGCAGGTGACGAAGAGCTCGTCGTAAAGGGTTACATCGACGCAAGCTTTGACACCGATCTGGATGACTCTAAGTCTCAAACCGGATACATATTTATTCTTAATGGGGTGTGGTAAGCTGGTGCAGTTCCAAGCAAAGCGTCGTAGCAGATTCTACATGTGAAGCGGAGTACATGGCTGCCTCGGAAGCAGCTAAGGAGGGTGTCTGGATGAAGCAGTTCATGATGGAGCTTGGAGTTGTGCCGAGCGCACTAAATCCAATAACTCTATTCTGTGACAACACTGGTGCCATTGCCTTAGCAAAGGAACCAATGTTTCACTAGAAGACCAGACATGTCAAACGACGCTTCAACCTCATCGGCGACTACGTCGAAGGAGATGACGTAAATATTTGCAAAGTGCACATGAATACGAATGTAGCCGACCCGCTGACTAAACCTCTTCCACGAGCAAAACATGATCAACACCACAACTGGATGGGTGTTAGATTTATTACAATGTAAATCGCATGGCAATGTGAGGACTAGATTATTGACTCTAGTGCAAGTGGGAGACTGTTGGAAATATGCCCTAGAGGCAATGATAAAATAGTTATTATTATATTTCCTGTTACAAGATAATCGTTTATTATCCATGCTATAATTGTATTGAATGAAAACATAGATACATGTGTGGATACATAGACGAAACAATGTCCCTAGCAAGCCTCTAGTTGGCTGGCCAGTTGATCAATGATAGTCATGGTTTTCGGACTATATGCAAGTGTTGTCACTTGATAATAGGATCACATCATTAGGAGAATCATGTGATGGACTGGACCCAAACTATGAACGTAGCATGGTGATCGTGTCATTTTGTTGCTATTGTTTTCTCCGTGTCAAGTATTTATTCCTATGACCATGCGATCATATAACTAACTCGTACCGGAGGAATACCTAGTGTGTATCAAACATCGCAACGTAGCTGGGTGACTATGAAGGTTCTCCAAAGGTATCTCCGAATGTGTCCGTTGAGTTAGTATGGATCAAGACTGGGATTTGTCACTCCGTGTTACGGAGAGGTATCTCGGGGCCCACTCCGTAATACAACATCAAACACAAGCCATGCAAGCAATGCGACTAAGTGTAAGTCACAGGATCTTGTATTACAGAACGAGTAAAGAGACTTGCCAGTAACGAGATTGAAATAGGTATGCGGATACCAACGATCGAATCTCGGGCAAGTAACATACCGAAGGACAAAGGGAATGACATACGTGATTATATGAATCCTTGGCACTAAGGTTCAACCGATTAGATTGTTGGAGAATATGTAGGGTCCAATATGGGCATCCAGGTCCTGCTATTCGATATTGACCGAGGGGTGTCTCGACTCATGTCTGCATAGTTCTAGAACCCACAGGGTCTGCACACTTAAGGTTCGATGATGTTTTAGTATAGTTGAGTTATATGTGTGGTTACCGAATGTTGTTCGGAGTCCCGGATGAGATAACGGAAGTCACGAGGTTTTTCGGAATGGTCCGGAAACGAAGATTGATATATAGGATGGTTCCATTTGGTCACCGGAAAGTTTCGGGCATTACTCGTAGTGTACCGGGAGTGCCGAATGGGTTCCGGTTGTTTACCGTGAGGGTCCCACCCACCCGGGAGTGAGCCCATGGCCTTAGGGTGGCGCACCATGCCCTTAGTGGGCTGGTGGAGTCATCCCAAGAGGGCTATGGCTCCACAAGCAAAAATACCAAAGGAAAGAAAAAAAAAGGAAAGAGGGAGGTGGGAAGGAAGAGGAGGACTCCTCCTTCCCAAACTGAATTGGAGGAGGAGTCGGAGAACTCATCACTAGTCCGTCTTGCTTGCTGGATCAAGAAGATCGAGATCGTCATCGAGCTATACATGTGCTGAACGTGGAGGTGTCGTCCGTTCGGCACTAGATCGGAACCGTTCGTGGGACGGATCGTGGGACGAGTTGATTTGAATCACAAAGTTGTACCACTACATCAACCGCGTTTCTTAACGCTTCCCGCGTAGCTATCTACAAGGGTACGTAGATCTAATCTCCTCTTGTAGATGGACATCACCATGATAGGTCTTCGTGTGCATAGGAAAATGTTTCTTTCCCATACAACGTTCCCCAACACATGAATATTAACATACCAGGAAGTTTTTATCATATGTCATCTCATAAATAACTAACTATCCTTTCACAACTCAAGGAGTATGAAGCATAACATCTATTTAAAATCAACAAACTATGTTCTCAGTCATTAGGGAAATCATAATCCAGTGGAGACTCTATGCAAGAGCTTCATTTTTGGCAACATTACATACTCAACTGTCAGTTAAATATTCTATGATTGCTCAAACTGAAGGCATATTTTCGGAGCTCATGTTTCCATAGGACACATAGGGAGATAAGGGCTTAAGTGATTTTCCATCCAACTTATTTATCTCAAGGATAATGTCAACAACAATGAATCACGATCATCTACATCCATTGGGATATATAGAGCACAAACTTTAATGAATCATGCATAGAGTTAAACCCGTGAAAGTAAAAGATTGGCCCTTCGCAGAGGGAAGCGGAGGTTGTCATGCACTTTTGATTTGCTGGATGTGCTAACTCTTAATGCAAGGGAACGTCACACTATATTTCCCCTTATGATAGCAACCGTTATTATGCACTCTGTTGTTTTTATTTCTTTGCCATCACAAGATCGTACAAAGCTTATTTTCCTTTGCTATAAGAGATCATACATATTGAGGAGCAGTTTTTTTTTCTTGATACACCGATGACAACTTACTTGAAGGATCTTACTCAATCCCGAGGTAGGTATAATGGACTCTCTTGGAAAGAAACTGGGTTCAAGGTTATGGATGCACAAGTAGTATCTCTACTTGGTGCCAAACTTTTTGTCTAGGAAAGGATCAAAGGCAAGCATCACATGTTGAAGGATCCAAGACCATATAACTTCTATGTGAATCTAAACAACCAAGATCATTATGTTATCTTCCATGTCCAACATCAACACTTGATCATTATATGATCTTTCATGAAGGATCACAATCATAAAAGATGTCCAGGATAGTGTATTTATATGTGAGTCTCATCTCCTCTATCATAATCTTGCTTAGATTGCAACAATGACTAATACTATGTTTGTTTATATCAACGACTTCTATCACATCTACCCCTTCTGTTTGATGTCATTACTTCTCATGGGATGAACATATGATCTCTATCTTTTCCTAATATTGACATGATATGATGATGGGTGCCGATGGGCAAACCACAAAAACTCACCTAATCTTTATTATATATCTCGTATGCTCAATTACAAGGATAGGTGTAACCCAAAGCAAAAATCCTAAGCAAAGCAAATATTTAATTCATTTATCTAAATCATGAAACAACTAAGGATCAAACTAAAATATATAGTAATGCTGGAACTGCTGGTGATACAATACCAGGGAATCTCCCCCAAGCTTGGAACAAGCCAAGGTGGTTCCATACCCAAGTACTCAAGTTTCCTTCTCACGTGATGGTGGTGGTGTAGAAGGATTGTCCCCATTGCTCCAGGATGTAGACTCCCCATCATAGAAATAAATATTTGTCTTGGGAGTCCTGATACCACGAGCAAAGCTCGTCCTTTGAAACCTAGATTCGTATTCACAGTTTGAGCTTGGAGTTCATAGACTTGATATTATAGGTGAGGAATCTGATCATGAAGTTCAGAGAGAATTTCGCCCATGTTCTTGCCATATAGATTGTTTTCCCAAATGAAATTCATGATCATGGAGTGGTTAGCACTCATACCATGTCCACCATCCCTTGGCACTTGAATATCTCTTGTTCCACTTCTACAAGCCTAGCCTTCTTGATTACCTCCTTATTGGGACCTTGAACATACCGGCGGTGAAGCAGCGCCTCACGCATCTCAATGGCTTGAGGGTGCATCATAACCTCCAGCAGGTAGGGTTGATAACCTTCTCGAACAACTTATCCTTGGAAGGGCTTGGGGAAGTCATGGTGATCCAAATCTGTCTGAAAACAACTCGAAACAAGAATAGAGGAAAATTTTGCGATGTTGTGGTCAAAACACCAGGGAGTATATATAATGAATTTTCCACGTAAGAATACGTGCTCAGGAAGAATTTGGAGTCTGGGAGGTGCACGAGGGCACCACACGCTATCAAGGCACGGCCAGGGGTGTGCCTTGTTAGCTTGTGCCTCCCTCATGGGTTCCAAGGACTCTGTTTTATTTTTGTATTTTCCTAAATTACCAAAACCAGCAAAAAATATTTTTTTGGAATTTTTGGAGTCAGTTTACTCACCGTACCACGTACCTGCCCCTTTTTCATGTTTATCGAGTGTTTCGGAAGGCTATATTTATGTGTTCCTCCAATGTTATGACTTGGATGACATTAGTTTGCTCCTTAATGGGTGTACCTGAAATCTAATGCTTGATTCTTTTCCCATTAACCACTCATGGGTTTTTACCTTCGAAGTTATTGATATTTATATCACCACAGCAATAGACGTGCTCGACAACATAGGATCCTTCGATTTATATGGTGACATCCCCATGGGATTCTTATAATCGGTCCTATAACCCCACAAACACTGAAGGAATCTGAGACTTTGCCATCTGCCATGGCAGTCGGCAAAGGGGGGCACCCCGGACGACAAAGCCTTTGTCGTCCGTCAGCAGACGGCAAACTAGACGGTAAAGATTTATCCGGTGTAGAGGTTCTTTGCCGCCTGCCTTTAGAAGGCGGCCGGCAAAGAATCTTTCCCATGGGGGGGGGGGGGGCAGACGGCAAAGAAGGACGGGAGAACCGCAATGCGCTCCGTTAAGTGCTAATGGCAGTCTGCTGGGCCCACCTGTCCTTTCCCGTCTGCCCTACTCCCCTTTGTCGTCTGCCCTCCCCCCTTTCCCGTCAGCCCTGTCTGAGGCCGACGGCAAAGGGGGGCACCCAGCCCCTCTGTCCCTCCACCTATGTCGTCGGCCCTACTCCCCTTTGTCGTCTGCCCTCCCCCCTTTGCCGCCAGTCATGTTTGAGGCAGACGGCAAAGGGGGCACCCCCAGTGTGTTTCAGCCCAGGCTGTGGAGCCTTTGTCGTATGCTGCAAGCCCTTTGCCGTCGGTGGGCGGACGGCAAAGGCTCAAAACAGCCCCTATTTATTATTATTTTCTATAATATCCAGCAATTTTCACACAAATTAGGAATAATTTTCACAATAACCAGGATATATATATATAATAATAATAGAAATGATTTTTTTTCCATACTCATAACCATATTAAAATAACTTTCATCCATAATACATACATATTATGCAAGTTGCATCCATACCAAACCATATATTACACTAGTTTCGTCCATGCATACAAAGTTTCATATATATCCATATACTACAATAGTTTCAATCCAAGCTTCCGTGAATCCATGGTAAAAGAAACCATATTCAACCGATCCATCAATATAGTCCAAGCTTCCCGTGAAGTGAATGTAATCTGCAAAATGGCAAATAAGAAAGTTACAAGAAGAAGACTAGATGAAGAAGAGAAATATAGGTCATTTTGGAGAGAACTTAGCTAAGTATAGGCCATTTAGTAGCTAAGTTAGGAGGAATAAGTCATCTTGGAGCTACATAGCCTTATTATGTCATTTAGGAGAGAACTTAGCTAAGTATATGTCATTTTTGATCTACTTAGGGAATAATATGTCATTTTGAAGCCAACTATGCTTATTAAGCCATTTTGGAGCTAGCTAAGCTAATTATAGGCCATTTAATAGCTAAGTTAGGTGGAATAGGTCATCTTGGAACTACATAGCCTTATTATGTCATTTAGGCGAGAACTTCGCTAAGTATAGGCCATTCTAGAGCTCACTTGGATAAAATATGTCATTTTCGAGCCAACTATGATTATTAAGCCATTTTGGAGCTAGCTAAGCTAATTATAGGCCATTTAATAGCTAATATAGGTGGAATAGGTCATCTTGGAGCTACATAGCCTTATTATGTCATTTAGAAGAGAACTTAGGTAAGTATAGGTCATTTTTTATTAAATAGGCCATTTTGGAGCTAACTAAGCTAACTATGTCATTTAGGTGGTAGCCAAGCTAATTATAGGCCATTCTGGAGCTAACTTGGGTAAAATATGTCATTTTGGCGCCAACTATGATTATTAAGGCATTTTGGAGCTAGCTAAGCTAATTATAGGCTATTTAATAGCTGATTATTCGCTAAGTATGTCTTTTTGGAGCTAAATGGGATAATTATGTCATTTCAGAGGAAACACAAGCTAAGAATATAATATTCATGAGGTAACCAAGGTTCTTATGCCATTTTGAGCTTATTATGTCATTTTGGACCTAAATTAGTCATTGTAATGAGCTAACCAAGGTTCTTAAGATGTTTTTACCTAACTAAGCTAATTATGTCATTATGGAGGGTAATTAGCTAAGTATGTCTTTGTTTGGGAAAATAAGCTACGTAGAAGAAGAAAGAGAAGAAGCAAGAAGAGAAGAAGAAGGAGAATAAAAAGAAGAAGGAGGAGGAGGAGGAGGAGAAGGAGAAGGAAGAGGAGAAGAAGAAGAAAACAAGAAGAGAAGAATAAGGAGAAGACGAAGGAGAAGAAGGAGGGCTCCTTCGCCTTATTCTCATCCTTCTCCTTCTCCTTCTTCTTCTCTTCCTCTTCTCTTCTTCTCTTCTTCTTCTTCCTTCTTTTCATTTTTCCTCTTTCTTCGCCTCTTGTCCTCTTCTTCGAGCTAAATTAGCTAATTATGCCTTTTTGGAGCTAATTATGTCATTAAGAAGAGAACTTAGATAAGTATGTGTCATTTTTTATTAAATAGGCCATTTTGGAGCTAACTAAGCTAACTATGTCATTTAGGTGGAAGCCAAGCTAATATAGGCCATCCTAGAGTTAACTTGGGTAAAATATGTCATTTTGGAGCCAGCTATGATTATTAAGGCATTTTGGAGCTAGCTAAGCTAACTAAAGGCTATTTAATAGCTGATTATTAGCTAAGTATGTCTTTTTGGAGCTAAATGGGCTAATTATATCATTTTAGAGGAAAACAAGCTAAGTATATAATATTCATGACCTAACCAAGGTTCTTATGCCATTTTGAGCTTATTATGTTATTTTGGAGCTAAATTAGTCATTTTAATGAGATAACTAAGGATCTTATGATGTTTTTTACTAACTAAGTTAATTATGTCATTTTGGAGGATAATTAGCTAAGTATGTCTTTGTTGGGGAAAATAAGCTACGTAGAAGAAGAAAGAGAAGAAGCCAGAAGAGTAGAAGAAGGAGAAGAAAAAGAAGAAGAAGGAGGAGGAGGAGGATGAGAAGGAGAAGGATGAGAAGGAGAAGGAGAAGGAACAGGAGAAGAAGAAGAAAAGAAGAAGAGAAGATGAAGGAGAAGAAGAAGGAGAAGAAGGAGGAGAGAAGAACCAGGAGGGCTCCTTCTCCTTCTCCTTCTTTTTCTCTTCTTCTTTTCTTCTTCTTCTTCTTCCTTCTTTTCATTTTTCCTCTTTCTTCTCCTCTTGTCCTCTTATTTGAGTTAAATTAGCTAAGTATGCCTTTTTGGAGCTAATTATATCAATTTGGAGGATAATTAGCTAAGTATAGGTCATTTTTTATTAAATAGACCATTTTGGAGCTAGCTAAGCTAATTAAGTCATTTAGGTGGAAGCCAAGCTAAGAATAGGCCATTCTAGAGCTAACTTGGGTAAAATATGTCATTTTCGAGCCAACTATGATTATTAAGGAATTTTGGAGTAAGATAAGCTAATTATAGGCTATTTAATAGCTAAGTTAGGTGGAATAGGTCATTTTGGAGCTAGATAGCCTTGTTATGTCATTTAGAAGAGAGCTTAGGTAAGTATAAGTCATTTTTTATTAAATAGGTCATTTTGGAGCTAAGTAAGCTAATTATAGGCTATTGAATAGCTAAGTTAGGTTGAATAGGTCATTTTGGAGCTACATAGCCTTGTTATGTCATTTAGAAGAGAACATAGGTAAGTATAGGTCATTTTTTATTAAATAGGTCATTTTGGAGCTAACTAAGCTAATTATGTCATTTAGGTGGAAGCCAAGCTAACTCTATGTCGTTTTGGAGCTAACTTGGGTTAAATATGTCATTTTGGAGCTAAGTATGCTTAATAAACTATATTGCACCATTATGTGGTTATTAAGCAAAACATTAGAAATAACATACCATTATCGTCATCACGGCGGTGAAGCACGGTGGTTCTGGCTTGTTTCACCTCGAGAAGGATACCCGAGAAAAGGCTCCACTGTAGATGGGTCGTGTGATGCGTTTCGGGAGATATTCAGCACCAATCATCATTTGCAATCTGTCGTTAGCATGATGACACTCTTGATATCACTGCATTGAAATGAAACTCACCGTCCCCGTCATGTTAATGACTGGCATCGCCGGAGGGACGTGGCCGGTCTTCTCGCACATAGACTGTACATTTGGTTTCCACAAGTCATACTTTTTAGTTATTAATGAAACGTACATTAAAATGCAAGATTTGAAATAATATGACGAAGAAACTCGTACATGGCCCTGTTAGACGCATCATTCTGTGCCCTCTCCGCCTCCACCAATGCAGCCATCCTCTCCTCTAGCTCCTTCATCTCCTTATCCCTCTCCGCCAAAACGCGTACATTGCCTCTCTCTCTTTGAGAAAAGCAGCTTGCAACACAACTCGTTGTTAGCATTGTAATCATATTGGTTCCCACACACAACATAATGCGGAAAGATAGTTGAGTCCATTAAACTTACCTCGATGCGAGCTTGACTGGCCGTGTACGAGGTGTTATCTCAGGATAGGAGCTCGTTTGGCATGCCTTTATCTGCTGGAGAGTGCTAGGACAACGTATACGACTGTCTCTAATGGCGATCGAGCCATGGGGCCTCCCGTTGACATCTATCATCGCTAGCTCTGGATCAATAGGCCCCTCGCTCGGGTTAAAGTCCTCCCCTTTCCTCGCCTTCCCGTGATCTCTTTACTTCACGAGTTGTGGTGGGAGGAGATGATGGTGAAGTTTTCTGGATGCACGAGGTCAGACTCAGAGAATTCCTTGACCTTCTTGTACGAGGCAGTATGGTCCGTCGCATACAGGTCCTACATCTGTGGCACCTCCGTCTTATTGTGACGCGCCTAAAAGAGAGAGAGAGAGGAAAAATGTATTAGTTAAGGGCTCAAGATAGCATTAAGAATGAATTGCATGAGCCATAAAGCAAACCACATACAGAGTTCTCGCCAAATTGGATTAAGTTGACGCTCCCTTGATGGCGTGGCACACCAACCATTTTGCCACGCCTCTCCTTGGCGTTGTTGTGGCTGGCCTCCCACGTTTCGGAGCACCACTGATCCACCAAGGCCTCCCAACAATCCATCTTATCCACACACCATCTCGGGGGCACCTAAGTTAATGAAGAGAAATTTGAGCGCAACATGTAAGAATAAAATCAAGGAAACTAACTACAAGGCCTTAATAATATGTAATTACCTTCATGTAATGCTCCTTCTCCATCTTAGAATCGTGGCACTTTGCCTTGTCCTTCCTAATACGCCGCGAGGCATAGTAGTCTCGAACAACCTGCACCCGAGTCTCATGCCGAAAGTTTTTAAGTAGGCGACGACATTCGGTTTCGATAACATTTGCCGCGACCTCCTCGTATCCCTCCTCACACCTGTAGTAGCACTGCAAACGAGACAACACCGATTAGTATAATAACTAGCTATGGTCGATTTCTAATTGTGTAAAGGAGAAATTACTCAGAACTGTCGGATCACCATGTCGGCCCGCGTGTGGGACAAAACACCGTCGATCTCCACCTCCCGCGGGGCCGGGGCACCCAAGTAGTGTCCCAGGTCATTTCTACCTCTCGCTCCCGACCGGGCAACGTAACAAACCCCGGGAAGTTTAGACGGCAAAGCACACCAATAACGCTGTTGGGCTTCCGGACACCCTTGGCAACATTCCAACCCCTGCAGTATGATAAATTAAAGCCAAAACATTAGATATTTGAGAAAACGTGAAGGCAACAGGTTAAATAAGAGTAAATTAACTTACTTGTCCCCATTTGGCTTAATCTACCACCTCTACTCGTGGGTCCCCGGCACGAGCGGGAGCCCCGAACTACCACGCTGGTAGATGGTGGACCCCTCACCCAGCTCCTCGTCGCTATCAGAATGGCCACTTGGCTCAGGCTGACCCAGATCAGCCCAAGTATCCCACTGGGTCTCTGGGGACGTACCCTCATCCATGCTTTGCTCCGGAGTCGGCTGGAACAAAGATTCCGGTACACGAGTTTCGTGGGTCGAAGGCTCGTCGACCTGAGGCTCGTGAACCGGAGACCATGTAGCCTCCAGCTCAAACGAATCCACCCTAGAAGTCATGTGCTCAGGTGAATCAGCTTGGGGTGGCGGCGAGGAAGGCGTGGCAGCCACCGCCCTACCTCTCCCACGGCCATGTGTACCTTTAGTACAACATAAATACCAACATGAGTAATAAAATGTATATAAATACCAACATGAGTACAACATAAATACCAACATGAGTGCAACATAAATACCAACATGAGTAATACATTTAGTACCTCTCGGCTTCGTGGGGGGGGGGGACCTCCTCTCACGGGGACCACGAGAGTTGAAGAAGCGGCCAATCCATGTAGAGTAGAGAGCAACGCTCTCCGAAGAGGCGAGGCAGGAATGGATGTACCCATCCCACCACTCGCCGATGAAGAAGGAGCCACAGAGTGCTTTCGACCCTTTCCCACCAACTTTCAACACCTGTCATGACAAAGAGTAAATGAAATTACTACAACATAAATGCCAACGTGAGTAAAAAAATGTATATAATTTAAGTGTATCATCGTCATAAATACGAACACGACTAATAAAAATTAAATACCTAACATGAACTCAGAATTTATATATAGTAATAGTTGAATACCTAACATGAACTAATAACAATCGTGCTCGTCTATATATGCTTCGGGGTCAATAAATGCATCATGATCATCACTATCATCAATAAATGCATCATCATCATCACTATCAAGAAGAACATGTGGAAGGCCACCATTATGTAATCGGTCAAGAAGTGACAGGTCATCCGCAGTAGTAACCTCGTCTTCTTCTGGCTCTTCCTATTCGGGATCAGGGGTTAAGACGGATTCACTGTCGCCGTCTACTTCAATGTTCTGGGGTGAAGTAGAGAAGTTGTTGAAACGTTTCTTGGACATACGTGTTTCTTGGAAGAATTCTCCTTCATATGTGTCTGGGTCAATGTGAGGTTCGTAATCCTCTTCATTTAGGGTAGGTGGTCTAAAATGTGGCGGCACTTCATAAACGACATCCCAACCTTTCAGATTTGGATCAGTTTGAAAGGCCCACGGTAGATAGAAAACTTGTGTCGCATGTTGAGCCATAATATAGATACCGGGAACATCTAAGTGGGTGTTTTGGTTGATTTAGACTAGTCATATATGTTCATGAGTCCGTCTAGTCTCCCTTGGCTCATACCAATAACATTTGAAGACTACAACGGTCGATGGGTTTTCATCTTAGAATAGAAGTTCATAAATTGCTTCAAATCTTCCATAATACTCGGTGCCTCCTTCGCCGATAGCAGAGACAGAACAATTTGTAGTCTTTAGGTCGGGCATAGATAGCTCTTTGCCAAAGGTACGAAAGTGATACCCGTTGATGTTGTATTTGTCAAATGAACAGACTTTATAGTCCAAACCATTAGCGACTTGTGTCAACTCGGCATCCATAGACTCTGCATTAGCCTACAAGTTTAATACAAAAGAATGGATGCATTAGCCGCAAATTAGACCAAGAAATCAAATGGCCCACGAATGGTAATTAATTACCCTTTGTTTGAACCAAGAGATGAAACCAGGATAGTCACCTCCATGCTTTGCGAGAAGCTCATACTCTTCGACGGAATCCTTTTTGATGACCACTCCATCAGAGAATTCGGGGACTTATCAACTATATCAAATATGCGGGAATACGAGTAGTTGAAAGGAATTAGAAGTTGCGGAACAATAATTTACCGAGAACTTACTCGATGTACGGCCGCACTTCTGTTAGGTTGGTGAAGATATACAATGAAATGGTCTGCCATTCTTCGACATCCAATGATTTCCCTTTTGAAGTACCGGATGGTGCGAGCTTCCCTTTGAATAGGGTGAGGTTGGATCGACCTTTTTTTGGATCGCTATCATTCTACCGAGGCTTCGGGTTATGCAAATGATGATTTTTGGCTTCGTAGTGTGTTGTCACGAAGTTTGTTGCCTCCTGAGTAATGAATGGCTAGGCCATCAATGCTTCAATTCTACGATTATTTTTACACTTAGCTCGAAGTGTCTTCTGCATCTTCTTAGTTGAGTAGCACCATCAATTTTGAAAGCCCCCCAATCTTGCCTCGGTCGGGAGATGCAAAATCAAATGCTGCAATGGATTAGAGAAGCCCGGTGGCAAGATCTTTTCTAATTTGCAGATCAACTCCGCCGCCAACTCTTCCATTTCATCTAGCACGCCAGGTGATAGTTCTTTCGCACAAACAGAACGGAAGAAATAGCTCTGCTCTGCCAGTACTAGCCGTTCATCTTCAGAGATAAAGCCACGCAACTTCACCGGCATTACCCGCTCAATCCATATGTGCAAATCATGACTCTTGAGACCAAATATTTTCAATTTCTGAAGACTCGCTCCCCTTTGTAGATTCGCAGCATACCCATCGGGGAACATCAACCACATTTTCACCCATAATAGCATTTCCCTCATAGCTGGCCTTTCAAGATTGAAGCATGCCTTTGGCTTCGCTATGCATAGCTTTCCTTTCTGTTGTCGCAAGTTTTGTACCAGTCTATCACATAGAGCCACCAGGTCGATTCGAGCGTTAGGATTATCTTTTGACTTCCCCTCTATGCCGAACAGTGTACCAAAATGGCATCCGCGATATTCTTTTCACTCTGCATCATGTCGATGTTGTGTGGGCAAAGGAGGTCTTTGAAGTAAGGAAGATCCCATAAGCATGACTCGTGAGTCCAGGAATGTTCTGTATTATACCCTTTGAAGTACCCTGGACGCAAAGGATCAGGCTCGAGAGCATTTAACTAATCAAGGGTTTGTTGGCCTATCAATGCAGCTGGTGTATTGTTTTTGACAACTCTACCTTTGATGAAATTCTTCTTGTCTTTTTTGAACTTATGGTCAGGATCCAGGAACTGGCTATGCATGTCGAAGCAAGAAAACTTGCAACCATCCTGCAGCCAACGGCACTGAAGAGCTGCCTTGCATGAGGTGCACGGGAACCTTCCACGCACACACCAGCAAGCGAATAGCGCAAACGCCGGATAATCATGCGTCGAGTACATGTACCACACATGCATTTTGAAATTTGTTTTGGTAGCGGCGTCGTAGGTCTTGATCCCATTATCCCAGGCTTCTTGCAACTCATCCTTAAGCGGCTGCATGTACACATTCATATTATCCCCCGGATAGTTGGGCCCTGGAATTATCAACGTCAAGAAAATGTTCTTTCTTTTCATAATCTCTCCGGGTGGGAAATTGAGTGGAATGACAAATACAGGCCAACAACTATATTGTGATGCCGTCATACCATACACATTGAACCCATACATGCTGATGGCAACTCTAGGATGCCTTGGATCTTCCAATTTATCCTTGTGTAATGCATCGAAGTGCCTCCATGCAAAACCATCTGAAGTGTTTACCAGCATCTTGTTCCCATCCGCATCTAGTTCAGTTCTTTTGCCCAATTTGTGCCATGTCATCTGTTTGGCCGTCTCTTCGACCATGAAAAGACGTTGAATTCTTCGTACGATTGGCAGATACCGAAGAACACTAATGGGGATTTTGGTCTTATTCTTCTAACCCATAATGTTGTCTACCACAATATACCTGGAAGAATTGCAAATGGGGCAATAGTTCAAGGCCACATACTCAAGCCTAAATAAGCCACATCCATTCTCACATGCATGTATCTTTTCATAGGGAATCTTAAGTACACGAAGGATTTTATCTGACCGGTACAGGTTTGCAGATAGTACATGGCCTTTGGGTAGAAAGTGTCCAAATATCGTCATCATCGCGTCGTAGCATTCTCTGCCTAGGTTGAATTGAGCCTTCAGAGCCACTACTTGCACGATGGCATCCAGCTAACAAAGCTCAGTCTGCTCGTGGAGAGGACGCTTTGAAGACTCCAACATTTCATAGAAGGCATTTGCATATTCCTCCATCTCATCGTCCGAATCCCGAGCATCATGAAAGTCTTGCACCATGTCTTCGATAACGGTACCATGCTCGTCGGTGCGACGACAAATCACCTCAGCTCTGGCACGTTGGTCAGAATCACCATAAGAAGTCCACACCATATAATTAGGCGTAAAACCCCACTTCTGTAGGTGTTTACCCATTTCAAACTTTGTCTGCTTTTTCCAGTTGTCGCAGTTGGGACAGGGGCACCATGTTTTTTGTGGGCCATTTGCAAATGCGGCTCTCACAAACCCCCTGGATTTTGTTAACCATTCATGGGTCATGTCTTTCTGACTAGGGTGACCAGTGTACATTCAAGGACGATCACTCATGTTGCCTATCTACCTAAGGGCGCACAAGAAATAAATATATAATTCATCATCTATATTCATCCGCTAATCAAGTTTGTCAGTTTTATTACGTCCATGCAATCTACACGCTAATAGGTAAAGAAAGGTCCTAATCCCACCCGAGTATGTGTACATTGGGTTCGTTTTCACATGCTTTGCTCCAGACGCGACGTAGAATTTCGGCAGCACCTCCCTGCTATTATCCTGATACACGTCTCGGCAATAAGCAGAGGTAATGTGTACTCGGATAACAACAGGTAGGCACTGACAAAATTCCGCATCGGATCCGTAGCACAATATACGGGAAAATGAACCCAATCTACACATACTCGGGCTGTCCATGGTTAACTTTGGACAATTCGAAAGGATGGTGGTTGTAAATATGTGAAGACATGCATATTTATAGATGTTACCCTTTCGAACGGGAGAGGCATACTGGTCACGAATACTCATGATTGAATAAACCTATAGCTAACAAGTTTCATCGGCATGAAGACCGGAACAGAGGAAATTAAGGGGGTAGGAGGAGAAGTCATTTGTGCTCACCAACAAACGCAGGGGCGGAGCTCGTCCAACGCACGTGGAGGTCGTCGAACAACTACACATTGAAATTCACCCGATCAACACAAATATGATGTTTTTATAATTAACATAATGGGAAATATGTGACCTAACTCATAATTTACAAAACTATGACCCCGTCGGCCTCTAGAAGGCCAAAAAGCACATTCTCGTTCATAAGTTGGTAGAAGAGGTTTCGGGTGTCGGGGCTTAGTGGCGTCGAGGGTCGGTGGTTTCGGGTGTCGGTGGCGTCGGGGGTCGGGGGTTAGTTGCGTCGTTGGTCGGGGGTCATTGTCGTCGGGGGTCACTCACGTCGGGGGTTGGGGTCTTTCGGTTAACAAGAGGCCGAAGAGGTGTCGGGGGTCGGGGGTTGGTGGTCAGTGGCGTCGGGGGTCGGGGGTAGGGGGTCGGGGGACGGGGGTCGAGGGTCAGTGGCGTCGGGAGTCGAGGGTCAGTGGCGTCGGGCGTCGGGGGTCGGGGGTCGAAGGTCAGTGGCGTCGGGAGTCGAGGGTCAGTGGCTCGGGCGTCTGGGGTCGGGTGTTAGTGGAGTCAGGGGTCGGTGGTCGGGGGTCAGTGGTGTCGGGCGTCAGGGGCCACGAGTCGGGTGTCAGTGGCGTCGGGGGCCGTGGGTCCAGGGTCGGGGCTTGGTGGCGTCGGGCGTCGGGGGTCGTGGGCCGGGGTCGGGGGTCGGGGTCCTCTTCTTTCTTCTTCTCCTCTCTCCTGTTTTTCTTCTTCTTCTTGATCATAAGTTTATTATTCTCTTGTTTTCTTCTAAGTTTTTTTCTATCTATTTTTTTTCTTTTCTATCTACTTTTTCTACCTAATAAGCTAACTATGTAATTTAACATAAAAAACAGAAAAAAACTAACTATCCAATTTAACAAAATAAATAGAAAATAAACTAACTATCTAATTTAAAGAAAAAATAGGAAATAAATCCAAAAAGGAAAAAAAAACTCAACCTTTAGGGGCAGTGGGTGGCCGGGGCAGTGGGTGCCTTGGCGGTGGGAGCCTGGCCAGTGTGGCGCCGGGGCTGGCAGGGACGTCAGGCGGGGGCAGGGCACCGACTACGATGGTGGTGGAGGAGAGGGGGTCGTGGCGGTGGTGGTGGAGTAGAGGGGGTCGGGATGGTGGTGGTTGAGGAGAGGGGGTCGTGCGGTGGTGAAGGAGAGGGGGTCGACGGCGGGGGCGGATGTGGAGGGGGCGCGTCGAGGCGGAGGTGCGGCAGGGGCGGCCGTGGAGGGGGCGCGCCGAGGCGGAGGTGCGGCAGGGGCAACTTTGGAGGGGGCGCGCCGAGGCGGAGGAGGGGGTCGCGGCAGGGGCGGCTGTGGATGGGGCGCGCCGATGCGGGGTGGTCGGCCGGAGCAGCTCCGACGGCGGCGGGTGGGAAGGGCGAGATGAGAGAGAGGGATTGGGCATGGCGAGCGAGAGAGGGGGTGGGCAGGGCGAGCCGTTACGGGAGCGGGCGGGGGCAGGGCGAGCAATTAGGGAAACATCCCCTTTGCCGTCTGCAAAGGCTGGATGGCACACGACAAAGGGTGGGGTTGGTGGGGGTGGGTTTCGGCCGTTTGGGGGGAGGGCTTTGCCGTCTGCCCACCCGTTTGTCGTCCACCTTTCAGGCCTTTGCCGTCTGCTGGCAGACGACAAAGAGGTAGCCGACAACAAATAGAACCTTGGCCATCAGCCACCTCTTTGTCGTCAAATTTGTGCCAGCTGAAGGCAAATAGTATCTTTGCCATGCATCAGCAGACGGAAAAGGCATGGTAGACAACAAATTTCTCAATTCCAGTAGTGAAAGCATCATCAAGTTTCACCAATTTTTCTAACCTATTTATAGTATTTTGCAAAATTCATTTTATTTGACGATTGCTTAGTTCAACTTGACCACTAGACTAAGGATGATAAGGTGATGCAATTCTATGGTTAACACAATACTTAGCTAGTAGTTTTCGGAAAGTACCATAAATAAAATGTGAACCACACGAGTCATTAAATATCTAGGGACACCAAACTTCGGCAAGATAATATCTTTAAGCATTTTAATAGAAGTGTGATGATCATCACTACTAGTTGGAATAGCTTCTGGACATTTAGTAATGTAATCAACAAAAACTAGAATATGAGTATATCGATTCGAAGAAGGAAAATGTCCCATAAAGTCAAAACCCCACACATCGAATGGTTCAATAGAAAGTGAATAGTTCATAGCCATTTCCTAACGTTTACCAATATTACCTACTCTTAGGCATTCATCACAAGAAAGGACGTATTTACGAGCATATTTAAAAAGAGTAGGACAATAGAAACTAGATTGTAATACCTTGTGACCAGTTGTATAACCAGCATCATGTCCTCCGTAGGCCTCGTAATGACACTGCATTCGAATTTGCTCCGGCTCATGCTATGGCATACAACACGTAATAACACCATCTACTCCTTTATAAAGATATGGGTCATCCAGTAATGTCGTATATCATAGAAGAATTTTTTTTTGTTGATAGGTGAACTTCATAGAATATATTTAGTAACAATGTAATTAGCATAATTCGCATACCAAGGAGTAGTACGTGAAGTGTTTATAATAGCAAGTTGCTCATCAGGAAAATTATCATCAATAGGTAGTGGGTCATCAAGAACATTTTCCATCCTAGACAAGTTATCTGCTATAGGGTTATCACCTCCCTTCCTATCAACGATATGCAAATCAAATTCTTGGAGTAGTAACGCACATCTAATAAGTCTAGGTTTAGCATCTTTCTTTTCCATAAGGTACTTAATAGTAGCATGATCAGCGTGAATAGTTACTTTAGAATCAACAATGTAATATCTAAATTTATCACATGCAAACACAACTACTAAAAATTTCTTTTCGGTAGTAGTAGAATTTCTTTGAGCGGTGTCTAGGGTCTTACTAGCATAATGAATGACATTTAACTTCTTGTCTACTCTTTGCCCTAGAACAACACCAACAGAATAATCACTAGCATCACACATATTTTCAAATTGTAGGTTTCAATCAGCAGGTTGAACAATAGGTGCCAAAATTAAGGATTTCTTAACAATTTTAAAGGCTTCTACACAATCATCATCAAAAACAAAAGGAACATATTTTTAAAGAAGATTAGTTAACGGCCTAGAAATCTTTCAGAAATATTTAATGAAATGCCTATAGGAACTAGCTGACCAAGGGAACTTCTTACACCTTTAATATCTCCTCGGCAAGGCATTTTCTCTATTGCATGAGACGTTATCCACCTCAATACTACGATCATGTATTTTATGCCCAAGAATTATACCTTCCTTCACCATAAAGTGGCACTTCTCCCAATTCAAGACAAGATTAGTTTCTTCACATCTCTGCAAAACTCGATCCAGGTTTCTCAAGCAGTCATCAAAGGAAGTCCCATAAACGGAAACATCATCCATGAATACCTCAACAATCTATTCACAAAATTCAGAGAATATAGCAGTCATGCATGTTTGAAAAGTAGCAAGTGCATTTCCTAGACCAAGAGGCATATGCCTATAAGCATAATTTCTAAAGGGGCAAGTAAAGGTAGTTTTCTCTTGGTCCTTTTTTGGCACATGTATTTAAGAGAATCCGAAGTAACCATCGAGAAAACAAAAGTGTGTGTGCTTAGATAATCTTTCTAACATTTGATCAATAAAAGGAAAGGGGTGATGATATTTTCAAGTAGCCTTCACTAGTGGAATTCAGTTATTTGCTGTCAGTCTCTTCTTTAACGTCCGCTGGCTGATGGCAAAGACCCTATTTGCCGTTAGTCACCAGAAAACTGACGGCAAAGAACAGACGGATGGCAAAGATACTCCCGCCCACTCCTCCCCTCCCCCTCCTCCAATCCTGTTGGCTGCCTCCTCCCCCGCCCCCTCCTTCCCTCCCGCGGCACCCCTCCTCCCCGCCCGCCGGCCGCCTCCCGTCCTGCCCGCCGGCCGCCTCCCCTCCCGCGCCCACCTCCCCACACCATTCCTCCCCGCCCGCCCGCCGCCTCCCCTCCCGCCCCTCCTCCCCGGCTGCCCATCGCCCCAGCTACCCACCGCCCCGGCTGCCCCTCCTCCCCGGCTGCACCCCGCCCCGGCGAACCCTCCTCCTAGGCTGCCCACCGCCCCGGCTGCCCACTACCCTCCTCCTAATAGGTGACTTTTTTTTATTTAATTAGATTTAGTTATTTGATTTAGTGGTAGTTTAGCTAGTTGTTTTATTTAAATAGTAGATTTAGTCCTAGGTTTAGTTAATTAGTGCTAGGATATTTGTTATTTGTTAATTTAGAGGTAGATTCTATTTTGTTAATTAGTGGTAGATTCTTTTTTAGTTAATGATTGGTAGATTCTGTTTTTGTTAGTTTTTTTGTTGTTTAGTGCTATATAGGTTTAGCGATAGGTTTAGTGATAGGTTTAGATTCTACATAGTCATAATTGAAATAAGTAGAAAAAAGATGAAGAATAAAAGAGGAATAAGTAGATAAGGGAAGAAGAATAAGAAGAAGAGGAGGAGGAGGAGGATAAAAGGAAGAAGAAGAAGAAAAATAGGAGAAAGGAGAAGAATAAAGAAGATGAAAAAGGAAAAGAAGGAAGAAGAAGAAGAAGAAGAAGAGGGAAATGGAAAAGAAGGAAGAAGAAGAAGAAGAAGAAGAAGAAAAGGAAGGAAGGAAGGAGAAGAAGGAAGAAGAAGAAGAAGAAGAAGAAGAAGAAGAAGAGGAAAAAATAGACGAAGAAGAAGAAAATGACACCCTGACACCCCGACACCCTGACACGATGCCCGAAACCCCGACACGACATCTTGACGACACCCTAGCAGAATACGCCGCCCCCGACGCCACTGACCCCCAACCCCCGACCTCCGACACCTCTTGGGCCTCTTGTTGACCGAAAAGTCCCCCGACCACCGACCCCTGACGCCACTGACCCTGGACCCTCGACGACACTGACCCCCGACCACCGACGCCACTAACCCCCGAACCCCGACGCCACCGACACCCGACACCACCAACCCTCGACGGCACTACCTCCTGACGCCACTAACCCCCAACCCCCGACAACTCTTCTGCCTCCTGTTGAATGAGAAGGTGCTTTTCGGCCTTCCACAAACCGATGGGGTCATAGTTTTGTAAATTATAAGTTAGGTCACATATTTTCCAATTATGTTTTAAAAACATCATATTTGTGTTGATCGTGTGAATTTCAATGTGCAGTTGTTCGACGACCTCCACGTGCGTTGGACGAGCTACGCCCCTGCGTTTGTTGGTGTGCACAAATGACTTCTCGTCCTACCCCCTTAATTTGCTCTGTTCCGGTCTTCATGCTGATGAAACTTGCTAGATATAGCTTTCTTCAATCATCAGTATGCGTCACCAGTATGCGTCTCCCGTTCGAAAGGGCGACATCTGTAAATATGCATGTATTTGCATATTTATAACCGCCATCCTTTCGAATTGTACAACGTTACCCATGGACAGCCTGAGTATGTGTAGATTGGGTTCGTTTTCCCATATGCTGTGCTCCGGATCCGATGCGGAATATCGTCAGTGCCTCCCTGTTGTTCTCCAGGTACACATCCTCTCTGCTAATTGCCGAGACATGTATCACGAGAACAGTGGGGAGGTACTGCCGAAATTCCGCGTCGTATCTGTAGCAAAGCATGGGGAAACGAAGCCAATCTACACATACTCGGGTGGGATTAGGACCTATCTTTACCTATTAGCGTGTAGGTTGCATGGACGTAATAAAACTGACAAACTTGATTAGCGGATGAATATAGATGACAAATTATATATTTATTTCTTGTGCGCCCATAGGTAGCTAGGCAACATAAGTGATCGTGCTTGGATGTACACTGGTCACCCTAGTCAGAAAGACATGACCAATGAATGGTTAACCAAAACCAGGGGGTTTCTGAGAGCCGCATTTGCAAATGGCCATCAAAAAACATGGTGCCCCTGTCCCAACTGCGACAACTCGAAAAAGAAAACAAAGTTTGAAATGGGTAAAGACCTGCAGAAGTGGGGTTTTACACCTAATTAAATGGTGTGGACTTTTCATGGTGAGTCTGACCAACGTGCCAGAGCTGAGGTGATTCTTCGTCGCACCGACGAGCATGGTAACGGGATCGAAGACATGGTGCAACACTTTGATGATGCTCGGGATTCGGATGATGAGATGGAGGAATCTGCAAAGGCCTTGTATGTAATGATGGAGTCTTCAAAACATCCTCTCCAAGAGCAGATCGAGCTTTGTCAGCTGGATGCCATCGCGCAAGTAATGGCTCTGAAGGCTCAATTCAACCTAGGCAGAGAATGCTACGACGCGGTGATGACGATATTTGGACGCTTTCTACCCAAAGGCCATGTATTACCTGCAAACATGTACCAGTCAGACAAAATCCTCCGTGTACTTAAGATGCCCTATGAGAAGATACATGCCTGTGAGTATGGATGTGGCTTATTTAGGCTTGAGTATGCGGCCTTGAACTACTGCCCCATTTCCAATTCTTCCAAGTATATTGTGGTAGACAATGGTATGGATGAGAAGAATCGTACCAAAATCCCCATTAGTGTTCTTCGATATCTGCCAATCGTACCAGGACTTCAACGTCTTTTCATGGTCGAAGAGACGGCCAGACAGATGACATGGCACAAATTGGGCAAAAAACCCGAACTAGATGCGGATGGGAACAAGATGTTGGTACACCCTTCATATGGTTTTGCGTGGAGGCACTTCGATGCATTACATAAGGATAAATCGGAAGATCCAAGGCATCCTAGAGTTGCCATCAGCATGGATGCGTTCAATGTGTATGGTATGACGGCAGCACAATACAGTTGTTGGCCTGTATTTGTCATTCCACTCAATTTGCCACCCAGAGAGATTATGAAAAGAAAGAACATTTTCCTAACATTGATAATTCAAGGGCCCAACTAGCCGGGGAAGAATATGAATGTGTACATGCAGCCGCTTAAGGTGAGTTGCAAGAAGCCTGGGATAATGGGATCAAGACCTACGACGCGGCTAGCAAAACAAATTTCAAAATTCATGTGTGGTACATGTACTCGACGCATGGCTATCCACTGTTTGCGCTATTCGCTGGCTGGTGTGTGCATGGAAGGTTCCCTGCAGCACATGCAAGGCAGCTCTTCAGTTCTGTTAGCTACAGGCTGGTCGCAAGTTTTCTTGCTTCGACATGCATAGACAATTCTTGGATCTTGACCATAAGTTCAGAAAAGACAAGATGAATTTCATCAAAGGTAGAGTTGTCAAAAACACTGCACCAGGTGCGTTGACAGGCCAACAGACCCTTGATCAGTTAAACGCTCTCGAGCCTAATCCTTTGCATCCAGGATACTTCAAAGGGTATAATACGGAACACGCCTGGAATCACAAGTCATGCTTATGGGATTTGTCTTACTTCAAGGACCTCCTTTGCCCACACAACATCGACGTGATGCACACTGAAAAGAATATTGTGGAGGCCATTTTGGGTACATTGTTCGGTATAGAGGGGAATTCAAAAGATAATACCAAGGCTAGAATCGACCTGGAGGCTCTATGTGATAGACCATTGCAAAACTTGCGACAACGGAAAGCAAAGCAAAGCATAGCGAAGCCAAAGGCATGGTTCAATCTTGAAAGGCCAGCTATGTGGGAAATGCTATTGTGGGTGAAAATGTGGTTGATGTTCCGCGATGGGTATGATGCGAATCTAAAGCGGGGAGCGAGTCTTGAGAAATTGAAAATATTTGGTCTCAAGAGTCATGATTGGCACATATGGATTGAGCGGGTAATGCCGGTGATGTTGCGTGGCTTTATCCCTGAGGATGAATGGCCAGTACTGGCAGAGCTGAGCTATTTCTTCCGT
Source organism: Hordeum vulgare subsp. vulgare (assembly GCF_904849725.1). Taxonomy (NCBI): domain Eukaryota; kingdom Viridiplantae; phylum Streptophyta; class Magnoliopsida; order Poales; family Poaceae; genus Hordeum; species Hordeum vulgare. The sequence continues at coordinate 219,922,128 of NC_058518.1, forward strand.
TCTCTTTGTGCGAAAGAATTATCGCCTCGTGTGCTAGATGAAATGGAAGAGTTGGCGGCGGAGTTGATCTGCAAATTAGAGAAGATCTTTCCCTCGGGCTTCTTTAATCCAATGCAGCATTTGATTTTGCATCTCCTGACCGAAGCAAGAATGGGGTGGGGGGCGTTCAAAATCAATGGTGCTAATCAACTGAGAGGATGCAGAGGACGCTTCGAGATAAGTGAAAAATAAACGTAGAATTGAAGCAAGGATGGCCGAGGCATTCATTACTAAGGAGGCGGCAAACTTCGTGACAGCACACTATGAAGCCAAAAATCATCATTTGCATAACCCGAAGCCTCGGTACAATGATGGTGATCCAAAAAACGTTCGATCCAACCTCAGCCTATTCAAAGGTAAGCTCGCACCATCCGGTGCTTCGAAAGGGAAATCGTTGGATGTTGAAGAATGGCAGACCATTTCATTGTATATCTTCACCAACCTAACAGAAGTGCGGCCGTACATCGAGCAAGTTCTCAGTAAATTATTGTTCCGCAACTTCTAATTCCTTTGAACTACTCTTATTCCCGGATATTTGATATAGTCAATACGTCGCCGAATTCTCAGATGGAGCGGTCATCGAAAAGGATTCCGTCGAAGAGTATGAGCTTCTCGCAAAGCATGGAGGCGACTATCCCGGTTTCATCTCTTGGTTCAAACAAAGGATAATTAATTACCATTAAGAGCCCATTTAATTTCTTGGTCTAATTGCGGCTAATGCATGCATTCTTTCATATTAAAATTGTAGGGTGATGCAGAGTCTATGGACGCCGAGTTGAGACAAGTCGCTAATGGTTTTGACTATAAGGTCCGTTCAATTGACAAATACAACATCAACGGGTATCACTTTCGTACCTTTGGCAAAGAGCTATCTATGCCCGACCTAAAGACTACAAATTGTTCTGTCTCTGCTATCGGCGAAGGAGGCACCGAGTATTATGGAAGATTTGAAGCAATTTATGAACTTCTATTCTATGGTGAAAACCCACCGACCTTCGTAGTCTTCAAATGTTATTGGTTTGAGCCGAGGGAGACTAGAAGGACTCGGGAACATATAGGACTAGTCGAAATCAACCAAAACACCCACTTAGATGTTCCCGATGTCTATATTACGGCTCAACAAGCGAGACAAGTTTTTATGTACCGTGGGCCTGCCAAACTGATCCAAATCTCAAAGGTTGGGATGTCGTTTATGAAGTGCCACCACATTTTAGACCACCTACCCTCAATGAAGAGGATTACGAACCTCACATTAACCCAGACACATATGAAGGAGAATTCTTCCAAGAAACACGTATGTGCAAGAAATGTTTCAAGAACCGCTCTACTTCACCCCAGAACATTGAAGTAGACAGCGATAGTGAATCCGTCTTAATCCCTGAGCCCGAACAGGAAGAGCTGGAAGAAGAAGAGGTTACTGTTACGGATGACCTGTCACTTCTTGACCGATTACATAATGGTGGCCTTCCACATGTTCTTCCTAATAGTGATGATGATGATGCATTTATTGATGATAGTGATGATCATGATGCATTTATTGACCCCGAAGCATATATAGACGAGCACGATTGTTATTAGTTCATGTCAGGTATTCAACTATTACTATATATAAATTTTGGTTCATGTTAGGTATTCAATTTTTATTAGTCATGTTGGTATTTATGACGATGATACACTTAAATTATATACATTTTATTACTCATGTTGGTATTTATTTGGACTAATTTCATTTACTCTTTGTCATGACAGGTGTTGAAAGATGGTGGGAAATGGTCGAAAGCACTCCGCTGCTCCTTCTTCGTCGGCGGGTGGTGGGATGATTACTTCCATTCCTGCCTCGCCTCTTCGGAGAGCGTTCCTCTCTACTCTGCAAGGAGCGCCCCCCGTGAGAGGTGGTCGACCCCCCACGAAGCCGAGAGGTACTAAAGGTACACGTTGTATTCATGTTGATATTTATGTTGTACTCATGTTGAATGCATGTTGGTATTTATATACATTTTATCACTTATGTTGGTATTTATGTTGTACTAAAGGTACACGTGGCCGCGGGAGAGGTAGGGCGGTGGCTGCCACGCCTTCTGAGGTGGAGGCTACATATTATTAAGGCTTTGTAGTTACTTTATTTGATTTGGTTCTTACGCGCTCAAATTTATCTTTATTAACTTAGGTGCCCCCGTGATGGTGCGTGGATAAGATGGTTTGTTGGGAGGCCTTGGTGGATTAGTGGTGCTCCGAAACGTGGGAGGCCAGCCACAACAACGCCAAGGAGAGCCGTGGCAAAATGGTTGGTGTGCCACACCATCAAGGGAGTGTCAACTTAATCCAATTTGGCGAGAACTGGGTATGTGGTTTGCTTCATGCCTCATGCAATTCATTCTTAATGCTATCTTGAGCCCTTTACTAATACAATTTTCCTCTCTCTCTTTTAGGCGCGTCACAATAAGACGGAGGTGCCACAGATGTACGACCTGTATGCGATGGCCCATACTGCCTCGTACAAGAAGGTCAAGGCATTCTCTCAGTCTGACCTCGAGCAGCCATAAAACTTCACCAACATCTCCTCCCACCACAAGCTCGTGAAGTACAGAGATCACGGGAAGACGAGGAAAGGGGAGGACTTTAAACCGAGCGAGCGGCCTATTGATCCAGAGCTGGTGATGATAGCTGGCAATGGGAGGCCCCATGGCGTTGTCCTAGCACTCTACGACAGATAAAGGCACGCCAAACGAGCTCCTGTCCTGAGATAACACCTCGTCTGCGGCCAGCCGAGCTCGCCATCGAGGTTAGTTTAATGGACTCAACTATGTTTCCGCATTATGTTGTGCGTAGGAACCAATATGATTACAATGCTAACAATGAGTTGTGTTGCAGGCTGCTATTCTGAAAGAGAGAGAGGCAATGCAGGCGGTTATGGCGGAGAAGGATAAGGAGATGAGGGAGCTGGAGGAGAGGACGACTACATTGGTGGAGGCGGAGAGGGCATGGAGTGATGCGTCTAACAGGGCCATATACGAGCTCTTCGTGGTAAGTTTCTTCTTCATATTATTTCAAATCTTGCATTTTAATGTCGGTTTCATTAATAACTAAATTTTTTGACTTGTCGAAACCAAATGTATATTCTATGTGCGAGAAGACCGGCCAAGTCCCCCCGACGATGCTAGTCATTAACATGGTGGGGACGGTGAGTTTCATTTTAGTGTAGTGATCTTAAGAGTGTCCTCATCCTAACGACACATTGCAAACGATGTTTGGTGCAGAATATCTCCCGAAACGCATATCACGACCCTTCTACAGTGGAGCCTTCTCTAGGGCAGCCTTCTCCAGGTGAAACAAGCTAGAGCCACCGTGCTTCACCGCCGGGATGACGATAATGGTATGTCATTTCTAGTGTTTTGCTGAACAACCGCATAATGGTCCAATATGGCTTAATAAGCATAGTTAGCTCCAAAATGACATATTTAACCCAAGTTAGCTCCAAAACGACATATACTTAGCTTGGCTTCCACCAAAATGACATAATTACCTTAGTTAGCTCCAAAATGGTCTATTTAATAGAAATGACATATACTTAGCTAAGTTCTCTCCTAAATGACATAATAAGACTTAGGTACCTCCAAGATGACCTATTCTGCCGAACTTAGGTATTAAATGGCCTATAATTAGCTTAGCTCGATCCAAAATGGCTTAATAAGCATAGTTTGCTCCAGAATGACCAATTTTACCCAAGTTAGCTCCGAAATGTCCTATATTTAGCTAGGCTTCCACCTAAATGACATAATTAGCTTAGTTAGCTCCAAAATGGTCTACTTAATAAAAATGACATATATTTAGCTAATTATCCTCCAAAATGACATAATTAGCTCCAAAAAGGCATAATTAGCTAATTTAGCACCAGGAAGGGGACAAGAGGAGAAGAAATAGGAAAAATGAAAAGAAGGAAGAAGAAGAAGAAGAGAAGCAGAAGAGAAGCAGAAGAGAAGAAGAAGGAGAAGGAGAAGGAGGAAGAAGATGGAGAAGGAGGAGAGAATCTCCTTCTCCTTCTTCTCCTCATTCTTCTCCTTCTTCTTGTCCTTCTTCTTTTCTTCTTCTTCTCCTCTTCCTTCTCCTTCTACTCCTCCTTCTCCTCCTCCTCCTACTTCTTCTTTTACTTCTCCTTCTTATTCTCTTCTTGCTTCTTCTCTTTCTCTTGTTCTACGTAGCTTAGGCTCATCCACCAAAGACTAAATTGGCTAATTATCCTACAAAATGACATAATTAGCTTAGTTAGGTGAAAACATCATAAGAACCTTGGTTAGCTCATTAAAATGACCAATTTATCTCAAAAATGAAATAATAAGCTCAAAATGGCATAAGAACCTTGGTTAGCTCATGAATATTATATACTTAGCTTGGCTTCCACCTAAATGGTATAATTAGCAAATTTAGCTACAATATGGCTTAATAAGCATAGTTAGCTCCAAAATGACATATTTAACCCAAGTTAGCTCCAAAACGACATATAGTTAGCTTGGCTTCAACCTAAATGACATAATTAGCTTAGTTAGCTCCAAAATGGTCTATTTAATAAAAATGACATATACTTAGCTAAGTTCTCTCCTAAATGACATAATAAGGCTTAGGTAGCTCCAAGATGACCTATTCCCCCTAACTTAGGTATTAAATGGCCTATAATTAGCTTAGCTAGATCCAAAATGGCTTAATAAACATAGTTTGCTCCGAAATGACCTATTTTACCCAAGTTAGCTCCAAAATGACCTATAGTTAGCTAGGTTCCACCTAAATGACATAATTAGCTTAGTTCGCTCCAAAATGGTCTATTTAATAAAATGACATATAGTTAGATAATTATCCTCCAAAATGACATAATTAGCTCCAAAAAGGCATAATTAACTAATTTTGCCAAAAGAAGGGGACACGAGGAGAAGAAAGAGGAAAAATGAAAATAAGGAAGAAGAAGAAGAAGATAAGGAGAAGAGAAGAAGAAGGAGAAGGAGAAGGAGGAACAAGAAGGAGAAGAAGGAGAAGGAGGAGAGAAGCTCCTTCTCCTTCTTCTTCTCCTTCTTGTCCTTCTTCTTTTCTTCATCTTCTCCTCTTCCTTCTCCTTCTCCTTCTCCTCCTCCTCCTCCTTCTTCTTTTACTTGTCCTTCTTCTTCTCTTCTTGCTTCTTCACTTTATCTTCTTCTACGTAGCTTAGACTCATCCAACAAAGACTAAATTGGCTAATTATACTGCAAAATGACATAATTATCTTAGTTAGGTGAAAACATCATAAGAACCTTGGTTAGCTCATTAAAATGACCAATTTAACTCAAAAATGAAATAATAAGCTCAAAATGGCATAAGAACCTTGGTTAGCTCATGAATATTATATACTTAGCTTGGCTTCCACCTAAATGTTATAATTAGGCAATTTAGCTCCAATATGGCTTAATAAGCATAGTTAGCTCCAAAATGACATATTTAACCCAAGTTAGCTCCAAAACTACATATAGTTAGCTTGGCTTCCACCTAAATGACATAATTAGCTTAGTTAGCTATAAAATGGTCTTTTTAATAAAAATGACATATACTTAGCCAATTATCCTCCAAAATGACATATTTAACCCAAGTTAGCTCCAAAATGACATATGGTTAGCTTGGCTTCCACCTAAATGACATAATTAGCTTAGTTAGCTCCAAAACGACCTATTTAAAAATGACCTATACTTAGCTAAGTTCTCTCCTAAATGACATAATAAGGCTAACTTAGCTCCAAGATGACCTATTCCCCCTAACTTAGGTATGAAATGGCCTATAATTAGTTTAGCTAGACCCAAAATGGCTTAATAAGAAAAGTTTGCTTCGGAATGACATATTTTACCCAAGTTAGCTCCGAAATGACCTATAGTTAGCTAGGTTTCCACCTAAATGACATAATTAGCTTAGTGAGGTCCAAAATGGTCTATTTAATAAAATATGACCTATACTTAGCTAATTATCCTCAAAATGACATAATTAACTCCAAAAAGGCATAATTAGCTAATTTAGCCCGAAGAAGGGGACAAGAGGATAAGAAAGAGGAAAAATGAAAAGAAGGAAGAAGAAGAAGAAGAGAGGAAGAAGAGAAGAAGAAGGAGAAGGAGAAGAAGGAGAAGGAGCCCTCCTTCTTCTTCTCTCCTCCTTCTTTTCTTCTTCTTTTGTTCTTCTTCTCCTGTTCCTTCTCCTTCTCATTCTCCTCCTCCTCCTCCTTCTTCATCTTTTTCTTATCCTCTTCTTCTCTTTCCTCTTCTATTTAGCTTATTTTCCCCAACATAGACATACTTAGCTAATTATCCTCCAAAATGACATAATTATCTTAGTTAGGTAAAAATATCATAAGAGCCTTGGTTAGCTCATTAAAATGACTAATTTAGCTCCAAAATGACATAATAAGCTCATAATGGCATAAGAACCTTGGTTAGCTCATGAATATTATATACATAGCTTGTTTTCCTCTAAAATCACATAATTATCCCGTTTAACTCCAAAAAGACTTACTTAGATAATTTAGCTCCAAGAAGGGGAGAAGAGGAGAAATGAAAAGAAGGAAGAAGAAGAAGAAGAAGAATAGAAGGAGAAGGAGGAGCCTTCTTCTCCTCCTTCTTCTTCTCATTCTTATTCTTCTTCTTCTCTTCTTCTTTTCATTTCTACTCTTCTCCTATTCTTGGAGCTAAATTAGCTAAGTATGTCTTTTTGGAGCTCAATGGATATGAAACTTACTTATTTCTTCTCCTCTTCATCTAGTCTTCTTCTTCTAACTTACTTATTTCCCATTTTGCAGATTACATTCAATTCACGGAAGCTTGGATTCTATTGATGGAGTGCTTCAATATGGTTTCTTCTAAAATGGCTTCACAGAAGCTTGGATTGAAACTATTGTAGTAAATGGATATGAAACGTTTTATGTATGGATGAAACTTGTGTAATATATGGTTTGGTACGGATGAAATTTGCATAATATGTATGGATTATGGATGAAACTTATTTTAATATGGTTACGAGTATGGGTAGTTTGTGTGAAATCTATTATGTCATTTGGGGCAGTTTGTGTGAAATATATTCCTGATTTGTGTGAAAATTGCTGGATATTATTCAAAATAAAAGAAACACTGGCAGTTTGGAGCCTTTGTCGTGTGCCCACCGACGGCAAAGGAGCTACAACAGACGGCAAAGGGCCCAAATTTGGTGCCCCCTTTGCCGTCTGCCGTGCTGGGGGGCGGACGACAAAGGGGCAAGTGAGAGGGGCTTTCCTGCTACCTTTGCCGTCAGCCCACCAGCACGGCGCACGACAAAGTTTCAAAGGGCAGACGACAAAGGGTCAAAGGGCAGATGGCAAAGGTGCAAACCAGAGGGGCTTTGGCGGTGCCTTTGCCGTCAGTCCACCAGCACGGCAGACGGCAAAGGGGCCAATGGCAGACGGCAAACTATCTATGGGCCCAGCAGGCCACCGTTAGCACTTGACGGAGGTGCCCGCAGATGTGTCGTCCCATATTCTTTGCCGTCAGCCCCCTCATGGCAAAGATTCTTTGTCGTTAGCTGTCCGAATGCAGACGACAAAGAGGCCCTTGACCAGATTTTTGTTTGCCATCCAGTTTGTCGTCTGCTGACGGACGGCAAAGGCCTTTGTCGTCCGGGGTGACCCCCTTTGCCGTCCGCCATGACAGACGGCAAAGTCTCAGATTCCTGTATTGCTTATTCAATTTCCTGAAATCAATTTCCATCCTATAACCAACTACTATCATTTGTGGAGTAAGTTCATTTTTATCATTAGTAACAAAAGTCACACCACCTTTCTTAGGAACACGATGAACATGACTCACCCACCTACTATCACTAATAGGGTAGATTATACCTGCTTCGAGAAGTTTTAGTATTTCAGTTCTTATAACCTCTTTCATTTTAGGGTTGAGATGGCACTGATGATCAACAAGTCGTTTGGCATTGGGTTCCATATTAATCTTGTGCTGACAAATAGTGGGGCTTATGCCCTTAAGATTATCAAGAGTATATCCAATAGTAGCCTTGTTCTTCTTTAAAGTTCTGAGTAATCTTCTTTCTTCATGTTCTGAAAGGTTGGCACAAATATTAACATGATATATCTTCTTGTCATCAAGATAAGCATATTTCAAAGTATCACGTAAAGTCTTAATCTCATATAAGGGATCTCCCTTTGGTGAAGGAGCATCGCCTAAAATTTCAACTCGCAAATTATGCTTAAGTATAGGTTGTCTATCAATATTTGCCGACAAGAGTTTTCTTTGCCGTCTGTGTATTACTCAATGCTGTTGGTGGATTCCTCTTTGCCGTCTGCTATGGCAGACGACAAAGAAGTTGATTCCTGTAGTGAATGAGTATCATATCCATTTCATTTCTATCATTCAAATGCATGTGATGGTCTAGCAAATATTGTTCTAGTGGATCCGTAGGAGGTACAACAATAGAATCAAGACCATTTATTTCAATCTTACTAGGTAGTTATTTTTCATGTGGCTGCTTTCTAAGCTTAGAGAAGTTAAACTCATATGAAATAGCACCAATTATCACTTTAACTTTCTCTGTAACACAATTACTTTCAGCATTAACCGTATTCAAGAATGGTCTACCAAATATGATGGGACAAAAATTATCCTGTGCCGAACCAAGTACTAAGAAATCTGAGGTGTACATGACCTTTCCGCACAACAGTTCAACATCCCTAACAATCCCAAGTGGCAAAATCGTGTCACAGTTTGCAAGCTTAATAGTGACATTAATATCTTCAATTTCTAATGGTGTTATATCATGCATAATTTCTAGGTATAATGTAAACTGTATATCAATAATACTGGCACCAATATCACACAACCCATGATAGCAATGACCTCCAATTTTAAATGAGATGACAGGTGTGCCTACCACCTGTTTATTCTTATATAGTTCATCTCATTTGTTTCAAACAGCTTTTGCAATTCTTATAACCTGCCAATCAATATTATCGACTAGGAGATCTTTAACTATAGCTACATTAGGCTCAACATTTATTTGTTCACAAGATGAAGGTGTTCTAACATGACTTTTATTAACCACTCTTATAGCCTTAGCATGTTCTCTAATTCTAAGAGGGAAAGGAGGTTTCTCAATGTAAGTAGTCGGAACAATTTAATCAACATGGTTCACAATTATTTCTTCCTTCTTTATTCTAATAGGTTCCCTAGGTAAATTTTCAATGGGAAGATGATAATTGAAGCACTTTTACTTATGCATGTCAATATAGGGAGCAAATGTTTTGCACAAAGAAGCTACTATCTCAGTGTCAAGGTCATATTTGTTGCTAAACTCATGAAAACGTGAAGTTTTCATAAAGGATTTGACACAAGCCAAATTAAGCTCTATATCTGACTCTTTACATTCACCAAGTTTCCAATCTTCAACATTGTCTTTAATCTTTTCCAGAAGATCCCAACTGAATTCAATAGTCTTCTTAATATAGGAACTGATACCACAAGCATCAAGTATTGTTTGATCATCATGAGAAAGCCGAGAATAAAAGTTTTGTAAAATCAATTACATTGAGAGATCATGGTTGGGGCAGGTGTGCATCATAGATTTAATCCTCCCCCAAGCTTGAGCGATGCTTTCTCCTTCACGAGGCCAGCAATTATAAATAAAATTCCGATCATGATGGATTAGATGCATAGGATAAAACTTTTGATGAAATTATAGCTTCGAGCGATGCCAATCCCATCATCCTATATCATCCAATATCCTATACCACATTAGTGCTTTTCCCTCCAAAGATTAATGGAAAACTTTCTTCTTAACTTTGTCTCCTAGTAAACCTGAAAGCTTAAACAATCCAAAAATCAAATCGACATATATCAAATGGTAATCAGGATGAGTTGAATCATTATAAGTATTAGCTAGCAGTTTATCTACCATACTAGAAGGAATATCATAATAAATATTTTCAATAGGTTCAACAGGTTGAGGAAAATTTTCCTTAACTTCCGTTCGAGGAGAAGATGCCCCGAACAAGCCACTCAAAGGGTGACCATTCGTAGTGACAAGCAACAGTAAATTTCAGCACGTATCGGAAATGTTTCCTTACCAATTTCCAATTACCAAAGGCGCTTCACTCCGAGGCAACGTCGCCAGAAAATAGTCTTGGTTACTCACAAGTATAGGGGTTCAATCACAGTCCTTTCAAAAAGTAAGAGTGTCAATCCCAACGAGGAGTAGAAGGAAATGATAAGTAGTTTTCAGCAAGCGATTCTCTACAAGTGTTGTTGGTAAAAGTCACACATAATTTTCTACCAAGATAATTCGTCACAAGTTGCAAGTAAGAATAGTAGAAAATGTGAAGCAAGGTAGCCTAATACTATTTATAGCAAAGGACAAGCCTGAAACTTCTCCTATATAAAGCAAGTGCCCCCGAGGACACATGGGAATTTTTGTTTAGTCATGTTCATCATATAAAGTTGATTCACGTTTGCCACTTTGATGATTTGATATGTGAGTGGATCAATTATAAGGTGTTGTTCTTACATGAAATAACAACCTACTTTTGATTACCGCCTCTCGCGGGCATGTACAACTATGAAAGAAGAATTAAGAATAATCTAAACATAGCATGAAACATGTGGATCGGAATCAGCCCCTTATGGAGCGACACATGAACTGGGGTTTAAGCTTATGTCACTCTCGCAAACCATCATCTATATGTTACTCCACAGTGACTTCCCTTAGGCCCATAACATGGTGAAGTGTCTTGTAGTCAATGTTCACATGACACCACTAAGAGAAGTAACGAAAAGTGCATTATATCGACTGGATGGGGGTGAATAGACGATTTTTATGAATTCGTCACTCAGAAATTTCCCCGTGAGGAAATAGCTAAGACACGAACATCTTCCAGCATAATAAGTACTCAAGCTTAAGAGTAGCATGCCAAAAGCATGGTCATAATGATGAAATGAAACTAACACTTAGCGCGAGTAGCGTGATCAGGATACTCCGGTGAACAACAAGTGATGTGAAGAATTTGAGATGAGGAAATTCAAAAAGTCTTAAGTCAAATTCTTCAAACAGTAACAATCAATTTCATCAACACGTAAATGAGGAAATAGAGAGTTTAGGAAATAGAACGAGGTACTCGGTGAAGACAGTGATTTGATGACCCAGTTCCAACTGTTGTGACAGTTGTACGTCTCATTTGGAGCAGCTTGGTATTTAAACCAAAGAACACACAGTCCTTACTGTATTCTCCTTGAGCTAAGGATAAAATATCCTCCCCCAACACTCATGGTAAGTCTTCAAGGCAGACTTCCAAACCCTCACAAATTTGGCCACCCGGTAATTCACAATTTATTGGTGGATGCTCTAGACCAGTCACACCTATCCTTTTGGAAGATGCATAGTCTTCAAAGGTAACAAGCATCGATTCCACACACGACCAATCTCTTCAGTGATGCTCAATCACTTTGGGTTTTTGGGTTTTGGTTTGTGTGTTTGGGTTTTTTCCTCACTTATGATTTTATCTCAAAGTTTTCAAGGAATGGGTTGCTCACAAATGACAAGTGTCAAGTTCTCTCACGTAGAAGCCAATTAGCTAGTGTCTATGGGGGCAACTATTTATAGCATGGGAGAAATCCTGACACGATTTGAAATAAATTCCCTAATGATAAGAGCATTATGTGGATAAGGTTTTGGGATAGTTGGCGCGCAACACAGCAACGGTCGGAACTTTCAAGCGGTGAAAGTCCTCCTGTCTCTCATATTCCTCAGTTTTAGGTAATTTGCAATGGCGAAATCCTAACCCCTCAGTTACAGAAATTTCCTCACAAAACCAGAAGATCTTTGCATTTGTCACTAAATAAATTGACTAAATTATAAAATATTTCCAAAGGCTTCACTCGAAGGATTGGGTATGTCTAGGCTTTGAGATGAGCGTCACTTGGAAACTCTGCCTTCGTTTTACATCGACCCCTTTTAACAGTATGGTGTTCCTATGACTCTAAAGAAAGGAAATGAAACTACCAAAAACAAAAGTCTTCAAGCTTCAAAGTCCTTGCATTAATATCTTCAAGGAGAGACCAACTTCCTCGCTTTCAAAGACTTTGAGGAATTATCAAAGTCTTCAGCCGAAGACATTCATTTTTAGGGGACGATTTTCTTCGAATACCTCAAACTCCTAAGTGACTTATAGAGCCTCTGTACACTCACAGACATATTAATCTCTCAACCTAGAAGTCTTCAATACACAAAAATCACTAAGGGGCACTAGATGCACTTACAATCTCCTCCTTTTTGGTGATTGATGACAAATAGGTTAAGTTTTCAACAGGGATAAATATAAGAAGTGTAAGTACAAAGTTTGAGGAATTTGATTGCAAGATATAGAGAAACAACCCCTAAATATGTGCATATTTGAAGAATTTTCTTTGGACTGCAAATGCACGTTGTAGGTTTATACCATGGATATATCCCCCTATATCTTGTAATCCATACATGCATTTCACATATATCATGCGGAAATTGAAATGCACGATGCAAAGTGATGTGTGATGAATTTCAGCATGCATGCATTAATCAACATGAGGAATATGCATGCGAAGAAAACGGTTGAAAAGTGTCAGACCATCACCGGACTAAAGTTTACAACTCATACAGCCGAACACTTCAGAAGAACAAGAGTTGCAACTTAACAAAAATATACCCCATAAGCACTACTGGAAATCAGTTTTTTGCCATCTGCCAAATCTTTGTCGTCTGCTAGCTGATGGCAAAGAGTGTCTTTGCTGTCAGCTGCCACAAAGCAGACGGCAAAGAATTGGCTCATTGCATAGAAGGTCTGTGCCATCAACCACTTCTTTGCCATTAGCCACAGACGGCAAAGGGCCGCACAGCAGACGGAAAGCTGTAGGGGGGCCCACCTCACTGCGGGGACGTTAGGTCAAACTGGAGTCCCTTCTTTGCCGTGTGCTAGCGGACGGCAAAGAGGCCAAAGGCAGACAGCAAAGAGTCTAGACTCTTTGTTGTCCGCTAGCAGATGGCAAAGCCCTAACGTCTACTAACGACAGTCCCGCCCCCACCCTCGCCTCTCTCTCTCTCTCTCTCACCCCGACGCCCACCGCCGCCACCACTGCCCCCCGCCGCCGCACTGCCCCCCACCGCCGCCACCACTGCCCCCACCGCCGCCACCACTGCCCCCCGCCGCTGCACTGCCCCCGGCAACGCCCCACTGCCCCGTCGCACCCGTCCTCCTCACCGCCCCCACGCCCCAGCCGCCCCCGCCGGTGAGTCCCCCCATTTTTATTTTGTTTTTCCTTATTTTTATTTATGTTAAATTAGTTAGGTTAGTTTTTCAGTTTATTAGGTTAGTTAGGCTAGTTAGTTAGGTTGTTAAATTAGTTAGGTTATTTAGTTAGCTTGGTTAGTTAGGTGGAGGAGGAGCAGAGGAGAAGAGGAGGAGGAGGAGGACGAGAAGAAGAAGAGGAGGAGAAGAGGAGAAGAAAGAGGAAAAACGAAAAGAAGGAAGAAGAAGAAGAAGAGGAGGAGGAGAAGAAAAAAAAGAAGGAGAAGAAGAAGAAGAAGAAGAAGAGAAGAAAAAATAAGAAGAAGAAGAAGTAAAGAAGAAGAGAAGAATAAGATAAGAAGAAGAGAAGAATAGAATAAGAAAAAAAAATAAGAAGGAGAAGAAGAGAAAAAAGAAGAAGAAGAGGATAAAGAAAAATAGAAATAGAAATAAGAGGAAGAGGAAGAAGAAGAGGAGACGAGGAGGAGGAGGAGGAGGAGGAGGAGGAGAAGAAGAAGAAGAAGAAGAAGAGGAGAAGAAAGAGGAAAATCAAAAGAAGAAGAAGAGAAGAAGAAGGAGGAGGAGGAGGAGGAGAAGGAGCCCTCCGTCTTCTCCTTATTCTCCTTCTTCTCTCCTCCTTCTTATTTTTAGCTTGTTTAGCAAATTATCCTCCAAAATGACATAATAAGCTAAAAACCTTGGTTAGCTCATAAAATATTATATTCTTAACTTGTTTTCCTAAAAAATGACATAATTAGAATATTTGTGTTGATCGGATGGATTTACATGTGATATTTGTCTCGTCGCTTTGAGGTCTGGTGTGCGAAGACCTGCCCGGGCGTTGTACGAGCTCCGCCCCTGCATTCGTGGGTCAGTACAAATTTCATCTCCTCCTCGCCCCTTCATTTACTGTGGCTCGGTTTCCGGATGAAACTTTCTAGATTTAGGTAATTCAATTAATTTATCACTATGCGTGACCAGTATGCGTCTCCCGTTCGAAAGGGCGACATCTGTAAACATGCATGTCTTTGCATATTTATAACCGCCATCCTTTCGAATGGTCCAACATTATCCATGGACAGCCCGAGTATGTGTAGATTGGGTTCGTTTTCCCGTATGCTGTGCTCTCGATCCGATGCGGAATTTCGTCAGTGCCTCCCTCTTGTTCTCCGGATGCACATCCTCTCTGTTTATTGCGGAGACGTGTATCAGGCGAACAGCTGGGAGGTGCTGCCAAAATTTTGCGTTGGATCCGGAGTAGAGCATGGGAAAACGAACCCAATCTATACATACTCGGGTGGGATTAGGACCTATCTTTACCTATTAGCGTGTAGGTTGTCTAGACGTAATAAAAATGGCGAACCTGATTAACCGATGAATATAAATGCTAAATTATATATAAATATATTTCTTCTGTCTTTAGTAGCTACGCAAGATGAGTGATCGTGCGTGGATGTATACCGGTCACCCTAGTCAGAAAGAGATGACGAAAGAATGGTTTGTAAAAACAAAGGAATTTGTGAAAGCCGCATTCGCAAATGGCCAGGAAAGAAACTATTGCCTGTGTCCTGGATGCGACAACCATAAAAAGACGAAAGAGGCTGTAATGATTAAACATCTGCAAATGAGGGGTTTTAAGCCTAATTATACGGTGTGGACATTTCATGGTGAGTCTATACAATGCACAAGAGCTGAGATGGTCCGTCGTTGCACGGACGAGCATGGTACCGGGATCGAAGACATGGTGCAAGACTTTGATGATGCTCGGGGTTCGGAAGATGAGATGGAGGAATCTGCAAAGGCCTTTTATGAAATGTTGGAGTCTTCAAAACGTCCTCTCCATGAGCACACTGAGCTCTGTCAGCTGGATGCAATTGCACAAGTAATAGCTCTGAAGGCTCACTTCAACTTGGGAAGAGAATGCTACGACGCGATGATGACACTATTTGGACGTTTCCTACCCAAAGGCCATGTCATGCCTGCAAACCTGTACCAGTCGGAGAAAATACTTCGTGTACTTAAGATGCCCTATGAGAAGATAGATGCATGTGAGAAAGGATGTGTCTTATTTAGGAAGGAGTATACACACTTGGACTATTGTCCCAATTGCGAGTC
This sequence comes from Hordeum vulgare subsp. vulgare, assembly GCF_904849725.1. Lineage (NCBI taxonomy): Eukaryota > Viridiplantae > Streptophyta > Magnoliopsida > Poales > Poaceae > Hordeum > Hordeum vulgare. The sequence goes on from NC_058518.1 coordinate 219,937,573, forward strand.
CTGCTTGTATCTTGTGGTAGACAACGGTATGGGTGAGAAGAGGCACACCAAAATCGCAGTTAGTGTTCTTCGATATATGCTAATCGTACCAAGACTTCAACGTCTTTTCATGGTCGAAGAGACAGCCAGACAGATGACATGGCACAAATTGGGCAAAAGAACCAAACTAGATGCGGATGGGAATAAGATGATGGTACACACATCGGATGGGGAAGCGCGGAAACATTTCGATGGATTGCATCAGGATAAAGCGGCAGATCCAAGGAATCCTCGAGTCTGTGCCGCCACGGATGGTTTTAATCCCTTCGGCATGACGGCAACCCAATACAGTTGTTAGCCTGTATTTGTCATTCCACTCAATCTCCCCCCGGGCAGATTATGCAAAGAAAGAACATATTTCTGACGTTGAGAATTCCAGGGCCCAATTATCCGGAGAAGAATATGAATGTGTACCTGCAACCGCTTAAGGATGAATTGGAAGAAGCTTGGGATAATGGGGTCAAGACATACGATGCCGCTAGAAAAGAAAACTTCAAAATGCATGTGTGGTACATGTACTCTATGCATGACTTGCCAGCGTATGCGCTATTCTCTGGATGGTGTGTGCATTGAAGGTTCGCGTGCCCCCAATGGAAGGCAGCTCTTCATTTTCATTGGTTGCAGGAGGGTCGGAAGTATTCTTGCTTTGACTTGCATAGACAGATCCTGGATCCTGACCATCAGTTCAGAAAACACAAGAAGAACTTTACCAAAGGTAAAGTTGTCAAAAACTTGCCACCACTTGCGTTCACAGGCCAACAGATCCTGGATCAGTTAAACACCCTCGAGCCTGATGCAGAGCGTCTAGGGTATTTCAAGGGGTATAATTCAAAACACGCCTGGACTCACAAGCCATGCTTCTGGGATCTGCCTTACTTCAAAGACCTCCTTCTTCCACACAATATCGACATGATGCACACTGAAAAGAATATCGGAGAGGCTATTTTCGGTACATTGTTCGACATAGATGGGAAGACAAAGGATAATATTAAGGCTAGAGTCGATCAAGAGACACTATGTCATAGACCGTTACAAAACATGCGAGAAGGCAAAGGAAAGCAGAAATGGTCGAAGCCAAAGGCCTCGTTCAATCTTGGAAGGCCAACTATGAGGGAAATTATCTTGTGGGTCAAAATGCACTTGATGTTCCCCGATGGGTATGCAGCGAATCTTGGTCTCAAGAGTCATGATTGGAACATATGGCTAGAGCGGGTAATGTCGGTGATGTCATGTGGCTTTATTCCTGAGAATGGATGGCTAGTACTAGCGGAGCTGAGCTATTTCTTCCGTGTTCTTTGTGCGAATGAATTTTCGCCTGGCGTGGCAGAAGACATGGAGGAGTTTGCACCGGAGTTGTTGTGCAAGTTAGAGAAGATCTTTCCACCGGTCTTCTTTAATCCAATGCAGCATTTGATTTTACATCTACTGACCGAGGCAAGATTGGGTGGGCCGTGCAAGATCGTTGGTGCTATGCAATTGAGAGGATGCAGAAGTCCCTTCGAGCTAAATGTAAAAATAAGCGTAGAATTGAAGCATCGGTGGCTGAGGCATTCATTACTGAGGAGGTGGCAAACTTTGTGATAACACACTACGAAGCCAAAAATCATCATTTGCATAATCCGAAGCCTCGGCACAATGATGCAGACCCTAAGAAAGGTGGGTCCAACCTCAGCCTATTCAAAGGGAAGGTCGCACCAGGCGGTGCTTTGAAACCAATAACGTTGGATGTCGAAGAATGGCAGAACATTTCGTTGTATATCTTCAACAACCTAAGAGAAGTGTGGCCGTACATCGAGTGAGTTCTCGGCACATTTTCGCGTTACTTCTAATTCATTTGAACTGCTCTTATTCCCGGATATTTCAAACAGCCGTTACGTCGTCAAATTCTCGGATGGAGCGGTGATCCAAAATGATTCCGTCGAAGAGTATGAGCTTCTATCAAAGACAGGAGGCGGCTATCCCGATTTCATCTCTTGGTTCAAACTAACGGTAATTATCAATAATGGACCATTTCATTCTTGGTCTAACTTGAGGCTAATGCAACAACCATTTCGTATTAAACTTGTAGGCTAATTCAGAGTCTATGGACGCCAAATTGAGACAAGTCGCTAATGGTTTTGACTATAAGGTCCGTTCACTTGAGAAATACAACATCAACGGGTATCTCTTGCGTACCTTTGGCAAAGAGCTACCTATGCCCGACAGGAAATCTACAAATTGTGGTGTCTCTGCTATCGGCGAAGGTGTTATCGAGTATTATGGAAGAGTTGAAGCAATTTATGAACTTCAATTCTATGGTGAAAACCCACCGAATGTCGTAGTCTTCAAATGTTATTGGTTCCAGCCGAAAAAGGCTAGAACGACTCATGAACATATAGGACTAGTCGAAATCAATCCAAACACCCATTTAGATTTTCCCGATGTCTATATTACGGCTCAACAGGCGACCCAAGTTTTCTATCTACCGTGGGCATGCCAAACGGATAAGAATCTGGAAGGTTGGTATGTTGTTTATGAAGTGTCGCCACATGTCAGACGACCTCTCCCGAATGAACAAGATTATGAACCTCACATTAACCCAGACACATATGATGGAGAATTCTTCCAAGAAACACGTCTTTCCAAGAAACGTTTCAAGAACCGCCGTGCTTCACCCAAGAACATGGAAGTAGACAGCGACAATGAATCCGACTCTAGCCTTGAGCCGGAACCAGAAGACCTGGAACTCGTAGAGGTTACTGATGCGGATGACTTTTCAATGCTTCAACGATTAAAGGAAGGCCTTTCACAACTTCACGCCGTTGAACCCGATGAGCACGTCATTCATGAAGACATGCGTGATAGTGATGACGATGATGCATTTATTGATGATGATTATTAGTTTGTCAGATTACAACTTAAATTATATATTTTTTAATCTTTATTATTCATGTACATATTATTATTCATGTCAGTTATTCAATTTTTTATGCTGTACTAATTTCTTTTAATCTTTATCATGGTAGGTCACTAGGTGTGGAAAGATGGTGGGCGCTGGTCCAGATCGCTCGACGGGTTCTTCCCACGCGCCCCGCACGAGGGGTGGTACTTCCCTTCCACCCCTATCTCTCCGTAGAGCCTTGGCAGACAGTTTGTCGACACCACCCGTGGGTTCTTCTTCGTCGGCGGCATTGCCCACTGGGAGAGGTGCTGGTCGGGTAGGGAAGAAGGGGAAGGGTACAGGGAGAGGTGGTGGTCGTGGAAGATCTAGGAGGACTGTTGAGCCGTCCTCGCCACCACCACCAGCTCATTCACCCGAGCATAGGACTAGTATGGTCGACCCGTTTGCGGACGAGGCTACAGGGACTCCATTCCAGGAGCCTGTTGTTGACGGGCATTCGACCCATGAGACTCTGGTCCAGGAGCAGCCTCGGGTCGAGGTGCATTCGGCCCAGGAGCAGCCGGAGGAGACTACGGTTCCGGAGGCTTCACCCGACGTGGAGAGGCCCGGATGGGAGACCTGGCCGGATCGTACAGAGTTGCCGGATTGGACCGAGGGTCCGGGTGGCTTAGGGGGCGGGGATGGCGGGGATGAGCTTACGGGTAGTGAGGGCGATGTGTAGGTTGACGGGGCCACCGTGTACAAGCGTCGTAGTACACGTCTCCCGGTCGCGCCGGCTACCCGCGAGATGAGGTCGGTGATTAAACCTGAAGGAGATAGGTAAGTACATTTACTTTTTTTTAGCTTTTGCCTTCAAGTTTGTTCAAATATCTAATGCGTTGACCTTATCATACTGCAGGGGACGGGTACACCCTCTTGGAGTCCGCAGGCCGAACTTCGTCCTTGGTGTGCTTTGCCTGACAAATTTCCCGGCGTTTGTCACGTTGCCTGGTGAGGGTCAGGTTCCTACACTAGGATTTTCCTGGGAGCACTACCAGGCTGCGCAGGCCTCGCCGGAGGAGATTATAGATGGTGTCTTGTGCCACACGAGGGCCGAGATGGTGATCAAGAGCTTTTGGGTAAATTATCCTTTTACGGAATCTAAAATTAACAATATAGCTAATTATTGTACTAATCGGTGTTTTCACGTTTGATTGCAGACCTTCTATAGGTCTGAGGATGGATATGAGGAGGAGGCGGCCAGGGTTCTCGAGGGCGAGTGTAAGCGGTTACTACAGAACTTGCACCACGAGGCTCGGCCGCAGGCTATTCGAGATTACTACGCCACGCATGGTATTAAGAAGCAGAAGAAGGATTGCTACGGAAGGTTTCTGAAGAAGGAGCAATAGATGAAAGTAATTACCTATTCTTAAGTCCTTCTACGTAGTTTTCTTGATTTCATTCATAGGCGTAGCGCTGAAAATTCTTTCTAATAACTTACAGGTGCCCCCGAGATGGTGTGCGGATAAGATGGATTGTTGGGAGGCGTTGGTTGATGGGTGGTGCACAGACAGCTGGCGAGCTGTCCACGAGAATGCGAAGGATCGGCGTAGCCAAATGGTTGGTGTGCCACACCATCAAGGCAGCGCCAACTTACTTCAGTTTGGACGAAACTGGGTATGTGATTTTTTTCATGATTCATGCAATTCATTCTTGATGCTAATATTGTGTTCCTCTCTTTTAGGCGCATCACAATAAGACGGAGATGCCACACTTGTACGACCTTTATGGCATGGCCCATACTGTCTCGTACAAGAAGGCGAAAGCATTCTCTCAGTCTGACCTGGATGATCCCAATAACTTCACCAACATATCATCCCACCAGAAGCTCGTGGCATACAGAGACGCGGGGAAGGCTACGAAAGGGGATGACTTTAACCCTAGCCAGGAACCTTTGGATCCAGAGCTAGTGATGATATCTGGTGGCGGAGGCCCCATGGCTCGATAGCCATTAGAGATGGGATAATACGTTGTCCACTCACTCTTCCGGAGATCAAGGCGCGCCAGTCGAGCAGCTGTCCTGAGATAATGCATCGTCCATGGCCAGTCGAACTTGCCATCGAGGTTAGTTATACGGACTAAGAACACTTTCATCCATTTCATTATGTGTGTCACCATAGATCATTACTGTGGTATCGAGGAATGGTGTTTCACGCTGCTCTTCAGAAAGAGAGATTGGCAAACCAGGCTGCTCTTGAGAATGAGAGATTGGCAAGCCAGGCTGCTCTTGAGTCTGCTCTTGAGAAAGAGAGATTGGCAAGTCAGGCTGCTCTTGATGAGAGGGACCAGACCACGGCATGATTGATTGAGGAGGACAGGTCCCGAAATGAGGCGGGTCAACGGGCCCTGTACGAGCTTTTTATGGTATGTTTTTTTTCACATCAGCCAAATCATGTGTGTAATGTCTGTTTCATTACTAACTAATACGACCCACTCTTCACGGTGTGTGCGAGAAAAGCGGTCAAGTCCATCCGCCGATGCCCGTCTTCTCTTCGATTGGCACGGTGAGTTTCAATATAAACTACTATTAATAATTGAGTGTCATCATGCTAACTGAGACATTGCAAAATATCTATTCTGCAGAATAACCCCCGAGAGGCATCGCACGACCCTTCTCCAGGTGTTTCTCCTCCTTGATGACCACTACGGTAAGTTTCTCTTCTCCTCTTTCATATTCTCCTTGCCTTAATTTCCCCAACAATGACATAGTTAACACTTTTAGCTCCAAAAAGACATAATTAGCCCATTTAGCTCCAAAATGCCATAATAACCTCAAAATGGCATAAGAACCTTGGTTAGCTCATTAATATTATATACTTAGCTTGTTTTCCTCTAAAATGAGATAATTAGCCCATTTAGCTCCAAAAATACATAGTTAGCTAATTTAGCTCCAAGAAGAGGAGAAGAGGAGAAGAGGAGAATAAATAGGAAAAATGAAAAGAAAGAAGAAGAAGGAGAAGAGAAGAAGGAGAAGGAGGAGGAGGAGGAGGAGGAGAAGGAGGAGAAGGCCAAGGACCTTCTAGTCCTTCTCCTCCTCCTTTTCCTCCTTCTCCTCCTTCTTCTTGATTTCTTCTTCTTCTCCTCCTCCTCCTCTTTATTCTCCTCTTTCATATTATCCTTGATTTAATTTCCCCAAAAAGACATAATTAGCCCATTTAGCTCCAAAAAGCCATAATAACCTCAAAATGGCATAAGTACCTTGGTTAGCTCATGAATATTATATACTTAGCTTGTTTTCCTCTAAAATGAGATAATTAGCCCATTTAGCTCCAAAAAGACATAGTTAGCTAATTTAGCCCCTAGAAGAGGAGAAGAGGAGAAGAGGAGAAGAGGAGAAGAAATTGGAAAAATGAAAAGAAAGAAGAAGAATAAGAAGAGAAGAAGGAGAAGGAGCAGGAGCAGGAGCAGGAGGATAAGGAGGAGAAGGGCAAGGACCTTCTAGTCCTTCTCCTCCTCCTCCTTCTCGTCCTTCTCCTCCTTCTTCTTGATTTATTCTTCTTCTCCTCCTCCTCCTCTTTCTTCTCCTCTTTCATATTATCCTTGATTTAATTTCCCCAAAAAGACATAACTAGCCCATTTAGCTCCAAAATGCCATAATAACCTCAAAATGGTATAAGAACCTTGGTTAGCTCATGAATATTATATACTTAGCTTGTTTTCCTCTAAAATGAGATAATTAGCCCATTTAGCTCCGAAAAGACATAGTTAGCTGATTTAGCTCCAAGAAGAGGAGAAGAAATAGGAAAAATGAAATGAAAGAAGAAGAAGAAGAAGAGAAGGAGGAGGAGGAGGAGGAGGAGAAGGCCAAGGACCTTCTAGTCCTTCTCCTCCTCCTCCTTCTCCTCCTTCTCCTCCTTCTTGATTTCTTCTTCTTCTCCTCCTCCTCCTATTTCTTCTCCTATTTCATATTATCCTTGCTTTAATTTCCACAAAAAGACATAATTAGCCCATTTAGCTCCAAAATATCATAATAACCTCAAAATGGCATAAGAACCTTGGTTAGCTCATGAATATTATATACTTAGCTTGTTTTCCTCTAAAATGAGACAATTAGCCCATTTAGCTCCAAAAAGACATAATTAGGTAATTTATCTCCAAGAAGAGGAGAAGATATAGAAAAAATGAAAAGAAAGAAGAACAAAAAGAAGAAAAGAAGTACAAGGAGGAGGAGGAGGAGGAGGAGAAGGAGGAGAAGGCCAAGGACCTTCTAGTCCTTCTCCTCCTCCTCCTTCTCCTCCTTCTTCTTGATTTCTTATTCTTCTCCTCCTCCTCCTCTTTCTTCTCCTCTTTCATATTATCCTTGCTTTAGTTTCCCCAACAATGACATATTTAGCCCATTTAGCTCCAAAATGCCATAATAACCTAAAAATGGCATAAGAACTTTGGTTAGCTCATGAATATTATATACTTAGCTTGTTTTCCTCTAAAATGCGATAATTAGCCCATTTAGCTCCAAAAAGACATAATTAGTTAATTTCACTCCAACAAGAGGATAACAAATAGGAAAAATGAAAAGAAAGAAGAAGAAGAAGAAGAGAAGAAGGAGAAGGAGGAGGAGGAGGAGGAGGAGAAGGCCAAGGACCTTCTAGTCCTTCTCCTCCTCCTCCCTCTCCTCCTTCTTCTCGATTTCTTCTTCTTCTCCTCATCCTCCTCTTTCTTCTCCTCTTTCATATTATCCTTGCTTTAATTTCCCCAACAATGACATAATGAGCCCATTTAGCTCCAAAATGCCATAATAAGCTCAAAATGGCATAAGAACCTTGGTTACCTCATGAATATTATATACTTAGCTTGTTTTCCTCCAAAATGGGATAATTAGCCCATTTAGCTCCAAAAAGACATAATTAGGTAATTTACCTCCAACAAAAGGAGAAGAGGAGAAGAAATAGGAAAAATTAAAAGAAAGAAGAAGAAGAAGAAGAAGAGAAGAAGGAGAAGGAGGAGGAGGAGGAGAAGGCCAAGAACCTTTTAGTCCTTCTCCTCCTCCGTATTGTCCTCCTTCTCCTCCTTCTTCTTGATTTCTTCTTCTTCTGCTCATCCTCCTCTTTCTACTCCTCTTTCATATTATCCTTGCTTTAATTTCCCCAACAATGACATAATTAGCCCATTTAGCTCCAAAATGCCATAATAAGCTCAAAATGGCATAAGAACCTTGGTTAGCTCATGAATATTATATACTTAGCTTGTTTTCCTCTAAAATGGGATAATTAGCCCATTTAGCTCCAAAAACACATAATTAGATAATTTAGCTCCAACAAGAGGGGAATAGGAGAAGAAATAGGAAAAATGAAAAGAAAGAAAAAGAAGAAGAAGAAGAATAAGAAGAAGAAGAGAAGAAGGAGAAGGAGGAGGAGGAGGAGGAGAAGGCCAAGGACCTTCTGGTCCTTCTCCTCCTCCTCCTTCCCCTCCTTCTCCTCCTTCTTCTTGATGTCTTCTTCTTCTCCCCCTCCTCTTTATTCTCCTCTTTCATATTATCCTTGCTTTAATTTCCCCAACAATGACACAGTTAACCCATTTAGCTCCAAAATACGATAATAAGCTAAAAATGGCATAAGAACCTTGGTTAGATCATGAATATTATATTCTTAGATTGTTTTCCGCTAAAAATGTCATGAGTAGCTCAAAAACTCATATTTTGTTCTTCTTCTGACTTTCTTATTCACATTTTTGCAGATTGGATATACTACATGCATGGAAGCTGGCATTCATGGAGTTGAACAATGTCGATGGTTGAACTTTATATGTATGTCATCTAGTTTTCATTTGATTTGATGAACACGGTCGAACTATATGTATATGTATATATGGATAAGCAGTGCAATAATTTGTATGTTGGTTCTTTCGATATATGGGGATGTACATTGATTTATATGTATATCATATATGTGTGGTGAATTATATAGATGTGTTGGCAAGTATATGTGTGGTTAACTATATATCATATATGTGTGGTGAATTGTATAAATGTGCTGTCAAATATATATATATATATATATATATATATATATGTGTGTGTGTGTGTGTGTGTGTGTGTGTGTGTGTGTGTGTGTGTGCTGTGAAATAATATAAAACAAAAAAAAACAGGTACTATATGGGCTCTTTGTCGTCTGCCAGCTGATGGCAAAGACCTGTGCCATCAGCTGGGAGATGGGATAGTTGCCACATGGCACCCGGCTTTGCATCCTGGGGTGTCTATATAGGCTCTTTGTCGTCTGCCTCCAGGGTGGGCAGACGGAAAGAAGAGGGCACAGAGGAGGGGGGGAGGATGAGGCAGACGGCAAGGAGTGGAGGGGGGGAGGAGGAGGAGGCAGACGACAAAGAATAAGCGGGAGCAGACGGCAAAGAATAAGGGGGAGGAAGACGACAAAGAATAAGGGGGAGGCAGACGGCAAAGCCTCCGTTAACCCCTAACGGAGGCAACGCCTGTCGGCTGCCGTCTCGAGCACTTTGCTGACTGCTCCTATGGAAAGCTGATGGCAAAGAGCTTTGCCGTCCGCTTTGGGGGGACACACGGCAAAGAAGGTCCTATGCCGTCGTAGGCCGACGAAGAAATTTTGCCGGCCGTGAGATTCTTTGCCGTCTGTGGTATTCTCTTTGCCGTCCGGGATTTAGTCTTTGCCGTCTGTGATGGTAGACGGCAGAGAAGCTGATTCTTGTAGTGAATGTAGACCCGCTTGAAGACTAACTCAGATCCCCCTTTGCCATCAAGTGACGAAAAGGGACGAAATTGAGGACTAACGCCCTGAAGAATTCCAACTTGTTGGTGTAGGAGGAGTGCTAGCATTGTCGGGGTCGTTTTTCGTTGAAGGACTGGCTACAGTGTCGTCAAGATCCTCAGCTTCATCCGTCGAGTGCGATGAAGAAAATGAACTACTCACCAGTAGAGGAACTTGAACCTTCCTGAATTTCTTCTTCGGAAGCCATGACCAATCAAAGTCTTGCTGAAATTCCATCTCATTGAGTTCCTTAGGAGTCATGAGGTGAGACAAAATGACCCATTTGTGGTCGAAGATTTCATGAAGATAATAGTGATTCTTCCGCACAACATTATTCGTCACAGTCAGGTCACACACAATGGAACCAAACTAATAATGTACCCACTTGTGATTGCGATCGACCTTTTGATGAATACTTAGCATAAGTCCACAGTTAGTCATCACACGTGGGGTAGACTTACGAGGAATTTTGGCTAAGACTTTTGCAGCAGAGTCTTGTGATACAATGTCATCATTGGTTGAGTAGGATGCTGCTTTGAGAATTTGTCCATCAAGGGGACGTGATCCTTCATTAATAACAGTTCCGTCCTTGCCTTCAATCAGCTCATTGGATTTCTTGATGACTTCGAGTGGGTGCAGATAGCTGAAGTGATTCTGGAAATCGGCTTTGTAAGGAATTGAGGAACTGGCCCTCATGGATTTCATGATCCAGGGCGCATAAGGCTTCGGTTCAAAAGGTGACATATCAATATTGCCCAAAGTCCTCATGAAGAAATCGTGAATATTTATAGGAATCCCATGAAGTATGTTGAATAGCAAATTCTTCATGTTCCCACCACCTCTTCTTCTTGAGAGTTGTGACCACTGATGGGCTGAGAGTTTTGGTTAAGATGCAATACACTATCCTTAGCACATACAACATATCCTTGATGAGGAATGTGGTCCTTCGTCGCTTGCGAGACGCCAAAGGCTTCAAGAGCACTTGCACCAGGTGATTGGGCAGCTTAGGTTCATCATAGATGCATATGGATCCTTTTGAGGGGATTCCAATTGAGAATACACGAAGCAATTCCGCTGCAGGAGCAGTGTAGTGTGTGTCTTCATTCATCCACTTAAGAACCAAAGTGTTGATGTCTTGTGCTTCACCAGAAAGATGCAAAGTGGCATATAATTGAAGAATTAGGTCTTCATTCGAGTTGCATATATCCATGCAGAACAGCAATAGGCCAGCATCATGAAGAACACTAAAGACTAGCGTGAATCAAGAAATGAATTCCTTGTCTACATGAGGAATTTGATGGTGCTGAAACATCATGCTCTTCACAAAGAGCACAGTTCCATGGAAGTTCATTTGAGTCGCAGTCCAGAATCTCTTGCATCTTATCCTCGAAGAGTCATATGGATTTGCACTGATTAATAAATGATGTTCATAAAAAAATTCTCCTTGAGTAATTTGGGTCTATTAGTACCTTTGAATGGCTTAAGAGTCTTGGGTTGAAGATTTGGCTTATATCTTCCCACAATTCTTCGAACTTCTTCTTTAGTCTGAGGAACTTGAGCCACAACAACTGCTGACTGAGGATTTTTAACATGATGCTCATCATAAGTAACCTCACCTTGAGGAGCAGTTTCTTCAGCCACATTTACTTCGGTGTGAGGAATATGCTTTGGAGATTCATCAATGACTCGTGCAGCAATAAGCATCGTTGATAATAGGTGTCTGGAAGCCAATATCCACATCTTCTTTGATTTCTTCAACATCCACCTCTTCAACAAAGAACTGAGGTGGAGGTGATGATGCTTGAGGAATTGAAGTATTTGGTTCCACTTCAATTTATTCATCGATTGGCTTACTGGAAGCAGCAGAGTGTTTATCTTCAATTTCTTCATCCCCTTCTAGGATGGCATGTTCTTCACCAAATAGCACCATCTCGTAAGAGGTTATCGTCCTAATTGGAGTAGTGTCAATAGGTGCACTTGAGGAACTTGTCAAAGTCTTCAAGTGTTTGGCTTTTGAGGAATCTATGGTCGTTGACGCTTTCCACTTCTTAGCGGCTTCCTTTTCAGCAACCTTTGTTTTCTTCACTTCTCATGCATAAGGAAGTGTTAAATTCTTCAGCACTCTTGAATGTTTTGTGGTTGGAGTAGATTCTTCAAGCACGGTTGATGCAGTCGTCCTGGCAGGAGCATTTTCTTCATGCGCATCATTTTCTTCAACTAGCCTGGCAGGTTCTTCACGTGCAATATCTTCAGAGTGATGAATTTCTTAAGGACTAACAATTTGTTCAGCAGGCTGTCTGGAGGAGCTAGCTTGAGGAATTTGTAGTTGAGTTGGAGCTGCAATCCTAACGTTGTGATCCATGATGGCCTTGGTCGCCATATTGACGAATGTGACATTTGCACCTTTCTAGTACACATGATAGCGAATGTATTCTTCACTAAGGTTTTTGATCTCAGTCTCTATGGAAACATGTTGTTCAGGGGTCAAAGAGACGATGTTGTTCTTGAGAAACCTCTACTTCTGAGTTTGTTCCTTTCTGACTGTCTTGGCCTTCTCAACATTCCATTTCTCTTCAGAAATAAATGCAGCTAACCTGTGGCTTGGCTTAGGTGGAATCTGCAAATCATCACTTGGATTCTAAGGATTTTCATACCAGAGGTCGATGAAGTCTAGCACCACCCTGGGATCTAGGATGAGAGGAACGTTTGTACATTTGGTCTGAGTAACCCTCTCTTGTTTGTTTCTGATGATTTGAGCTAATTCTTCATCATTAGGCTCATCTTCCTCAGATCCTAATGGAATATTGAAGACCACCTTGTTAGGGCTTAGTCTTTTTCCTCGCCCAACAGTCATCTTTTTCTTCATGGTTGCACTTGAAGAAGTGTGTGTAGAGCCAAAAGAAAAGGGTCCTACGGAATTGCAATTCCTATTGTCCACTCACTTGTTTCGATTTGCACTAGTATTGAGGACTTTGTGGGAGTCACTGAGGACATTGCAGCCACGGTTGGAGGTGGTTGAGGATTTTTCTTTGAGGATTGTGAAGTTGAAGATTTTGTCTTCACAGCTGATTTCTTCATGAGAGCTCGCTTTGGAGATGTTCTGTGCCAGAAGCTTCAGCGACATATGAGTTGGCAACAACAGCTACAACAACATCCTCCAATGGTTGAATCTCGTCACGGCATCTTTAGCAACCTTTTGCACTTTTGCCTGATGTTTAGCCCATTCGACTCGAAAGTCCTCATCACTTACAAGGCTAGTGGGATCAACGACTGGGCCTTCAACAAGAGGAGGTCTTGGGCATGGAGGTTTCAGTGTGAATTTCTACATGTATTTGGGAGTCACATATTTGTACTTCTCCCATTCCCTCGCCCATCTCCATTCAATTTTTTGTATGCATGTCTTGCACTTCTCTTTAGTTTCCTTTCCATATATTTCTTCATCTGTTGTGTAGTATTCATCATAAATTTCTTCAGGAATTTCAAAGTCAGTGTTGGTGTGTAGCTTCTTTTCACATTTCTGATGTCTCTTCCCTTCACCCATTTTCTTCACTTGAGGAATTTGAACTTTTGAGGACTCTGAGGAGGTGTGCAAATTTTCTTCAAGAAAAGCTTTAAATGAATTAAGTTGATGAGAACCTAGAGATTCATCAGCACACATTTCGTACCTATGAATAGACTATAGTGCAAAGAATTTGAAGAGGTCATATGCATTCCCAAAAGATTTTCACAAGTAACTCAAGTTGAGGAATTTGACCAATTATGTCTTGAAGAATTTCGCTAAGTGTTCTTGACTTAGGTTATTGAATTGTGCAGATCTGAAAATTCACACAATTGACAAATCTTTTGAAAAATAGTGTAACTTAGTGAAATTGATCAAGTGATCTAAGCATAGGAAGTGTTCATATGATGAATCTGTTGAGGAATAAACATTGTTTGAAGATTTTACGGGAAAACCAAAAATCTACAAGGGTAGTAAAATTAGATTTTAGTTACCCTTGCCAAAGAACATGACCAACATGAAGAAGTGGGGGCGAAGTTCGTTCGGTCAGTGTTTGATTTCGGGCTCCGCAAAACCCTAAAGGTTCGAACTCAGGGGCGTGTGCGAAGAGCTCTCACGGGCTCACCTCACCTAGCTTGCTACTTGATGGAGATAGCAAAGAACTCACTCGATGGTGAGGAAGACACATAACACGGCAGTATACCTAGGTTCGGGCCGCTAAGAAGCGAAATACCCTAGTCCTGCTTTGGTGGATTGCCTCTCGTGGAGGTTGGTGGATGAACTAGTACAGTGTTCGAGGGCCTCCAGAGGCTGGATGGCCTTTGCGTGGCGTTGGTGGGTGAATGAATGAATCACGCCCCTATGAAGTAACCTACTCTATATATATATAGTGGCTGCCCTGGTCCTCTTCCCTTATCGTTTTGGCGGGAAGGGATCCCACAACGGCCAATTTTGAAGGGGAACAGGGGAACATGCGCCCCTGCCCAAAGGTGGTCTTCGCCTGCAAAGTGGTTGCCAGCACTGCTGGCGGGCGGTGATGGCCTTGTTGCACCGGAAAGGAAACCTTTGGAAGATGCCTTGGGACCCCAGTTCGTCCTTGCCCCTTTGCACTAAAGGGGAAACTGCTCCTTCCTACTGTCTGCTACTCGCATGTCCTTCCTCCACGCCATCCTAGACTCCTGAGGTCGGGTCTCGCCTCGGAATATCCGCCACTCCGGAGGGGTCATGATGAGGCCCCATACGGGTCTTGATGTTGCTCCCCCTCGCGAGGCTTGGCCCCTCGCGAGGACATTGCCTTGAGTGGTGCGAGCCCGATTGTGCTTCATTGATGAAATGGGCCAACCCTGGGCCACATGCACGCAAGTCTGGGTACCCCCATTCCCGAAACGCTAACAGTAGCCCCTGGGCCCAAGGCGTGCTCGCGCCGGCCTCTAGGCGAAACCTTGGGGGGCGACCTGAGGCGCCGCGGGCACTAAATACCCGTGGGCCACACAAGTGCGCGTCACGCGGCTGATGTAGGGTCTCCCTTGCCTTTTGTCTCCACCCGAGCTATTAGGAACCTGACTCGTTGCGTCGATCCGTTATTGCTTTCCTTTATCATGCACTCGCTCTTCCTCCTCGGACTCCAACTCCAACCGGCGTCTCCCAAATCCAGCACCCTGTCGTTCCCTTGCCGGTTCAGCGATGGCGCCTGCTGGCAAGCAGAAGCTAAAGACGGAAGGTCCTACCCCGGCTCCACCGCTCCTAGAGTGCCCCCTCACCAAGGATGTGGATCTTACCCCCGTTCTCTCATGACCGGCTTCCGAGCACAATGAGCACGGGCGGACCCTGATCTGGCCCGACGCCACAGCAAAGCGGCCCGTGACGAAGGAGTTATACCCCTTCTTCCTCCATAGTGTCTTTGTCGGGCCGGTGCCGCCTTTCTCCTCGATCTTCACCGCCATCCTGAACCACTATGGGATTCAGGCCGTTCACCTCCAGCCCAATGCCATCTTGCTCCTGTCCATCTTTGCTTTCTACTGCAAGGCCTTCGTAGGCGTGCGACCTTCAGTAGCCCTCTTCCGCCATTTCTTCAACCTGCGCCTACACGACAGCGCCCATTTGTTGGCATGAGTCTCCTTCGTAGCGGCCTAGGGAGGCAATCTGCTCCTGAAGGCCGGGAAGAAGGTGGAGAAATTCAGGCACCATTGGGTTCTGAAGAGCCTCAAGGACGCCAACCCTTGTCTGGAGGTGCCGAAGGGGCTGCCACAAAAGACTTTTGCGTGGAGCTCAGTGAAGCTCTCCGACCGTCGGGCCGTGCCCAGCCTTGAGCGCTTCTCCTGTGACATCACCGCCAAGAGGCTCGCCGGTGGGATGATAGTGAAGGAATTCTTGGCGTGGCACCTGGCGCCCCTTCAGGCCCATTACAGGCCCGTGTGGGACTACCAGCTCGGTGATGACAAGCTCAAGCTTCGATCCCAGGATCTTTCTACTAAGGAGCTGAACAGGGTCATGGCGACCCTGCTGGGCGGTAACCCTGGTGACCTGTCGGCGGCTCTAGGTCCGCTGTACCGTCTCGATGACTGGGCCGACCTGATCGCCCCACTGCTTGTCTACAATGAGCGGGGACTATTTCCGGTCGAGCACTCTAGTCCGGTAGAGGTGTCATCGGATGGCACCTTCGGTGGGGAGGACTCGGAGAATACCGTCGACGACTTCCTGACGAGCGCGCCTCTCCCGTCACGAGCCTTCATTTTGAGCGAGCTTGAAGATGATGATGTCATCGGCGAAGTCTCCGTGGTGATCTCCTCGCGCCTAACCAGGATCTCGAGGGGACCACGCTCCATGCGGTCCGCGTGTGTGCTCTCCCCCTCGGAAGCACGGGGCTGAGTCGGCCTTGGCGCATCCTGCCTCCGCCGGCGGGAAGTCTGAGGCGTCGGGCTCGCCCCCCTCCGTGGGGGGCCTTGTCGCCCCTACCATCGCGTCGTGGCATGCCCCGCGCGTCCATCGTCCGTGCATGGCTGATTCCCTTTTTGCCTGATGTCCATGGGCGTTGCCTCGCTGGGGGCGAAGAAGATGGGGGACGTCAAGCCGAAGGTGACTCCTGACGCACCGCCAACCCTTCCCAACGCGTCGCCGCTTGCCGATGAAGAAGGCGAGGCTCGCGAGGCGACCTCTCAAGCCTTGGTCGCTGAGCCCCCCGAGCACACGAAGCGTCCTAAGGCGGTCGTGGCAGCGCCGTTGCCCAAGGGGCGGGTTCCTGAGGGCCCTCATTCCACTGATGAGCCAATGCTCGCAATCTCCGAGCAACCTTTGGAGCCCCCTGTCCCTCATGACGCTGCCTCCCTAACGACACCTCTCGCGACATCACTAGAGGCTCCTCAGGGGGAGATCCAGAGCACTCCGGTATACGTCTAGGACATCGTGAACAAGGCCTTCGATGCCCTGGGCAAGGTCGTGGTCATGATGGCGGAGGGCGAGAAGGAAGCGAAGGTCGCTCGCGCTGCGTGCAAGGAGGCGCTGGAGGAAGCGGAATCTGCTCGCGCCGTGCGTGAGGAAGCAATGAAGGAAGCAGAATCCGCTCACGCCGCATCTTAAGAGGCGATGAAAGGAGCCGTGACGGCTGCCAAACGCTGCAAAGAGGAGGAGGCTCGCGTGAAGGCCTTCCAAGAAGAACAAGCCAAGCTAGCCGAGCAGCTTCGCCTGCGGGAGGAAGGACTCGAGGCCCGCAAGACCAAGCTCGCCGCCGGGGAAGTAGAGTTGTCCCAGGAGGAAACTCGCTTGGGCTCGAAGCAGACGCGCTTGGACGAGCAGGATAAGGAGATCGCCTCGAAGAAGACCGTTCTTGATGCCAAGGGGAAGCCCTCGCCACGGCCGAGAAGAAGAAGGCCGCGGAGCTGGTCGACTTCCCTGACATTGAGCTCAGGCTTCGCACGGCGCTCTAGACCCTTTGCTGGGATGGGCTCGACGAGCCTCTGGCCAACCGATAGGGCAGCTTCACCATGCTTGCGGCGGAGTTCGTTGTGGCGTTGGAGGACGTCGTCATTCAGGTGGACAAGATCTTGGACAGTGAGTGTCGCGACCTCTTTTCTGAGGCCGCGCCATGCGTCTTCAGTCACCTTCATTTTCGTGAGCCGGGGTTTGACTTCGACTCCGTGATCCTATCGGTCCTTACTGAGGCCTGCGACAGTGCTGCGGATGCGGTGAAGGGCTTTATGGAGACGTTGGTGAAGAGCTTCACCCACGTTGCAGTTCCCCATCCCCGGATGCCGCTGAAGCCGACAGCAGGGAAAACGACTCCACTAACGCCGATGACAAGCCCCCTGAAGATGGAGTGACCGGCGGCGGCGGTTCCTCCTAATTTCTTCACCCTATTTTCTCCCTGCAATGCACATCATGCCTCGTGGAGGCGTCAAACTCATTTGCATTTTCAAGAACTTGTTAAGCCTTGTAATAACTAGCCGACTTCTTGAATGTTTTCTTCTCCTCCTTTCTTTCATGTTTGCTATTATACTCAGCGTCGGCAGGGCCGGGCCCGTGCAAACCTAAGCCGCCATTGAACCGATTGGATTCTAGGACGACCCAAGAGGTGAGGGGATACGGGCCAGTTAGGCTCCTGAGTCGCGATGCTCAGGAGTCCCCCTTGACGTGCAAGCAACCCTCATGAGGGGAACACGGCGAGGATTTTGAAACTTCATAACACTTTCAGCACTCTCCGTCGGCACGACCTGCCCTGCGCGTACCTCCGCCGAATATGAGGACGGACCAAGCGGGAAAGGTCTACGAGCACAGTTAGGCCATTGAGTCGCAGTGCTCAGGAGTCCCCCTTGACGTACGAGCGACTCCAATGTCCCTCCTAAGAAACTGACAATTTGAGACTCCTGAACTCCTTCAGCACTCTGCGTCGGTAGGGAAAGCCCTATGCATAACTCCGCCGCCGTTGGACCGCCTGGGCAGCCCAAGAGGGAAGGGTTACGGGCACAGTTCAGCCTCCTGAGTCGCGATGCTCATGAGTCCCCCTTGACGTACGAGTGACTCCAGCTTTCTCCCTAAGAGATTTTAACTGACTTGCTGAGCGCACTAGGCTATGCGTCAGCAGGGCCCACCCCACGCGTACCTCCACTGCTGTTGATCCGACCGGATTCTAGGACGGCCCCAAAGGGAAGGGGCTATGGGCGCAGTTAGGGCCGTGAGACGTGATGCTCAGGGGTCACCCTTGACGTACGAGCGGCTCTGTACCTCCAGTTTTCCGTCCCCCGCACTAGGCGTGGGCGTAGTCGTAAGTGGACTGGGTTGACATCTTCGCCAGTTGTGGGCATAGTCATTGGTGGACTGTGTTGATTTCCTTGCCTGTTGCGAACATAGTCTTTGGTGGACTGTGTTCATTTCCTTGCCAGCTGCGGGCATAGTCATTGGAAGATTGAGTTGATTACCTCTGTCTTCTCCCCGGCGTTGAGCGTAGGGCTGCCACTAGTCATGGGAGAGACCGTTCCGCGTCCTCGGGGGCCCCCGGGCGTATACAACAGCAACTTGTTATTACGTGAGAGTGTCACGTTCATCTCCCCAGCGTGGAGCATGGGGATGCCATTAGGCGTGGGAGGGACCCCTCCGCGTCCTCGGGGGGGGGGGGGGGGGGCGTATATAGCCGTAGCTCGTTATTACGTGAGAGTGTCACGGGGGTGTATCTGGGAGGTCGCGAGGATGCTTTGGCCTCGTGAGTGTCCCTACCCCCGAGGCAGAGGCGCCTTATTCCTTTTGGGTCATTGGTAAACCTTACTGACTTCTTCTTCTTCGGGAGTGAGGCAGGGTGTGTGCTGCCTCTTGAGGCCTGCAAGGCTAAGCTTCGACTGGAGCCCCCAAGCGGGGGGCCATCGGTCCAAAGATGCAAGCAAGGTAGAACGTTAGGATTCAAAGTGGGTGCGACAGAAACAATTAAAGGATGCGTAAATGAAAGTGTCGGCTGGGGAGTGCACGGAACTCCCGGTGGCCACATGGCCCTGTGGGCGCCCTCGGACAGCGTGAGCGAAAAGTTGCCTCACAGCATCCAACAAAAAGTCACCTCGAGGCCATGACGCTGAAGGGCCGAGGGCGCCGTCATCGCACGATCTCCTGCTCCACGATCGCGACCCTCACGGGTCCGCTGTCTCCCGAGGTTCGAGACCTTCTCTTGGCCCGAGCCTCTCCTCCTCTTCGTCAGCACGGCCCAGCAGTAAAGGTATGAGCATGGCTTGCTCGAGCCGCCGGTAGGTAGCAGCCGCGTTCCCCAGCCCGAAGGGCATGAGGGTGCCGGCGCCCGGGCACACCCACCAATGGTGAGTTCGCGCGGGCCAGAAGGGGCCTTGAGCCACGGCTGTGTGGATTGCGAGCGCGTTGCTGCAGATGCGGGGCCGATCGACCATGCCGATGATGGCGACTGCGATTGGTGATAAAGGGTAGTCCCCGCCTCGCACGGCCTGGGCCTCTCGAAGTTCTTGTATTGCTCTCATGACGGACTCATGGGAGCTGGGCGGAAGCGCACCGGAGTGCACCCTCGGGTTGTGCTCGAGGGCCACCCTCGCCTCACCGGTCAGGTCGGGAACCTCCCTGGTGGGAGCCCGCAGGCCTGACCCAAGGGGCGCGCCGAGCGCACCTTCCTATGCGATGGGTGGCATGACCCCGTCCCCGGGCACGGAGCCTAAAGTCCGAGGGCGTTCCGTGGGGAGGAGCTGCTTCTTCTTCTTGCGTGGGTCCTTGCGAGGTGGCTCGTCTCCTTTGTAGGCTGAGCGTTCCTCCGCCACAATGAAGTGTAAAACCCTAGTCCTGCTTTTGGTGGATTGCCTCTTGCGGAGGTGGTGGATGAACTAGTATAGTGCTCTCGAGCCTCCGGAGGCCAAGTGGCTAGGTGTATTGCCCTATGGTTGGAATGAACTCTCTCCCTACCAAGTGTTCTACCCTTTCTATTTATAGCGTAGGCCCATGTCCTCTTCCCTCATAGCTTCTATGGGAAGGGATCCCACATCGGCCAATTTTGAAGGGGAACAAGGGAACAAGCTACCCTTCCCAAAGGTGGTCTTCGCCTGCAAAGTAACTGCCCCCACTGCAGGGACGGGCCCGGGGATGACGTTTTCCCTACTAGCGGGCGGCGGCGGAACGATTTGGCACCCTTTGGAAGATGCATTTGGCACCCTTGTACGCTCCCACCTCCTTTGCACCAAAGGGGAAACTGCCCCGTCCTACCATCTGCTGCTCGAATGTCCTTTCCTGGCATCACACTTGACTCGTGAGGCCTAGCCTTGCCTCGGAATATCCACCGCTCCGGAGGGGTCCTCAGGAGGCCCCCTGCTGGTCTTGATGCTCCTCCTCCTCATGAGGCTTGGCCCCTCACGACGGCCTTACCCTGAACTGTGCCGGGCCCGTCGGTTTGTGCCGGTGAGGTGGGCCTGCCCTGGGCCACAGGCAGGCAGGTCTGGGTACCCCCATTCCCAGAACGTTGACAGTAGCCCCCGGGCCCGCACAGTGCTCGAGTTGGCATCGAGGCGGAGCCTCGAGGGGCAGTATGAGGAGCCGTGGGCCCTCAAATGCGTGTGGCCCAGTCCAGCATGCGTCACGCGGCTGGTGTCGGGTCCTCCTTGTCCTGTATCTCTGCCCCCATTATTTGGTGCCCTGCTTGTAGATTCAGTGCTTTATTTCTTTCCTTCTTCCCTACTCGCCCTTCCTCTTTGATCTCCTACTCCAATTGGCGTCTCCCAGATCCAGCGCCACATAGTTCCTTGCCAGTTAAGCAATGGCGCCTGCCGGCAAGCAGAAGCTATAGGGGCATGGTATGGCCCTGACTTCTCCGCTCCTGGAGTACGCCCTCTCCAAGGACGCGGATTTCGTCCCCGTGTTTCCATCGACCACGGGCGAACCCTGATCTGACCTGGCGCCATAGAGGAGCGGCCCGCATCTGGGGCGGTACACCCCTTCTTCCTTCACAGTATTTACGTTGGGCTGGTGCCACCTTTCTCCCAGTTCTTCACCACCGTCTTGGACCACTATGGGATCCATGTCCTTAATCTCCAGCCTAACTCCATCTCGCTTCTGTCGGTCTTTGCTTTTATACGACGAGGCTTTCATTCTCGTGCAGCCTTCGGTTGCCCTCCACGGCCACTTCTTCAGCTTGCGCCTGCACGACGGCGCTCATTTGTCGGCGTGTGTCTCCTTCATGGCGGCCCAGAGCGGCAACATGCTCTTGAAGGCCGGGAAGAAGGTGGATAACTTCAGGCACCGCTGGGTCCTTATGTGCCTCAAGGATGCCAACCCTCGGCTGGAGGAGCCGAAGGAGTTGCTGGAGAAGACCTCCGCGTGGAGCTCGGCGAAGCTCTCCGACCCTCGTGTTATGCCCGTGCTGGAGTGCTTTTCCCGCGACATCAGCGCCAAGAGGCTGATCGGGGGAATGATAGTGAAGGAGTTCCTGGCATAGCGCCTAGCGCCTCTCCAGGCACACTCTAGGCCCCTGTGGGAGTACCGGGCTGGTGACGACGAGCTCCGACTCCAGTCCCGGGACCTCCCCATAGAGGACCTAAGTAGGGTTGTGGCGATCTTGCTGGGCGGCGACCCTGGTGACCTTCCCGAGGCCCTGGGTCCGTTATATGGTCGAGACGACCTGGCCGACCTGGTTGCTGCGATACTTGTCTTCAACGAGCGGGGGTTCCTCCCGGTTGAGGGATCCGGCCCGGTGGAGGTGTCATCCTGCGATAACTCCGGTGAAGGGGACTGGAGAAGACCGTCGATGACTGCACGACGAGCGTGCCTCTTCTGTCGCAATCCATCCTTCTGCACGAGCTCGAGGGAGATGACGCCACTGGTGATACCTCAGCCGGGACCCCCTCGCACCTGGCCAGGTCCTCTAGGGGGCCCGTGTCGACCCCGAGCGCCATGCAGTCTGTGTGCGTGCTTGCTTCCCGGAAGTTCGAGGCTGAGCCGTCCCTGGCGCACCCCGCCTCTGCCGGCGGGGCGTCCAAAGAGCCGACCTTGCCTCCCTTCGTGGGGGCCCCCTATCGCCTCTGCTGTCGCCGGGGCACAGAGGAGGAAGAGATGGCGCGATGTCGAAGAGTAGGTTACCTGCTTGGGCACGCCTTGTGCGTCTATTGTCCGTGCTTGGTTTCTTTTCCCCTTTTTACTTGACATCCACGGATGTTGTCTCGCCGGGGGCGAAGAGGAAGAAGACAGTCGTCAAGCCGAAGGCGACTCTCGACGCCCCGCCTGCTCTCGTCGCCGCGTCGGTGTCTGCAGGTGAGGAAGAGGAGGCTCGTGGGGCGGTCTCCCTTGTTGGGGAACGTAGCATAAATTCAAAAAATTTCCTACGCTTATTCAGATCTTCCTATGGAGAGACCAGCAACGAGAGAGGGGTAAGAGCATCTTCGTACCTTTGAAGATCGCTAAGCGGAAGCGTTGCTAGAACGCGGTTGATGGAGTCGTACTCGCAGCGATTCCGATCTAGTGCCGAACAACGGCACCTCCGCGTTCAACACACGTGCAGCCCGGTGACGTCTCCCGCACCTTGATCCAGCAAGGAGGAGGGAGAGGTTGGGGAAGAAGACCAGCAACACGACGGCGTGGTGTTGGTGGAGAGACGAGGTCTCCCGGCAGGGCTTCGCCAAGCGCCGGCAGAGAGGAGGAGGAAGAAGTGCAGGGCTGCGCCGAGGGAGAGGGAAAACCGTGTCCTCCAAAGGCCAAAAGTGCCCACTATATATAGGGGAAGGGGAGAGGGGGTGCCACCCCTAGGGTTCCCACCCTAGGGGTGCGGCAGCCCTCCCAGATGGGGGGTGTGGCGGCCAGGGCAAGGAGGAGGGGTGGCGCACCACTCTGGTGGGCCTAAGGCCCACCTAAGTTAGGGTTCCCCCCTTCCCCTTTTTTCTGGTGCACATGGGCTGGGTGGGGGGCGCACCAGCCCACTTAGGGGCTGGTTCCCTTCCCCACTTAGCCCATCAAGCCTCCCGGGGTCGTCACCCCCCTTCGGTGGTCCCGGTGATGCCCGAAACACTTCCGGTGTCCGAAACTATCCGTCCTATATATCAATCTTTACCTCCGGACAATTCCGGAGCTCCTCGTGACATCCGGGATCTCATCTGGGACTCCGAACAACTTTCGATAACCTCGTACAACAATTCCCTATAACCCTAGCATCATCGAACCTTAAGTGTGTAGACCCTACGGGTTCGGGAGACAGGCAGACATGACCGAGACACCTCTCTGGCCAATAACCATCAGCGGGGTCTGGATACCCATGGTGGCTCCCACTAGCTCCACGATGATCTCATCGAATGAACCACGATGTCAAGGATTCAATCAATCCCGTATACGATTCCCTTTGTCTATCGGTATAGAACTTGCCCGAGATTCGATCGTCGGTATACCTATACCTTGTTCAATCTCGTTACCGGTAAGTCTCTTTACTCGTTCCGTAGCACGTTATCGTGTGACTAACTCCTTAGTCACATTGAGCTCATGATGATGTTCTACCGAGTGGGCCCAGAGATACCTCTCCGTCACACGGAGTGACAAATCCCGATCTCGATTCGTGCCAACCCAACAGACACTTTCGGAGGTACCCGTAGTGCACCTTTATAGTCACCCAGTTACGTTGTGACGTTTGATACACCCAAAGCACTCCTACGGTATCCGGGAGTTGCACAATCTCACGGTCGAAGGAAAAGATACATGACATTAGAAAAGCATTAGCATACGAACAATACGATCTAGTGCTAGGCTTAGGATTGGGTCTTGTCCACCACATCATTCTCCCAATGATGTGATCCCGTTATCAATGACATCCAATGTCCATGATCAGGAAACCATGATCATCTATTGACTAATGAGCTAGCCAACTAGAGGCTTGCTAGGGACACATTGTGATCTATTCTTTCACACATGTATTACTATTTCCTGTTAATACAATTATAGCATGAACGATAGACGATTATCATGAACAAGGAAATATGATAATAACCATTTTATTATTGCCTCTAGGGCATATTTCCAACAGTCTCCCACTTGCACTAGAGTCAATAATCTAGTTACATTGTGATGTATCGAACACCCATAGCATCATGGTGTTGATCATTTTTTGCTCGTGGAAGAGGTTTAGTCAACGGGTCTGCAATATTCAGATCCGTGTGTACTTTACAAATATCTATCACTCCACTCTGGACATGGTCCTGGATGGAGTTGTAGCGGCGCTTGATGTGCTTCGTCTTCCGGTGAAACCTGGGCTCCTTGGCTATGGCAATGGCTCCAGTGTTATCACAGAAGAGTGTCATAGGACCCGACGCGCTTGGAACCACTCCAAGGTCGGTGATGAGCTCCTTCATCCAAATTTCTTCATGAGCCGCTTCTGAAGCAGCTATGTACTCCGCTTCACATGTAGATGCTGCCACGACTTCTTGCTTGCTGCTGCACCAGCTCACTGCCCCACCATTCAACACATATACGTATCCAGTTTGTGACTTAGAGTCATCCGGATCTGTGTCGAAGCTAACGTCGACGTAACCGTTTACGACGAGCTCTTCATCACCTCCATACACGAGAAACATTTCCTTAGTCCTTTTCAGGTACTTAAGGATATTCTTGACCGCTGTCCAGTGTTCCGCACCGGGATTACTTTGGTACCTCCCTACCAAGCTTATGGCAAGGTTTATATCAGGTCTGGTACACAGCATGGCATACATTAGAGAGCCCACGGCTGAAGCGTAGGGGACAGAACTCATCTTCTCTCTATCTGCTGCCGTGGTCGGCGACTGAGTCTTACTCAATCTCATACCTTGCAAAACTGGCAAGAACCCTTTCTTTGAGTTATCCATATTGAATTTCTTCAATATCTTGTCAAGGTATGTACTTTGCGAAAGACCTATGAGGCGTCTCGATCTATCTCTATAGATCTTGATGCCTAATATGTATGCAGCTTCTCCAAGGTCCTTCATTGAAAAACTCTTGTTCAAATAGGCATTTATGCTATCCAACATCTCTATATCATTCCCCATCAATAATATGTCATCCACATACAGTACGAGGAAACTACAGAGCTCCCACTCACTTTCTTGTACAGACAGGCTTCTCCGTAAACCTGTATGAACCCAAACGCTTTAATCACCTCATTAAAGCGAATGTTCCAACTCCGAGATGCTTGCACCAGCCCATAGATGGAGCGTTGGAGCTTGCACACTTTGTTAGCACCCTTAGGGTCGACAAAACCTTCTGGTTGCATCATATACAACTCTTCCTTAAGGTTCCCGTTAAGGAACGCTGTTTTGACGTCCATTTGCCAAATTTCATAATCATAAAAGGCGGCAATTGCTAACATGATTCGGACTGATTTCAGCTACGCTACGGGAGAGAAAGTCTCTTCGTAGTCAACTCCTTGAATCTGTCGAAAACCCTTTGCGACAAGTCGAGCTTTGTAAACGGTTACATTACCGTTTGCATCAGTCTTCTTCTTGAAGATCCATTTATTTTCTATGATTCGCCGGTCATCGGGCAAGTCCACCAAAGTCCATACTTTGTTCTCATACATGGATCCTATCTCGGATTTCATGGCCTCAAGCCATTTGTTGGAATCCGGGCCCGCCATCGCTTCTTCATAGTTCGAAGGTTCACCGTTGTCTAACAACATGATTTCCATCACAGGGTTGCCGTACCACTCTGGTGCAGAGCGTACCCTTGTGGACCTTCGCGGTTCAGTAGTAACTTGATCCGAAGCTTCATGATCATCATCATTAACTTCCTCTTCAGTCGGTGTAGGCACCACAGGAACAACTTCTTGCGCTGCGCTACTTTCCTCTTCGAGAGGGGGTGTAATTACCTCATCAAGTTCTACCTTCCTCCCACTTACTTCTTTCGAGAGAAACTCTTTCTCTAGAAAGGATCCGTTCTTGGAAACAAAGGTTTTACCTTCGGATCTAAGATAGAAGGTATACCCAATAGTTTCCTTAGGGTATCCTATGAATACGCATTTCTCCGCTTTGGGTTCGAGCTTTTCTGGTTGAAGTTTCTTCACATAAGCATCGCAGCCCCAAACTTTAAGAAACGAAAACTTAGGTTTCTTGCCAAACCACAGTTCATACGGTGTCGTCTCAACGGATTTAGACGGTGCCCTATTTAAAGTGAATGCTGCAGTTTCTAATGCATATCCCCAAAATGATAGCGGTAAGTCGGTGAGAGACATCATAGATCGTACCATATCTAATAAAGTGCGATTACGACGTTCAAACACTCCGTTGCGTTGCGGTGTGCCAGGCGGCGTCAGTTGTGAAACGATTCCACACTTCCTTAGGTGTGTGCCAAACTCGTGACTCAAATATTCTCCTCCACGATCAGATCGTAGACATTTAATTTTTCTGTCACGTTGATTCTCAACCTCACTCTGAAATTCTTCGAACTTTTCAAACGTCTCAGATTTGTGCTTCATCAAGTAGATATACCCATACCTGCTCAAATCATCGGTGAGAGTGAAAACATAACGATAACCACCGCGAGCTTCAACGTTCATTGGACCACACACATCAGTATGTATTATTTCCAATAAGTCGGTTGCTCTCTCCATTATTCCTGAGAATGGAGTCTTAGTCATCTTGCCCATGAGGCACGGTTCGCATGTGTCAAATGATTCAAAGTCAAGAGACTCTAATAGTCCATCAGTATGGAGCTTCTTCATGCGTTTAACGCCGGTATGACCAAGGCGGCAATGCCACAAGTACGTGGGACTATCATTATCAACTTTGCATCTTTTGGTACTCACGTTATGAACATGTGTAACATCACGATCGAGATTCATCAAGAATAAACCATTCACCAGCGGAGCATGACCATAAAACATATCACTCATATAAATAGAACAACCATTATTCTCTGACTTAAATGAGTAGCCGTCTCGCATAAAGCAAGACCCTGATACAATGTTCATGCTTAAAGCTGGTACTAAATAACAATTATTAAGGTTTAAAACTAATCCCGACGGTAGATGTAGAGGTAGCGTGCCGACGGTGATCACATCGACCTTTGAACCATTCCCGACGCGCATCGTCACCTCGTCCTTGGCCAGTCTCCGCTTATTCCGCAGTTCCTGCTTTGAGTTGCAAATGTGAGCAACAGCACCGGTATCAAATACCCAGTAGCTACTACGAGCGCTGGTAAGGTACACATCAATAACATGTATATCAAATATACCTTTAATGTCGCCGGCCTTCTTGTCCGCTAAGTATTTGGGGCAGTTCCGCTTCTAGTGACCCTTTCCCTTGCAATAGAAACACTCAGTCTCAGGCTTGGGTCCGTTCTTTTTCTTCTTCCCGGCATCTGGCTTACCGGGCGCGGCAACAGCTTTGCCGTCTTTATCGAAGTTCTTCTTACCCCTGCCTTTCTTGAAACTAGTGGTCTTGTTGACCATCAACACTTGATGCTCCTTCTTGATTTCTACTTCTGCAGACTTGAGCATCGAGTACAACTCGGGAATGGTTTTCTCCATCCCTTGCATGTTGTAGTTAAGCACAAAGCCTTTGTAGCTTGGTGGGAGAGACTGGAGGATTCTGTCAATGATAGCATCATCCGGAAGTTCGACTCCAAGTGAAGTCAGACGACCGTGTAACCCAGACATTTTGAGTATCTGCTCACTGACAGAACTGTTCTCCTCCATCTTACAGCTGAAGAACTTGTCGGAGACTTCATATCTCTCGACACGGGCATGAGCTTGAAAAACTAGCTTCAGCTCTTGGAACATCTCATATGCCCCGTGTTGCTCAAAACGTCTTTGGAGCCCCGTTTCTAAACTGTATAACATGCCACACCTGACCAGAGAGTAGTCATCGCTCCGCGCTTGCCAGACGTTTAGAATGTCCTGGGCTGCTGCGGGAGCGGGAGGGTCACCTAGCGGCGCATTAAGGACATAAGCCTTTTTACTTGCTTCAAGGATGAGCTTCAGGTTGCGAACCCAGTCCGCATAGTTGCTACCATCATCTTTCAGCTTGTTTTTCTCTAGGAATGCGTTGAAGTTGAGGTTGACGTTGGACATCTATAATATTTATAAAGACAACTTTTAGACTAAGTTCATGACAATTAAGTTCATTTAATCAAATTAAGTATGAACTCCCACTTAAATCGACATCCCTCTAGTCATCTAAGTGATACATGATCCATGTTGACCAACCCGTGTCCGATCATCACGTGAGACGGACTAGTCACCATGGTGAGCAACTTCATGCTGATCGTATTCAACCATACGACTCATGTTCGACCTTTTGGTCTCTTGTATTCGAGGTCATGTCTATACATGCTAAGCTCGTCGAGTCAACCTAGGTGTTTCGCGTGTGTAAATCTGGCTTACACCCGTTGTATGCGAACGTTAGAATCTATCACACCTGATCATCACGTGGTGCTTCGATACAACGAACCTTCGCAACGGTGCACACTTAGGGGAATACGTTCTCGAAATTTTAAGAGGGATCATCTTATTATGCTACCGTCGTATTAAGCAATAAGATGTAAAACATGATAAACATCACAATGCAATCATATAGTGACATGATATGGCCATTATCATCATTGCTCTTTCGATCTCCATCTTCAGGCATCGCATGATCATCATTGTCACCGGCGTGACACCATGATCGCCATCATCATGATCTCCATCATCGTGTCTCCGTGAAGTCGTCACGCCAACTACTACTATCACTACTACTATGGCTAACCGTTAGCAATGAAGTAAAATAGTAAGCACATGGCGTTGCATCTCATACAATAAATTAAGACAACTCCTATGGCTCCTGCCGGTTGTCATACTCATCGACATGCAAGTTGTGAAACCTATTACAATAACATGATCATCTCATACATCATACATGCAACATCACAACTTTGTCCATATCACATCACATGTCAAACCCTGCAAAAACAAGTTAGACGTCCTCTAATTGTTGTTGCAAGTTTTACGTGGCTGATTTGGGTTTCTAGCAGGAACGCCTTCTTACCTACGTGACAGCCACAACGATGATATGCCATAGCTATTTACCCTTCATAAGGACCCTTTTCATCAAATCCAATCCGACTAGAGTAGGAGAGACAGACACCCTCTAGCCACCTTTATGCACGATGTGCATGTCTGTCGGTGGAACCATTCTCACGTAAGCGTACGTGTAAGGTTGATCCGGGCCGCTTCATCCCACAATACCGCCAGAAAAGAATAAGACTAGTAACAGGAAGCAAATTGACAAACCATCGCCCACAAGTTTTGTGTTCTACTCGTGCATAGAATCTACGCATAGAAAACCTGGCTCTGATGCCACTGTTGGGGAACGTAGCATAAATTCAAAAAAATTCCTACGCTTATTCAGATCTTCCTATGGAGAGACCAGCAACGAGAGAGGGGTAAGAGCATCTTCGTACCTTTGAAGATCGCTAAGCGGAAGCGTTGCTAGAACGCGGTTGATGGAGTCGTACTCGCAGCGATTCCGATCTAGTGCCGAACAACGGCACCTCCACGTTCAACACACGTGCAGCCCGGTGACGTCTCCCTCACCTTGATCCAGCAAGGAGGAGGGAGAGGTTGGGGAAGAACACCAGCAACTCGACGGCGTGGTGTTGGTGGAGAGAGGAGGTTTCCCGGCAGGGCTTCCCCAACCGCCGGCAGAGAGGAGGAGGAAGAAGTGCAGGGCTGCGCCGAGGGAGAGGGAAAACCGTGTCCTCCAAAGGCCAAAAGTGCCCACTATATAGGGGAAGGGGAGAGGGGGTGCCACCCCTAGGGTTCCCACCCTAGGGGGTGCAGCAGTCCTCCCAGATGGGGGGTGTGGTGGCCAGGGCAAGGAGGAGGGGTGGCGCACCCCTCTGGTGGGCCTAAGGCCCACCTAAGTTAGGGTTCCCCCCCTTCCCCTTTTTTCTGGTGCAGATGGGTTGGGTGGGGGGCGCACCAGCCCACTTAGGGGCTGGTTCCCTTCCCCCACTCAGCCCAACAAGCCTCCCGGGGTCGTCACCCCCCTTCGGTGGTCCCCCGGGACCACCTCCGGTGGTCCCGGTGGTCCACGTACGTTACTGGTGATGCCCAAAACACTTCCGGTGTCCGAAACCATCCGTCCTATATATCAATCTTTACCTCCGGACCATTCCGGAGCTCCTCGTGACGTCCGGGATCTCATCCGGGACTCCGAACAACTATCGATAACCTCGTACAACAATTCCCTATAACCCTAGCGTCATCGAACCTTAAGTGTGTAGACCCTACGGGTTCGGGAGACAGGCAGACATGACCGAGACACCTCTCTGGCCAATAACCATCAGCGGGGTCTGGATACCCATGGTGGCTCCCACTAGCTCCACGATGATCTCATCGAATGAACCACGATGTCAAGGATTCAATCAATCCCGTATACGATTCCCTTTGTCTGTCGGTATAGAACTTGCCCGAGATTCGATCGTCGGTATACCTATACCTTATTCAATATCGTTACCGGTAAGTCTCTTTACTCGTTCCGTAGCACGTCATCGTGTGACAAACTCCTTAGTCACATTGAGCTCATGATGATGTTCTACCGAGTGGGCCCAGAGATACCTCTCCGTCACACGGAGTGACAAATCCCGATCTCGATTCGTGCCAACCCAACAGACACTTTCGGAGGTACCGGTAGTGCACCTTTATAGTCACCCAGTTACGTTGTGACGTTTGATACACCCAAAGCACTCCTACGGTATCCGGGAGTTGCACAATCTCACGGTCGAAGGAAAAGATACTTGACATTAGAAAAGCATTAGCATACGAACAATACGATCTAGTGCTAGGCTTAGGATTGGGTCTTGTCCACCACATCATTCCACAAATGATGTGATCCTGTTATCAATGACATCCAATGTCCATGATCAGGAAACCATGATCATCTATTGACTAACGAGCTAGCCAACTAGAGGCTTGCTAGGGTCACATTGTGATCTATTCATTCACACATGTATTACTGTTTCCTGTTAATACAATTATAGCATGAACGATAGACGATTATCATGAACAAGGAAATATGATAATAACCATTTTATTATTGCCTCTAGGGCATATTTCCAACATCCCTAGCCTTGATCGTCGAGCCCCCCGAGCCCCCAAAGCATCCTAAAGCGATCATGTGGATGCCGTTGATCGGAGGGTAGGCCTGCGAGAGCCGTCAGGCTCCCGAGGTGTCGATGCCCGCAATTTTTGAGCAGTTTTCGGGGACCCCTGTTCTTCATGGCACTACCCCTCCGGCAGTACCACTCGCGCTTGTGCTGGAGACTCTTTAGGAGGAGGTCTAAAAGACCTCGGTGTTCAGTCAAGGTGTCTCGAATGCTGCCTTCAGCGCCTTGAGCAATGTCGCAGTCGAGATGGGGTATGCCGATAGGGAGGCCGAGGCAGCCCGCGCTGCGGATGAGAAGGCGCTGAAGGAGGCCAAGGCGGCTGTCATACGCTATGAAGAAGTGGAAGCCCTCCTAAACGTCCTCCAAGGAGAACAAGCTATGCTACCCGAGCAGCTTCACCTGCAGGGGGATGAACTTAAGTCCCGCGAGACCAAACTCGCCGCCCGGGAGGGAGAGCTGTCCAAGGAAGTGAGTAGCCTGAGAACGAAGCAGGCGTGCTTGGAAGAGCAGGAGAAGGAGGCTGCCTCGAGGAAGGCCCTCCATGACGCCCAGGAGAAAGTTCTCGCCGTGGCCGAGGAGAAGAAAACCACGGAGCTGACCTGCTTCCCTGACGTTGAGCTCAGGCTTCGCACGGCGCTCCGCGCCCTCTGCCGAGACAAGTTTGATGAGCCTCTGGCCACCCCGGAGGACGGCTTTGTCGCTCTTGCGAAGGGGCTCGTCACGACGCTGGAGATTGCCGTCGCGCAGGTGGACAAGATCTTGGACAGCGAGTGCCGCGACCTCTTCTTCGGGGCTGCGACTCGCGTCTTCAGCCATCTTCATCTTCACGAGCCGAGATTCGATCTAAGCTCCGTGATCGTGCCCGTCCCCACGGAGGCCCGCGACCGAGCCGTGGAGGCGATGAAGAGCCGTGCGGAGGCGTTGGTGAGGAGGTTCGCCCGCGTCACAACACCTTCGTCTCCAGGTGCCGCCGAAGCCGACGATGGGGAAGACGATGCCTGTGACATCGGCGACCAGCCCCCTATGATGGGGGCGACCGGCGAGTGCTCCTCCTAATTTCTTATCCCTGTTATTTTCCTGCAATGCACACCGTGCCTCATGGAGGCATTAAACTTATTTGCGTTTTTATGAACTTGGTCATGGTTTGTAATAACTAAATGCTTGAATGTTTCCCCCGCCTTGTTCCTGTCATGTTTGTTGTGTTACTCTACATCGGCAGGCCCCACCCCGCGTGCACCTTCCCACGATTGAACCGACCGGAAACCAAGGACGACCCAAAGGGGGAAGGGGCTACGAGCGCAGTTAGGCTCCTGAGTCGTGATGCTCAGGAGCCCCCGTTGACGGGCGAGCTGCCCTCATGAGGAGAACATGGTGAAGATTTCGAAGCTTGGGACATATTCAGCATACCGTGTCAGCAGGGCCCACCCTACATGTACCTCCCCACGATTGGACCGACCGAAAACCAAGGACGACCCAAAGGGGGAAGGGGCTACGAGCGTAGTTAGGCCCTTGAGTCGCGATGATCATGGGTCGCCCTTAACGTATGAGTTATTACAATGTTCCTCCTAAGAGGCCAATAATTTGAGACTCTCGAACTCCATCAGCACTCTGCTTTGGCAGGGCCGGGCCCGCCCTGCGCGTACGTCCCCACGGTTGAACCGACCAGAAAGGGCGGCTCAAAAGGGAAAGGGGCTACGGGCACAGTCCAGGCTCCTAAGTCGCGATGCTCAGGAGTCCCCCTAGACGTACGAGTGACTCCATTGTTCTTCCTAAGAGATCTGAAGTGATTTGTCGAGGGCACTAGGCTCCACGTCATTAGGGCCCACCCCACGCGTACCTTCCCGCGATTGAACCGACCAAGGACGACCCAAAGGAGGAAGGGGCTATGGACACAGTTAGGCCCCTGAGTCGCGATGCTCAGGGTTCCCCACTTGACGTGCGAGCGGCTCCATACCTTCAGTTGTTTGCCCCATGTACTGGACTGTGCTGATCTCCTTGACGGCTGAGGGTGTAGCTGCTGATGGGTTGTGTTTGTGCAAGTTGCCGGCACAGCCAATGGCACACTGCATTGGTGCCAGCTGAGGGCGTAGTCATCGGCGGACTATGTTGATTGCCACTATCTATACTCAGTGCGGAACGTAGGTGTTCCAATAGGCGTTGGGTAGACCCCTCCGCATCCTCGGGGGGCCCTAGGCGTATACAGCCTCGTCTCGTTATTACCTGAGAGTGTCACGGTGGGGGCGTATATGGGAGGTCGCGAGAACTCTTTGGCCTCGCAAGTGTCCCTACCCCCGAGTCATTGGTGGACTTAGCTTCTCCCCAGCGTAGAGCATAGAGCTTCCACAAGGCATGGGATGGACCCCTCTGCGTCCTCAGGGGGGCATGGGCATATACAGCCTCGACTCGTTATTACGTGAGAGTGTCACGCTGGGGTGTATATGGGAGGTCGTGAGGATGCTATGGCCTCGCAAGTGTCCCTTCGCCCGAGTCATTGGTGGACTGAGTTGATTTTGTTTGGGTCATTGGCAAGCCCTCCTGACTTCTTCTTTGGGAGCGAGGCTGCATATCTACACGGACAAACTTCGACCGAATCACCCAAATGGGGGGCCCACCGCCCGACAATATAAGCAAGGCAGAACTTTAGGATTTTGAATGGGTGAAATTGAACAACCAAGATGCATACACGAAAGTAGGAGCCGGAGGAGTGTCCTGAGCTCGGGGAGGCCGCATGGCCCCGGGGGCATCCCCGGGTGGGGTGAGCCAAAAAGTTACCTGGTAGCAGCCAACAAAAAGTCACCTAGCGGGCGTGCCGCTGAAGTACCAAAGGCGCCGTCATCGCTTGATCTCCTATGTGCACGATCGCAACCCTCACGGGTCCGCCACCTCCGAAGGCTCGAGGCCCTTGCTTAGCCCAAGCATCTCCTCATCTTCCTCGCGGCGCCCCAGTAGGCGGGGTACAAGCAAGGCCCGCTGGAACCTCTCGTAGGTGGCAGCCGCGTTACCTAGTTCGAAGGGCATGAAGGCATTGGCGGTCGTGTACTGCCACCAATAGCCAGCCAGCATAGGACAGAAGGGGTCGTATGCCGCGGCTATGTTGGTTGCGGGCGCGTTGATGCAGAGGCGGGGCCGGTCAACCGTGCCGACCAAAGTGACTGCGTTTGCTGGTACATGGCAGTCACCATGTTGAATGGCCTGAGCTTCTCGAAGTTCTCGGATTGCTCTCATGAGTGATTCACGCGATCTGGGTGGACGTGTTGTTGAGCGCATCCTCGGGATGTGCTCGAATGCCTCCACCGCCTCACTGGCCAGACGAGGGACCTCCCCGGTGGGAGCCCCCGGCCCTGACCCAAGGGGGGCGCCGAACGCGCATTCCTATGCGATGGGGGGCATGGCCCCGTCCCTCGGCACGGATCCCGAAGCCCCGAGGCGCTCCATTGGGAGGAGCTCCTTCTTTTTGGATGGGTCCTTGCGAGGAAGGTCATCCTTTCCGTTGTCCGAGCGCTCTGCCACCGCCGCACGGTAGGCGCACTCGAATGAACACATGACATCCTTCTCGTCGCAGTGGATGGTGATGATGCCGCCACTCCCTGTCATCCTGAGGACATTCTAACCATGGTGGATCACTGTTGAGCGCAGGGTATCCGAGGATTCCGTTGTCAGGCAGGTGAATGTGCGCGATGTCAAAGACGATGATCTCAGTGTGGTAGTTCTTGCAGTCGCCGAAGGTGACGGGCAGATGGACTTGCCTAATGGGCAAGGTGGACCCATCTGTTACTCCTGAGAAGGGCTTGGTCTGCATGAGCTGTTCCTACGGCAACTGGAGTTTCTCGAAGGTCTCGACTAAGAGGACGTTGAGACCTGCTCCACTATCAATGAGGGTCTTGGTGATGAGGACGTTTTTGATGGTGGGGGTGCAAATCATTGGGAGTTTGCCGACCATAAACGAGCACCTGAGGTGGTTTCTTGGGTCGAAGGCAATGGTGGTCTGGGACCAGTTGAGGGGGCGCATTGCTTCTGGCCTCGAGATGGCGGCATTCACCTCCCGAGCAAACTACTTGAAGGCGTGGTTAGAGGCTGGGATCTGGGCACCGCCCTGGATGAAGGCCACCAACTTGGCCTCCTGGAACCCTCCAGTCCCGTCGTCCTGGCTGTCTTCATCCCTCCTCCTGGGTGGCAGAGGAAACGGGGGCAGACCGGCCTCCCGAGGGCGAGCCTCACCAGGCTGAACGTGTTTTTGACCCTCCGAGGATTATCACGCCAGCGGTCCTCCTGAGGCTGTTCACGCCACCCCTGACGCGGCTCTCGGTCATCCCAGCGGCCCCCATTGCAGACTCCTCTGTGCGTGGTGCTTCTATCGAACCGTTCGGGGCGCCTGTTGAAGTGTTCGCCATGGACCAGATGGAGTTCTTGACATTCAGAGGTATCATGGCCGCCGGTGTCGTGGAAGATGCACATTGTCCCCCCTCCTGAAGGACGCTCTCCCCCTCGGGCATGCTTCACCTTGGGCTTGGCGGCAAGCACCACCGGGGCCTTGCGCTTCACCTCCTTGGCTTTGGCTTTCTTCTCTTCTAGGTCCGCTGCCTGGGGACCAAGGAGCGACATGCATCCTTCTTCATCCTTTGCACATTTTCTTTCCAAGTTGAACATCTCCAGTGCGGTAATCATTTCATCATTCATGGCTAGCTCCTCCTTCATCTTGAGGTCGGTGACTCCATGGAGAAAGCCGAGATGACGGCTTCGTCCCTCGCCTTGGGAACTTGAGGCGCATAACCATTAAGCGTTGTATGAACTTGTACAGGGTCTCTCCCTCCTGCTGCTTGACGCGCCGCAGGTCATTCACGGTGGGGGCGCGGTCGTGGGTGCCTTGGAAGTTGGCGATGAAGCACTCGCGCAGGTTGTCCCGGGAGGTGATGGACGCCTTCGGGAGGTTGAAGAGCCAAGAGAGTGCGTCTCCCTTCAGCGCCATGGGGAACCAACACGCCATGATTTAGTCGCCTCCTCCCGCCACCTTGATGCTCAGCGTGTAGAGTTGCAGGAACTCAACCGGGTCCTGGGTGCCATCGTAACGCCGTGGCAGGCCGGGCTTTAACATGCAGTGCCACATAGAGGGGTAGAGCTCGGGGGATATCGAGGCACCCCACCGGTCGAAAGGGTACGCTATGCATGGGAGACGCAAGGTCTTGTTGCTCTATGGGGTCAGCTTCGAGTGGGGCACGCTCATGACGCGACATTTGCAGCACCGGGGGGCGCATACATCGGTGTGGGGCTAGGGGACCACCTAACAGCTTGCTTCATCTTCGGGTCCCGCCCTGGGTTCACGAGGCCAGGCGCGGGGTCGCGCTTCTTGCCTAGGCTCGAGGTCCACAACGCGCCGCGGGGGTGGGGGTGGCATGTCTTCCGCCTTGTCGTTTGCCTGGGGCGATCGTGGTCGGAACAAGCACGAGAGCGCCGCTGAGTCACCGGGTGCGGTGCTCCTCGATGCTCTAGAGCCAGTCGTCGTGGTGATCAGGAGCAGGGTGGTAGCGGAGCCGGTCGGTGGCCATGGTAAGCGCGTGCTGGCCGTGGGGCATGTCTAGCCGAGAGCGCGATCCAGAAGGCATGGCGAGTGACAGACTGGCGGTGCGGCCATCAGCCTACTCGGTCACCGACTGGGAGGAACCTTGTTGCTCTTGAACTTCGGGGCTGGTGGCAGCGTTCACCATGGGTGACGGCGACCGGCGCGCGCCGGCGGCACCGACGGGCGCAGTCTGGGCGATCCAGGTGGTGTGGTGCTCTGCGTGAACCCGGCGAGCACCAACCATCGGAGCGGCGGACCTTGGTGAAGATAGAGCTTGGAGGAAACCTCGACACGCCCCTACCTAGTACGCCAAATGTCAGATTTCGGGCTCCGCAAAACCCTAAGGATTTGAACACAGGGGCGTGTACGACAATCTCTCCCGGCTCAACCTTACCTAGCCCGCTACTCGGCGGAAACAACGAAGGACTCACTCGATGCCGAGGGTAGGACATAACAAGACATTTTACCTAGGTTCGGGCCGCTGCGAAGCGTAAAACCCTACTCCTGCTTTTGGTGGATTGCCTATCACGGAGGTGGTGGATGAACTAGTACAGTGCTCTCGAGCCTCCTGAGGCCAATTGGCTAGGTGTATTGCCCTACGGATGGAATGAACTCTCCCCCTACCTAGTGTTCTACCCTTTCTATTTATAGCGGAGGCTTGGGTCGACTTCCCTCATAGCTTCAGCGGGAAGGGATCCCACATCAGCCAATTTTGAAGGGGAACTCGGGAACATGGTCCCCTGCCCAAAGGTGGTCTTCGCCTGCAAAGTAACTGCCCGTTGTGCAAGGACAGGCCCGGGGATGACGTTTTCCCTACTTGTGTGCGGCGGTGGCTTCGTTGCACCATAAGGGAAACCTTTGGAAGATGCCTTTGGAAGCCCTGTACGCTCCGCCTCCTTTGAACCAAAGGGGAAACTGTCCCATCCTGCCATCTGCTGCTCGCCTGTCCTTTTCTGGCATCACCCTTGACTCCTGAGGCCCAGATTTGCCTGAGAATATCGGGCGCTCTGGAGGGGTCCTGGGGAGGCCCCCTGCGGCTATTGGCGCTGCCCCTCCTCGTCAGACTTGGCCCCTCACGAGGGCCTTACCCTGAACGGTGCCGGGCCGATCGGTTTGTTCCGGTGAGGTGGGCCTACCCTAGGCCACAGTAGGCATGTCTGGGTACCCCCATTCCCAGAAGGGCGAGAGTGATGAAGCCACCGCTCCCTAGCATCTTGAGGATGTTGTAGCCATGGTGGGTCACTGTCATGAACTTGGCAAGAGCCGGGTACCCAAGTATCGTGTTGTACGGCAGGTAGATGTGCGCGAAGTCGAAGACGATAATCTCACTGTGGTTGTTCTTGCGCTCGCCGAAGGTGACTAGCAGACGCACCTGCCCGATGGCCATGGTGTACCCTTCCATGACTCCTGAGAAGGGCTTGGTAGGCATGAGCTGTTCGTACGGTACATGGATTGTCTTGAAGGTCTCGACCTAGAGGACGTTGAACCCCGCTCCACTGTCGATAAGGGTCTTGGTGACGAGGAAGTTACTGATGGTCAGGGTGCACATCCTTGGGAGCTTGCAGGCCATGAACGAGCACCTGAGTTGATCACTTGGGTCGAAGGTGATGGTGGTGTGGGACTAGTTGAGGGGGCGCATCACTTCGGGCTTCTGGAGAGCGGCACTCACCTCCCGGTCGAACTGCTTGAAGGCGTTGTTTGAGGCCGGGGTCTGGGCACCGCCTAGGATATGGGCCACCGCCCTGACCTCCTGGAAGCCCACATCCCCATCATTATGCATGTCTTCATCCCCTCTTATAGGTAGCGGAGGCAGTGGAGGCAACCCAACCTCACGAGGGAGAACCTCACGAGGCTGACAACATCGTTGCCCCTCGTGAACATCGTCGAGCCAGCGGATGTCCCGAGCCTGGTCGCGCCAGCGGTCCTCCTGAGGCTGGTCGCGCCAACTGTCTTCATGAGGTTGTTCATGCCACCCCTGACGCAACTCCCAGTCATCCCATCGGCCTCCACTGCGACCACCACCGCGCGCGGGGCCTCAGCGACAGGCGACCTTCTTCAGCCCTGGCGCAGTTGTTTGCCATGTTGAACATCTCCAGTGCAATGCTCATTTCATCACTCATGTCGAGCTCATCCTTCATCTTGAGGTCGGTGACTCCGTGGGTGAAGGCTGAGATGACGACCTCGTCCGACGCCTTGGGGATCTTGAGGCGCATGGTCGTGAAGCGTTGTATGAACATTTGCAGGATCTCCCCCTCCTGCTACTTGATGCGCCGCACGTCGTTCACGGTGTGAGCCGGTCACGGGTGCCCTAGAAGTTGGCGATGAAGCATTCACGTAGATCATCCCAGGAGGTGATGGACGCCCTTGGGAGGTGGAGAAGGCAAGAGAGCGCGCCGCTCTTGCGCACCATGGGGAACCTGCATGCCATGACCTTGTCGCCCCCTCCTGCCGCCCTGATACTCAGCATGTAGAGTTGCAGGAACTCGGCCGGGTCCAAGGTGCCCTCGTAGCATGGGGGTAGGTCGGGCTGGAACTTGCAGGGCCACGGAGTTGGGTAGAACTCAGGGCGATGGCGAGGCAGCCCACCGGCCCGATGGGTGTATCGCACGCGAGGGCGACATGGTCCTGTTGCTCCAATGGGTATGCTTCGAGCTGGGCACTCTCGCTGCATGGGATTTGCAGCGAAGGGAGTGCGTGCGCGTTGGTGCATGGCCGTGGAACCACCTAACACCTTGCTTCATCTCCTGGCCTCGCCCTGGGTTCGGGAGGCCGGTCGCGGGGACGCGCTTCCTGCCTGGGCTCGAGGCGCGTGCCATGCCGTGGAGGTGGCGGTGGCGCGTCTTGCTCCTCGTCGTTCGCCATGCATGGTTGGGGTCGAAACGAGCAGGAGAGCGCCGTGGGATCACTGGTAGCCGTTACGAGCTCCTCGATGCCCTCGGGCCAGTCGTTGTGGCGGTCAGGGGCGAGCCAGTAGCGGAGCAGCTCGACGGCCATGACAAGAGCGCGCCGGCCATGCAGCATCTCCGGTCGGGTGCGCGAGGCCGACCAGGAAGCCTCGACGAGCGACGAAGTAGCGGTGCGGCCGTCGGGCTGCTCTATAGTAGGCCGGGAGGAACCTTGATGTTCTTGAGCGTCGGGGCATGTGGCGGCGTTCACCATGGGCGATGGTGACCAGCGCGCGCCGGCGGGGCCCAACGGCGCCGTGTGAGCAACGCAGGTGGCGCGGCGCTTGGCGCGAGCCCGGCGAGCATCAGCCATCGGAGCGGGGAAGCTTGGTGAAGGGGGAGCTTCAAGGAGACCTTCACACGCCCCCTACCTGGTGCGCCAAATGTCTGATTTCGGGCTCCGGAAAACCCTAAATATTTGAACTCACGGGCGTGTGCGAAGATCTCTCGCGGGATCGCCTCAGCTAACTCGCTACTCGCTGGGGATGGCAGAGAACTCACTCGATTGTGATGAAGACACACAACACGACAGTTTTGTCGGATTTCGGGCTCCGCAAAAACCTAAAGATTCGAATAGTGCGGCGTGTACAAAAATTTCTCCCTGCCTAACCTTGCCTAGCTCGCTACTCGATGGGAATGACGAAGGACTCACTCGATGGTGAGGGAAACACAAAACACAACAATTTACCCAGGCTCGGGCCGCTGGGAAGCGTAAAACCCTACTCCTGCTTTGGTGGATTGCCTCTCGTGGAGGTTGGCGGATGAACTAGTACAATGCTATTGTGCCTCCGGAGGCTCGGTAGCTTTATATGTTCCTCAAGGGGGGGGGATAGACCGACCCCCTTGTGAAACATCCTAGCCTCCCTCTTTATAACGGAGGCCCGGGTCCTCTTCCCTTATTGTTTTGGCGGTCTTTATGCTCCCCTGCTCAAAGGTGGTCTTCGCTTGCCCAAAGGTGGTCTTCGCCTGCAAAGTAG
Organism: Hordeum vulgare subsp. vulgare; assembly: GCF_904849725.1. Taxonomy (NCBI): domain Eukaryota; kingdom Viridiplantae; phylum Streptophyta; class Magnoliopsida; order Poales; family Poaceae; genus Hordeum; species Hordeum vulgare. The sequence continues at coordinate 219,978,301 of NC_058518.1, forward strand.
CTGCCCGGGCTGTAGGGACGGGCACAAGGGTGACATGTGCCCTACTGGCGGGTTGCGATGGCCTTGTTGCACCAGAAAGGAAATCTTTGGAAAATGCCTTTGGAACCCCGGTACACCCCTGCCCTCTTCCCACTAAAGGGGAAACTGCTCCATCGTGCCATCTGCTGCTTGCTTGTCCTTCCCTTCTGTCACCCTTGACTCCTAAGGCCCGGCCTTGCCACGGAATATCCACCGCTCCGGAGGGGTCCTGAGGAGGCCCCCTGCGGGTCTTGATGCCGCTCCTCCTTGCTAGGGCCTTGTCTTGGGTGGTGCCGCGCCAATTGATCTTAGGTCGATGAAGTGGGCCATCTCTGGGTCGCACGCAGGCAGGCCTAGGTACCCCATTTCTATAACGCCGACAGTAGCCCCCGGGCCCAAGGTGTGCCTGGGTTGGCCTCTCGGCGAAGCCTTGAGGGCGACCCGAAGCGTCGCAGGCCCTAAACGCCTGATGGGCAGGCCTTTTAAGCGGTGAACCCATCTTCTCCGTGTAGTATTTACTGACCTGCGTTTGCAGGCTACGTCCGCCTCCCATCGATCTAGCCTCCGGCCCTTCCTCCTGTTGGCCTCGACTCCTGCCTTTCATCTGACCCCCGCGCACTGCGTCACCTTCGCCTCCTTATCCCCGCCATGCCTCCGAAAGGGAGGAAATACGGGGGCTCACAGAGCTCCACCGTCCCAGCGGCACCTTGGCCCGTGCTAGGCCGATCGAAGGATTGGAGAAGGTCAAACTAGTGGTTGCTACTGGTTCCAATGAGTGGGGTGCCACCCGGATCTGGCCAGGTTCGTGGCCCCGGGGCGAGGAGTAGCCCCCCGCGGTTCCTCTTCATATCCACGCCCTTCTTTCTGGTGTGCTCCCGCCGTTCTCGAGCTTCTTCAGCACGGTGCTTTCGCATTATCAGATCCATGCACTCCACCTTGATCTCGGTTCTTTGGTTCTTCTTTCGTCTTTCACATTCTTGTGTGAGGCTTTCGTTGGCGTTACTCCCTATGTAGCATTGCTTCGCCACTTCTTCTCCCTCGAGTTGGTCTCTGAGGAGCAGTACTCCGGCTGTGCCTCCTTGGAGGCCGCCGACGCATCAATCCCGAGGGCCCTCTATGCTGAGCTCCACCCCGATGCAGAGGGGTTTCGGCGGCAGTGGGTGCAAGTTGAGACTGCCGAGGCTGGGGCTTTGTTCCAGCCTATGCCGGCCCCCACAACACCAAACGGAGGGTGGGGACGCGAATAAATTAGTGACCCCAGGGTGGCGCCCGTCTTGGCCCGACGGGAGTAGCTGAGATGGGTTGGGGTGACGAAGGCGATGGTGGTGCGAGACTTTATTTGCCGGCGAATTGCTCCTCTTGAGCACCATTCTCGTCCAATGTGGGCCTATGCGGGGCCTAACAACTTGATGAGGATCCAGGTCATGCCTCTTTCCCCCGACGTCCTACGCGTGCTGCTTCACCGGCTGACCGGTAGCAATCCTGGTGAGCTTCCCCGAACGGTCTCCTGCTGTATAGCTTCAAGGCTCTAGAAGCTCTTGCCGCAAAGATGCCGCCCTTTGACGAGCGGGGCCTTCTCGCTAGGGGAAACTGTGTCTCCGGGGGGCCCCGACTCTTGGGGCTCAGGCCCGTGGGAATCCTGGTCGTGCTATCGCTCCCGAGGCAGGGGTGTCCGGTGCTTTACCGCCCGCTCCCCCGACTTTGGCTCCATGTCGAGCCGGGGTTGGTGGTGGCGATCGGTCGACGGTGGATGGCACCGCACCTGCCTCCAAACCTCGCTTGAGGGCCACCGAGTTCCCCCGCCAGGCCACCCCCGCCGACCAGAAGAGGAGGTCTCGCGATGGCGGCCGTCCCCCGGCGCGGTGTGCTCCGGTGAGGAAGAAGTGGATGGCCATTGATGAGTAAGCACCCGTATTCTCCTCCATCATTCCTTTAAGCGCCTATCTTCTGAACCCTTGCTCTTCAGGCTCCCCTTCGGCGGCCGGGAAGGCGGATCAACATTGTATGCTCCTGAGGTCACCGAGCATCCCGTGGCCTCTTCCCTCGCACTCCACGGGGTTTAATCTCCTGAGTCCCATGCGCGTGAGCCCCCCGCGGTCTTCCTCGGTCGCAGCCTCCGGTACTCCGGAAGGGTGCTTCTTCCCTCGCATGTGGCCCTTCCTAGGGCCATGCCGCATCTTCCCCTTGGACCCCTCCTGCAAGGCGATGTGGGGCCTCATGGGGGCGCTCAATGCCGCCGAAACAGCCGCACGGGAGCCCCCACCCCTCGAGCATGGACTCAGGCTGGGTGATTCCTCGCGCGCTTCTCTTGTCCGCCGTACAAGAGGTGAGGATCCCTGCTTGCCTCTGGAGCCTGCCGTGGGTTCGCCCGTCGGGCCGTGGGGATTGCGCCGCACCGCAGCGGACACGCTTCGATGTCTAGGGGCGGGGCTTGCGAGTCACGAAGCCCACCGGGAAGGTGAGCGCCAGCACCTTGCGCCAGGGTGGCGCCAGCTTTAGGTCGCGTGAACTTCGGCCGTCAGTAGCGGGAGCACGACCGCACAAAGATAGAGGTCTCCCTCGCTGCAGCGGTAGAATCCCGTGAGTGCGCTCTCTCCAAGGCTTAGGAGGCTGATTGTCGGCGCAGGGCCTCCGAAGATCGCCACAAGGAGTTATGCACCCTCATTGCCATGGGGTGTCCTCTGGCGGAGCCTCTCCTCGCCGGCGTGGGTTCTCAAGCATGATCCAATTCGCTAGCGCGTGGAGCAGGAGCGCCTGGAGATGAGGGAGTGCTTGGTGTCGGTTGCCGAAGACCCCCTTGCCTCTCATGAAGCGAAGCTTCAGGAGGCGATAGTCAGAAGGGTGGCGGAGGCTCAACGTTCCCTTCTCTTCAACTACCACGTGAAGTTTAGGCTCCACGAGTCCCGCTTCATTGGGCACCACGATCATCTGCAAAACGAGGTAAGTGCCCTCCAGAGGAGGTTTGATCAGGAAGTGAAATGTCGACAGGTTGCGTTGGACGCCCAGGCTTCTGTTGAAGGTAAACTGTCTCATGTTTGCAATCAGGTGAAAGGCACAGCTTCCCTTGTTGGAGAGGCCTCTGACGAGGCGGCCCATGCTCGCAGCCTCCAGCTTGAACGCTCTCGGATGCTCTGATCCCTTGAGAGGAGAGCCTCCCGTGCTTTGAGCAACATCTGCGACAAGAGTGTCTCTAGTCCCGTGATCCCCGATGACTCTCGATACTTGGGCTTCTTATATCACATCATGGAATGTCTTGAGGCGGGTGACGAGAGGGTTGTTGCACTTGCGGAGGAGAAGTTTCGTGACCTTTTGGGTCAAGAGGCCTAAGAAATCTTCAGCCACCTCCTTCGTCTTGACACGGACTTTGACTTTGCTGTAGTGTTGGGTCCGGCGCCAGAGGTGATCTACGCCACCCTGGCCGAATGGGTCGAGGTTCACGTGGAGGATCTGGTGACGAGGCTTGCTCCTGAAGGCGACGGCATGGACTCTGGCGACGGTGCATCCTCCTGATCCACCACCTTGCTCTCCTGGTAGGGCTATGTATCAAGTTTAGCAACAACTTTGATGTATTCTAGTGGGTACCTTTTAGAGCATTCTCAGAAGATGACGTGTGTACGACGCTTCCCTCGTGTCCGTGTCCGCCGTCAGCCCGTGTTGTTACAACTCTGATGATCTAGCCCACAGGCGTGTCGCCTCCTCCCTGCCTGTGGGGTTGCTTGAGGACCCTTTCGGCACTCTATGTCTACAGGTCTCGGTCCCGCACATTTCCCCACCACCTGAGGCACAACCCGTTACCAAGGTTACTCCTCACGGGGCAGAGCCCCGACGCCCTTGGGGCCGAGTGGCTTTGCGACCAGTAATGCTCCTCAGGAGTGTTGCTCGGGAGTCCCCCTTGACACTCGAACCTCTCTGCGTCGACAGGTCGCAGTCCCGCACATTTCCCTGTCGTCGTTAGGTTCGACCCACTTCACGGGGCGGGGGCCCGCTGCCCCCAGCGTCGTCCTAAACCCCAGGATGACACCAGGGGTGGCGAGTGGCTCTATGACCGGTAAGACTCCTGAAGCTCGATACTCAAGAGCCCCGCTTGGAGCTCGAGCGATTCCCCATTCTGCCCCTTTTACGGTTGCCCCGGGAGGCCCGGGGGTCTCCCGAGGTTTCCGCAAAACGCGAATCAAAACAAAGGAACAAAGAGAACTCGAGTTCGGTAAAACGAGAGAAACTGAAGAAAAATTCCCGCCCTTCTTTTCTTTTCAAACCATTAACCAAAGAAGACTTCAATAGATCAGGATACAAAGAGGGCCGGCCCTGGTGGACCACAACTGAAAACGCAAGGAAGGAATGAGAAAACTGTCACGTCAGGTGCCCTAGATATTCACCGCCTCCGTCTCCCACCTAGCGCTGAGCATAGGGCTTCCACTTGGCATGGGGTCGACCCGTTCCGTGTCCTCTGGGGGCCCTGGGCATATACAGCCTCGGCTCGTTATTACGTGAGAATTTCACGGTGGGGTGTATCTGGGAGGTCACGAGGACGCTTTGGCTTCCCGAGTGTCCCTACCCCCGAGGCATTAGGCGGCTGATTCCGGAAGTCATTGGTGGACTATATTGGTTACCTCCATCTTCTCCACTAGGCGTGGTGTGGACCCCTTCCGCGTCCTAGGGGGGCCCTGGGCGTATACAGCCTCGGCTTGTTAGTACGTGAGAGTGTCACGGGATGAAGTAGGTTCCAAAAGAATTGAAGGACGATGCGGGGTCGATGCAGAGGCGGCACAGGGCGGTGTAGAGATGTCATGGGTTGATGCAGGTCCCGGGGACAGTTTGGGAGCCCCATTCCTCATAGGCCCTGCTCGTAGTCATCGCACTCATAGCAGCTTGGCGTGGCGCACCATTGGCGAGCCCTCGAGCGTGGGAGGAGCCCACTCGATAGGTTTTGAGGCCATGGGGCGCTGCCCCAGCGTGCCTCGCTGGGGCTCCCCAGGTTCCCTTGTGGGTACCCTGGGTCGTGCCCCCAGACAGGGCTAGCCTAGCCTAAGGGAAGCGGCGGGTACCTAAACACCTACTGGTGAATGAACAAAGCCCGCACTGGCGACATGGGCATGTGGTCCACCCTCAGTCTCCAGGCTGGCGTGGCGCTCCCTGGGGGCAGGGGTGGATGCACCACCCCCGCCTCCAGGTTGGGATCATGTGAGCCGGGAACATGGGCGTATTTTCCACCCTCGGTCCGCACCCCCCGACCTAGTCATGAGGGTGCATCCACCCTATCCAAAGCGAGAGCTCCCCAGTCCCCAGACCAAGACGCCTACCCAAAGCAGCTCCCGACCAGCAGGTGTCCTCCGTGAAGCAACCCCCGCGGTGTAATTCATACCTGCTCGTGTCGGGGTTGCTCGCGGGGTCGCGTGCAAGCCCCCAGTTGTAGAGATGACCTGTGTTGCCTCCTCTGTACCCCGGGGGTGCGACAATGTGGTCTGTGTCGAACCGAGCAGGCCTCCAAGGGTTGATGTAGTCAGACCTCCAGTATTGCCTCCTCGATCTATGAACCCCGTGCGTCCATCAGCTCCCGCCAAGTCCCTGGCGGGGGCGGGCCTAAGCAGACGTTCGGGGTGCGCCCACGTGGCCCTCCCGTCATAACCCCTGGTCCTGCCGGATGACGAGAGCGACTCCCGCCCGAGATGGCGCCGTCAGCCTCCGGCCCAGCGGCGGCGAGCGGTGTGCTCATGCTTGAGCTCGTGCACCACGAGGAGTGCGACATGCCTGTGCGTTCGATACTGACACACTCGGATGGGGGGCGACGCCGTCTGGACGCATGGATGAGGCGAGGCGACGGGGGGGCGCCATATGGTTGATGTAGGTGGGAGAACTGGCGCCTGCCGTAGGCCTCCCCAGTGTGGGCACCGGATATTGGTGTGACGGAGTGTCGCTGGGCGGCTTGGTCTATCTGTGCCGTCCGCGCCATGCAGGCGGCCTACCTCTCCACGTGGATTCGCCGTTTCCCCGCCATGAGCGTGATCAGCTTCGGCAGGCCGAGCTCTGGGAGAGTCCTCGACACGCCCCCTACCCGGCACGCCAAATGTCAAATTTTGGGCTCCGCAAAACCCTAAAGATTCGAACACTGGGGAGTTTACGAAGATATGTCCCTGCTTAACCTTGCATAGCTCGCTACTCGATGGGAACGACGAAGGACTCACTCAATGGTGAGGGAAACACATAACACAACAGTTTACCCAGCTTCGGGCCGCTGGGAAGCATAAAACCTACTCCTGCTTTGGTGGATTGCCTCTAATGGAGGTTGGCGGATGAACTAGTACAATGCTCTCGTGCCTCCGGAGGCTGGGTAGCTTTGTGTGTTTCTCAAGGGGGGGAATGAACTGATACCCTTACGAAATATCATACCCTCTCTCTTTATAGCGGAGGCCCGGGTCCTCTTCCCTTATCGTTTTGGCGGGAAGGGATCCCACAGTGGCAAATTTCGAAGGGGAACATGGGAACATGCTCCACTACGCAAAGGTGCTCTTCGCGTGCAAAGTAGATGCCCGCGCTGCAGGGACGGGCCCAAGGGTGACATCTGCCATACTGGAGGGTGGCGACGGCCTTGTTGCACTAGAATGGAAACCTTTGGAAAATGCCTTTGGAACCCCGGTATGCCCCTACCCTCTTAGCACTAAAGAGGAAACTGCTCCGTCCTGCTATCTGCTGTCGGCGTGTCCTTCCCTTGCGTCACCCTTGACTCGTGAGGCCCGGCCTTACCTCGGAATATCCGCCGCTCCGGACGGGTAATGAGGAGGCCCCCTTGTGGGTCTTGCTGCTCCTCCTCCTCCCGAGGCTTGGCCCCTCACGAGGGCCTTGTCTTAGGTGGTGCCGTGCAAGTTGATCTTAGGTCGATGAAGTGGGCCAGCTCTGCGCCGCAGGAGGCACGTCTGGGTACCCCAATTCCCACAACGCCGACAAGTTTACCCAGGTTCGGGCCGCTGAGAAGCGTAATACCCCACTCTTGATTTGGCGGATTTCCTCCCGTGGAGGTTGGTGGATGAACTAGTACAGTGTTCGAGGGCCTCTGGAGGCTGCGTGGCCTTTGTGTGGTGCTAGTGGGCGAATGAATGAATCTTGCCCCTATGAAGTAACCTACGTTCTATATATTATGTGGCGGCCCCGGTCGTGTTCCCTTATCGTTTCGGTCGGAAGGGATCCAACAACGACCAATTTTGAAGGTGAACTGGGGAACATGTGTGTAACGACTAAGATGCGGTCCTTTCCGATTTAGGGAACGAGGCCCCAAAATTGAAAAGAAGCGCACCTAAGCGTTTTGCAAGCACGATAACATAGCACATACATAACAATAGAATGACAAATAGGGATTCATTTCCGTCTCATAGATAATATCAGAGTTTACATCACACATTTATTCAGACAAGGCAGTTCCACTACGGACTACATAACATGAGAAAAAGGCTATGCTACCCTGCATCCTTGCCCACGATCACGACCATGCCTCAGTCTTTTGGATAGTTCACGTACAGGCGGTCATTCTCCTCATTGTACTGCCACGCCAGCTGCGTGCCATCGGGATCACCTATGTCGGGCGTACCTGTACCTGTTGGGGGTGTTGAAGTAACCTGTGAGCCACAGGGACTCAGCAATCTATGACCTCGGTGCCAGAACTTGTCAAGTTATTAGGTAAGGAAGGTTAAGTGTTTAGGTTGCAGCATCCGAAGCATTTATGGTGGCTAACTTACGTAGAACAAGTTATTGAAGGTGGACTATTCTAGCGGTCGATGATTAGCTGATCACTAAGTGATCCTGAACACCTACTTACGTCAAACATAACCGCACTGTGTTTCCGATCGAAGAGAGGTCTTCGAAGGGGACAGTCACGGTTACGTACACAGTTGGCAATATTATTAGATTAGTTCAAGTTATCTAGAACCGGACATTAACAAATATTCCAATTTGCCACATAACCGTGGGCACGGCTTTTCGAAAGATTAAACCCTACAGGGGTGCTCCAACTAGTCCATCACAAACGGTCACGGGCCTCAAAGTAATCCTCTATAACGAATATCGTGATCTCGTAGGATTCCTTAGAGGAAAAACTCAACTCTGGGGAGAACCAAGGTTTCACCGGGATTCCTATACGAAGATATATCGCTAAGGTAAGACAAGGCTAGAAGGACCTCCCGTTGTGTCGATGACCCCGATAAGAGCCGCGTATCTCAGTCTCAGGACACGATGGATGAGCGATGGTTACCATTCCAAAACACCGAGTTGCCCCGGGGAGCGTAATAAGCTGCTCTGGGTTGGACCAACACTCATGAGGAGCACTGGCCCGGGTTGTTGATTAATTCCTCTCGGTAGCTATTCCCTATGCAGATTATTATTAAGTGATTAGCAAATTAACACCAATGTTGGGTCCTGCCGGACAAGTATTAACACTACACGATTTATCAAGGGGGTCCCCATAACAACCCCAAACGTATTGGGAGCGACCAGTTACGAAATCAAACACCGGTAGCCGGAAACTATGGCGGCAATAACGGAACAAAACACCCGGTAAAAGGCTAGGCCTTCTATTATTTACCAAGTATATAGGTGCATTAATTAAATAACAGATTTAACATAGTGATATCAAACTCATGTTATCACCTGAGACAATTGCACCTGCAACTAGCAACGCTAACATTAGTAGCTGAGCAAGCCTACTTAGCCATTCAATGTTTGCTAGGAGGGGGAAAGTGTGTTGGTTTCATGGAAATATTAGGAGGCAATTATTTTTGTGGTACGCTGCGATCATATGACGAACGAAACGTGAATCTAAAATAACAAGTCTAGAGATGGAATCAAGGTCATATCATCTTGCCTGTGATGTCTTCAGCTTGGAACTGCTATTGTTCGTCCTGCACGTACTCTCCCGGATCCACGTACTCGATCTCCGATCTCGGTGCTACCCAACATAAAAATAGAATCCTATGAACAACAACACAACAAGATGCAACAAGCACATGATGCATGAGATGAGAATGAACATGCATCTCTATTCTAGTCACTTGCACATGCATGAGAAGAAACTACAAACTTCTGGACATAATTGCACTCTAAGTAGTCATGACATGCATGACGATGACATGAACAGATGCATCATGCGAAAACGATGCAAAAACATATAAAGAACTTTAGGAACGGAGCTACGGTTCATCCGGAAACAACGAAACAAGAAATGGAGTCCTACGGATCAAATCCATCACAACACACTCCAACGGCATACTTCTGGTATTCCCAGGTTGCCAAATCACAAAACAAACAAGTATGGATGGGGTGGTGCAAAGAATATCACCACACCATCAACTATGCACTCACAAGCATCAAAACATAAAAACTATACATTCTGTTCTAAACACATCATAGCAGTTTGAGAGCTACATGCAAAGCACCTACAGCCACCCAAATGTGCCAAATAAGATAGGTGGTAGAAGCTATTCAAAATCTCTACAAGCATGAGCGAAAAGATAATACAAAGGAGTTTCACACAGAAAGTTCTACAACTGCTAACTTGGACAAAAATATCAGTTTTCACGGACTTAGTGAAAATCTCAGATTCTCACTAGCTGTTTTTGCTCTGAAGCATTTTGACAGCACCCAAAACAATATCTACAGGAAGCCAAATGGAATGAAAATTGATAAAGATCTATACAAACACAATAGCTACAACTTTCCAGTTGATAGAAAGGGCTGATTCCCAACACATGAAGTTTTGCAAGCACAGCTACAAGGGAAGAAAATATCAGCACTCTCTCAGACTTAGTGAAAATCATAGATTTTCACTAAACTGGAATTTTCAGCCACATGCCTACTTTGACTAAGCACAACTTGCACATATGAACTCCTAAGCATGAAACAACACCACCATGCTATGGAGGGGTTCACCCTCTACTGCCACAACAAGGAATAAACCTCTTGGGCTCATCACGTCACATGGAACCAAGCTTTGAACATTGAACAAAAAGAAATATGGCATTCCCAGGAATTGTTCCGAAGTGGAATCTGAACCCACCATTGGATTCCTGGGATGATTCTACCCCAAAAACATATATAATACATAGGCACTAGCATAAAACAAATGGGCACAAAGCTAAGAAGAAAAATACATGGAATCACATAGAGGTGAATAATGCATCATCACATGTGCTTCTCACTAGATTATCACCTACACATCCAAATGCACACACCCACAACTCCAATGGTGACATGAGGGTCTAGACCTCATGTATGTGTTCCATAGCACATCACCATTCACACTCACATGCCTCAAGCATGCACTCACTCACATACATACACTCACATCACTATTACTAGCTCACACACTAACTTACACTCACATCATGCACTCCTACACCTACACATACATGCTTGCACACAAGCGATTATCAAGGCACACCATGCCTTGGGCATGTGTGTGACACACCCACACAAGCACACACACACACACACATAATCACAAAGTATGTGGAGGGGGATACCCACACACACACACACAAGATCATGGGGACTTGCACCACACAAGCACTTCCCACATACAACACTACACACCCTTGGGTGATGCTCCACACACATGCACATCATGAAGCTTGCACATACACATATGCAGCACTACCCTAGTGTCGTCCACACATACTTATCAACTCACACACATACATGAGCTAGCTCACATAACACATATGCACTCAAGCCTACACATGCATTACTACTCTTACTAGCAAAATAACTAGGCAACCTGCTGGTTGTGAGCTAAAATAAATACCACATAAGTGAGCAAGCCTACCACAACAACTGTTCAACCAAGCAAATGCAAAACAGAAACGGAATGCAAAAAACTAAAAGGGGCTGGTCTGGGAATCGATCCCCAGACCCCTGGTTCACACCAGCAACCAACACCACTGGGCTAGCCTGCACTGCCTCTATAGCAACAAGGAAGGAAGCAGGGTATGCTTCCCCCTGAAGCTACTTTGTTGAAAAAATACCACAACAAAAGGCGTGCGCCGAGGGGTTTCGAACCCACGACCTATCAGTGCACCAAAAGACCCCCTACCACTACGTTGCTGCTTCAGATCTTAACACAGTAGGGGAGGTTGCCCTATTGAGCATCCCCTCTGGTATTTCCTCTGCCCGACGGTGGCCGGAACAGGGGAAGCACCTCGCCGGCGTTACACATCAAATTGGACTGCCGCTCATCGATGGAAGGGAGTAGGGGCTCCTAGGGTTCCATTTCTACATCTAACTCCCCTCGAGGATGCCTACAACAATGGCTCCACGTTGTGCGGCGGCGCCGGCGACAGAGAGAAGAGCACAACACGTCTACGGGCTCCTAGGCGCAAGATCTAGCTATGGGGAAGGGAAAGAAGTTCGTGCTCACCCACTAGACGAGGTCGTCATGCCTGCCAGAGAGGAGATACAAGACGGAGTGGAAGAAGACGCGGCGGAGGGGATCAATGGAGAGGAAGCAGACGCCGTCGATGTAGGGGAAGCAGTGCAGATCCGCTCCTCCTAGCTGCGGGAACTGGTTCCTTGTAGGTCTCGCATGCTCGCCCAGGGGTTGGAGAGGACGCAGAGCCACGGCAGCGACGGTGAGGACCTTCTCAGGTCACGACTATGGCGCAGGATGTTGCTCTCTTACGTGTTGCCGACGACAGAGAGAGAGGAGGAGATGGGGAAAGAGGTGGTGGCGCTAGGGAGGAACCCTAGGCCTTGCACGGACACCAACGGATCTTATAGAAGGAGGAGAAGGCGAGGGACGCGCGGCCTCGATGTCCGTGAAGGAGTCTGATGGAAAGCGATAGAGGAAGGGGATGTCGTCTACAGGGAAAGAAAGGAGGTGGGCTGCCGCGCGAGAGGAAGGAAGTTGGGCCAGCCAGTGGGAGGAAGCTCACTTGGTGGCGCCAGATAGAGCAAAGAAAAACCTTCAGGGATTTTCTATTTACAAAAATAAACAGAAGCAAAACAAAAGCGCAGGCAAATCTGTTGAGGCTAAAAATAAAACAAAAATGCCCGTGGTCATAAGGAATTATGACCTATTTAAATAAAATGGAAAAGGAATATTTTGAGCAAATAAATATTTACAAAACAGAATTTAATCCACTGTTTTGTGAATATTTGCACCTCTGAAACAAAGTTTCAAATCACTAAAATCATAGCGTCACATCCACCACAAATCATACTAAAGCATGGGCATTTTTTTGAAACAGGGAATGAGCAAGTGAATATTGAGCTTGAGATAAATAGAGAGGGGGAAGTTTTTGAATCCTAGTGCAAACCAACATAGACGCTTCCTACTTACAAATACTCCACTCCACATCACTTCACTTAACAACAAACATCAAACACATCACATAACCTCCATCACATGGATACACAAGGTAACAAACACAAATAGGCATATAATGAAATGGATGCATGCATGCAACGGAACATGACAACGTGACATCACATGAAATAACACATGCATTGATCTCTCATTGCAATGACAAGATGGACCCACATACAGAAGGTTCCAAATAAGGCAAGTTACACTCTTGGGGCATTAAAATGTGCCCCTGCCCAAAGGTGGTCTTCGCGTGCAAAGTGGCTGCCAGCGCGGCAGGGACGGGTCTAGCGATGGTGTTTGTCCTGCTGGCGGGTGGCGAAGGCCTTGATGCACCCGAAAGGAAACCTTTGGAAGATGCCTTGGGAACCCTGGTTTGTCCTTGCCCCCTTTGCACTAAAGGGGAAACTGGTCCGTCATGCTGTCTGCTGCTTGCCTGTCCTTCCTCCGCGTCATCCTTGACTCGTGAGGTCGGGTCTCCCCTCGGAATATCTACCACTCCGGAGGGGTCCTGATGAGGCCCCCTGCAGGTCTTGATGCTGCTCCCCCTTCGCGAGGCTTGGCCCCTCGCGAGGACCTTGCCTTGAGTCATGCTGCGCCCGATTGTTCTTGCTTGATGAAGCATGCAAGTCTGGGTACCCCATTCCCAGAACTCCGACAGTTAGATATTTAGTGCCCTAACTCGACGGTAGAAGACATCTACAACAGCGGCACAGGGAGGATGTCTACGGCCGACGCGATTACGATGAGGAGCTTGAGGCAATGAAGCTCTTCCTCTCCGACGTTGATGATTTCTAGTGGTGGCGCTAGTTCTGAGATTCGAACGGTGAAAAGTGAGATCGAGAGGAAGAGAGAGATATTGAGAGGAGTGAAGGGGTATTTATAGCCTAGGTGAAAACGGTCAGACCCGACGATCTCAAACCAAATTTCCCCTCACTTTTCCTCTCTTCTCGACATGTGTCACACACGTATTAAGACGTGTAGTTAGTGGGAGATCAAGGGTTACCCAGATGTGGCTAGTAGGAGCTGTTTGAGAAGCAACGACCAAAATTTTTTATAAGACATTTCTGAAGATTTTCTTCGCAAATTCTTCCGCTCACAAGGACTGAGAGAAGGCTTTGAACGGTTTCAAGTAGAACGCATATGAAGAATTTGAGAACAGTCTAGGTTGAGCTTAGCATAAAGGGGGGAACGGGTCCGATCACATTTACTTAGAACAAAAACCAACTTGAAGACTTAGCAATAAGTGAATGTTGTTGAGGACTTTGAAATCTCAAACACAAATATATCTGTATATAGTCAATGAAGAACACATGTCTAAAAGTTTGAAGAATTTGAAATTTGAGGAATTTGTAAACTAGAGGAATTCCAAAATTTGAATAATTGGAAGATTTGAAGAATATGCAAAAATCTCAACTTTGAAGAATTTCTACTTTGGTTGGTAGTGCAGCCCACCGTATAAGAATGATGATTTCACACATCACGTACAATTGTCTTAGGGTCGTGATAATCAAATTCTTCATTAATTTCTTGACACTTAGTGGGTTAGTCTTCATTGATTGAAGAAAAATGGTACTTTGTGTGTAGTACATCTAAGTCATCAATTTTACATAAGTGTTAGGATGTGTATCCATTGACAAAACATTCAAATATTTTAAGATATTTAGCTCACATCGCAACTTGGAAAATATCTTTTCATCCAAGGGCTTAGCGAAGATATCTTCTAGTTGTTCTTCAGTCTTCACGTGGTCGAGGAAGATGTTGCCCTTGAGTACATGATCACTAAGAAAATGATAACGAATCCGGATGTGCTTGATCTTCGAGTGTTGTACTGGATTGTTTGCAATCTTGATTGCACTCTCATTGTGGTAGTATAGTGGCACATTATTCACATTCATGTCGTAGTCCTTGAGGCTTATCTTCATCCACAATACTTGAGCACATCACGAATCAGCAGCAATATACTCAGCTTCTCTAGTGGAGAGTGACACGCAGTTTTGTTTCTTCGAGGACCTACAAACTAAGGATTGTCGGAGGAAATTACATGTGCCTCATGTTGACTTGCGATCCACATGGTCACGAGCATAGTCAGTATCAGAATATCCAACGAGATAAAAATTTGAGCCCTAGGGGTACCATAATCCAATCGTTGGTGTGTGAGCTAGATATCAAAGAATATGCTTCACAACCTTATGGTGTGATTCCTTTGGTGTTGCTTGGAAACGGGCACACATGTAAACACTGAGCATAATATCTGGCATAGATGCAAACATGTATAATAAGGAGCCAATCATGGAACAATATACCTTCTGATTGAAATCTTTACCATTTTCATCAGTGCAGAGGTGGTCGTTGGTACGCATCGCAATTTTGACGGTATTGCGGTCTTGCATGACAAATTTCTTGAGGACATCCTTTAGGTATTTCTCTTGAGAAATGATGATGTCATCGCGTTGTTTACAAATTTGAAGACCTAGGAAGAATGTAAACTCCCACATCATGGACATTTTATATTCTTCACCCATCATGTAGGCAAATTCATCACTGTCACGTTTGTGAGTACAACGAAAGATAATATCATCTACATATATTTGGCACATGAATAGTTCATTGTCATAGGATTTTGTGATAAGAGTCGGGTCAGGTGAACTGGGTTTCAAGCCTTTCTTCATGAGGAAATCCTTCAACATGTTGTACCATGCCCGAGGGCCCTGCTTGAGGCCATAGAGAGCCTTGTTGAGTCTGAAGACTTTGTCAGGATGTTTTGGGTCTTAAAAACCTGGGGGTGGGCAATATATACTTTTTCCTCAAGCTTACCATTGACGAGTGCACTTTTCACATCAATTTTATATAAGGTGGTATTGTGATGGTTAGCATAAGAAAGCAATATACAAATAGCTTCAAGTCTAGCAACAGGTGCAAAAAAATTATCAAAGTCAATTCCATCAATCTATGTGTAGCCTTGTGCCACAAGACGAGCCTTATTCCTCACTACCTGACCATATTCGTCTTGCTTGTTTCGGTAGATCCACTTGGTACCGACGATATTGTGCTTGTGAGGATCAGGCCGCTTGACAAGTTCACACACTTTTTTCAGCTTGAATTTATGTAGTTATTCTTGCATTGCTTGAATGCACTCAGGCTCCATGAAGGCTTCATCAACCTTTGAGGGTTTTGTGATAGCCACAAACGAAGACTGCCATCAAAAGTTAGTGAAATGTGAAGCTTTTGAGCGAGTGAGGGGACCTGGCGCATTGATGTCATCGAGGATTTTGTCAATTTGCACTTCATTTGCAACCCTTGGATGCACAGGTTGAAGACTTTGTTCGGGTTGAGGAATTTGATCAGCAAAAATTTCCTCACGTGCACCAGCCGAATTTTTTTGTTGTTTCGGATGACTTCTTCAACATGTAGAGATTCTTCAGTAGGAATGATATCTTCACTAGCCTTGAACCTAATGGATTCCTCCGGAGGCATTTCATCTAGCACAGGAGGCGGGTGCTCTCTTTGTGCGCCAGTAGTTTCATCGAACCACACATCTACAGTTTCAACAACTTTGTTGTGATAGTTGTTGAAGACTCTCTAGGTATGCAAGTGCTTACGAAGAAAATTTAGAACTATGGTGAGGATCTCTAATACAACATCTTGCACCGAATACATTGAAATAACTTACATTGGGTTTCTGGTGAGTGAGGAGTTCATATGAGGTATTTGTGAAGATATACCCTATTGATCATGTGGCAGGTACTGTTGATTGTTTTAAGCCTGAAGCAAAGAGGGGTCTGATATTCTTCAAGCATAGTACAAGCCATCTCAACTACAGTCATGTTCTTGTGCTCCACAACACCATTCTCCTGAGGAGTACATGGGGCAAACAACTCATGAGTAATACCAAGTTCCTCAAGATAATCATCAAGACTAGTTTTTGGAACTCTGTCCCATTGTCACTCCTGATGTGCTTGATCTCTAAACCAAAGTACGTCGAGGCCCTTGATGAAAATTGTTTGAAGACTTCGTGCACATCAGTTTTGTAAAATATAATATGCACCCAAGTGTAACATGAATAATCATGAACAATGACAAAGCCATATAGAGATGCTGCATTGGTTACTGTGGCATAATGATTCGGTCCAAAGAGGTCCATGTGAAGTAATTAAAAAAGAAGAGTGGTGGTCATCATAGTCTTCGAGGGTGTCGGGGTACACAAAAAGGGGTGTTTGTTTCCCCCTCACTTGTGCACGAACGATAAGCCTCTGACCCAACAACCTAAGGCTCCCGGAAATGCTACTGCTCCATCAAGACATGGCCCAGGCCAGAGAAGCCGCTCTACGAGAACTCAAGGAGAGCATCAAGAAGACCAAAACCCAGGCACACGCAGCCTCTGATGTCCAACAATGTCGCGAAGACCAACACAACAGCCCAGGAGAGGCCCAGAACATGCCAATCGCGTCCTCGACGCTTGCCGGGTGCCAAGGCGGACTCCTGTTCTACAAGACCCAGCAAGCTATCCCCCAGCACACGTGGGCCGATCGGCCACGAGTCGACTGCATCACAATGCTAGTCGCTTGTCGAGGCGGCGTCGAGTCCTCAGATGGCTAAGTGGCTCTTGCTAGACACATGTCGAAGCGTTGGAAGACAGATTACTACTACTTGACACCCATCCACAAGGGTGTCAAGACACCAAGCAACAGCCAGCTAAGCGGTGGCATGAGCTTGCCGGGGATGCACCCCCGCACACCACCTAAGGTAGCATTTATGGCCTTTTGTATTTAGTGCCAAAGTTAGGTATCATAGCACTGGTAGCTATCTATCAATGTTTGTTTGCCACTTTGGAAGCCCCTTGAGCTATAAAAGGAGGCCCAAGGCAACCTAGCATAGGATTCAGACCCTAGAACATTTGTACGCACATTTGAGCTCTCCACGACAACCCATGCCGGGGTAGAACACTTTGTGAGGTTCGTTTTCTCCAAATCAATCCACGAAAGCAGGAGTAGAGTTTTACGTTTCTCCGCAGCCTAAACCTCGGTAAATGACTCGAGTCCCATCGTCATGATGCCTCTTAGTTTATGCGCTTTGTGCAACGCGATCTCCCCGCCGAACCACGAAGGGGCTAATGGCTCCATAAGTGATCGAATGCACACTTACCCCGACATCTTTGGCACTCCAAGTAGGGAGCATTCGCCTGCGTGAACCCAAGATTGTGAGAACTTCATTGACCTTCATCATCGTCCCCTCTGCCTGGAGCATCCAGGAAGAAGAACTTCGTCACTATATGATCCTTCTCCTCTCCGAGCCCTGCCACGCAGCACCACCATGGTGGTGTCAGCAACAATGAGGACCTTCCACGCCGTGGCTGCTGTGTCCGGCGTGAACAACGCATCCATGGTGACGACCTTGGGAGGGGAAGAGGCGGACTAGGCGACAACGCCATCTCGATCAAAATCATCGAGCTATCCCATCTAACCCCTGGTGGTGCGACTACGATTGGATGGGCCAGGAAAAAGGAAAGGTACACGACGATACCCTTCCTCTCTTCCCCTTCCCAACCTATGGTCAATTTTGCATCACGGCGGAGTCGCCGATGTCGATAAGCTCGCGTGCGTCCTGGTCCTGGATTTGCCCCGTGTCGGTAAATCCCGGGCCAAACACTGGAGCAAATCCATTGGTCGGCGACCCCAGCGAATGGGCCACGGCGAGGTCCCATTCCCCAACGTTTACAACATCGTAGTCGTTACAAGACCATTGGGAAAGAAGCATAAGAAGGAAGGTTTGACCGATCATATTTACTATTCCTTCCCTTTCGACTAAGTAATGCACACCTACATTGGCCCGACAAGCTCTTGACATGGAGCACGCTCATGAGTAACATTTCCCCATGTACCTCTGTTTCCTCTCTATTCGTTTTTCTCTTCCTCCCAGAACGGTGATGGTCACACCATGCATGCGATGGGGAACGCAAAGGGAATAAAACACCGATGGGGGAATGAGCGAACGGCGAATGTGGGTAGACACACACTAAGATAGAGAAGAAGCATTAATGAAAGATAAGTTGACAACACGATTTTGTATTGTCAATCTTCTATGTAATGGAACCTTAGAGATTGCATTTTGCATATTCCCCTTAGCGGCCAGGATTTTGTATTGTCAATCTTCTATGTAATGGAACCTTGTGGTCTTTTCGATCACGCCCCTGTTTCGTCTCGAACCTTCTCAACAAAACACGCGACATTATCAAAGACCGATGAGGAAAAACTCGTTGACAACGTGTCCTTGCGAGCAGAATGCGAAGGACGTGTTCCTCAAAGCAATCGCAACAACACGTTGTTGACAGAAACCGGAGATGGCATACAAAGAAAGTAGCCATATGAATATCGGGTGGGAAGCAAAGAGAGATGGCATACGATTACATAAAGACACTAGTTCAGCAAACATCAAGGCAATTATAGTGCATCGTCTGATAAGAGATACATATTGTGTCTTATGTACAAGACAACACAACGACAGGAGTGGGTGAAAGCTAAATCCGGCGGCTTCCTTGTACCATCGGGACTACAAGGACCCTGTTGGCAAGAGGACATGCCTTCTCCATGGCAGCAGAGACATCAACACCCGACGACAGCTTCTTGGAAACGGCAAAGAGGTGGAGTTTCGGGTGGAAGAAGGAGAGGTTGCTTAGGACCATGAAGAGGGGATTGCGAGCCAGCTTCCGAGATTCGTCGGTGAAGCAGGCAGCCGTGTCATCCTCGTAGGTCTTCAACCCCTCGATCAAGGCCTCGAACAAGAGTGTCATCTTGACGCTTGGGACTTCATACTGGCCGACGGAGAAGTCCCAACTTTTCATGTTCATGCTTGCAATCTGGGTGGTGAGGCGCTCAGGGATGTCAACAATGCTCTTGTTCCAAAGGTTGTGCTGCTCAACGTGCTTCTTCAGCTTGTCTTCTACATCTTTCTGTAGGGTTTGGGCATTGGTCAGATCAATCAGCAGCAGCTTCTGTCGAGCATCGGCAGATTCAATGTTCTTCTCCAGTGACGCAAGTGTGAATTGCAAACCGAATTGGTATCGTTGGTGGCGTCGAGGCTTTGGCTCTTGGAAGAAAGTTGCGAGTGCGCCTCTTCCACCAAGGTTTTCACCTTCCGTGCTTCTTCTTTGATGGCCTTGTTCTCCACGTCACTTCTAGCAAGCTCCTCCGTTAGTGTGCTCAACTAGGCCTCCAGATCGGTCTTGACAGTAGCCACATCAACGATCTCGTCGGATACCTTCTTCAACTAGGCAGCAGAAGTCGAGGAGAGCGCGTTGAGAGCACCTTTGTGTCCGTCCTCTAGCTCCTTGGTGTGTTGCAGAATGCGAGCCTCCAACTCCTCGTCCTTATTATGGAGGGTATGTTTGAGGGCCTTTTCCTGGGAGGAGATTTCCACCTCTGTAGCATCCATAAGCGTTGTGCGCTCCGCCAGACGGGCCTCCTGCGATGCTACATCTTCCTCGGCCATGGATAGCATCTCATGCTGCCTCTTAAGGGAATGGATGTGCTGGTTGTACCACTCCTGCAGCTCGCTTCCCTTGTTCCTCAACTACTAGTCCACAAGACCGGCCAGCTCTTGTTGCTCTTTGACTGTCTGCCATTTGAGGTCATACCAGCTCTGCATATCCTTGATCCCGGCAGCCATGGATTCCAAGAAAGCTAGTCCCTTGGCGCTATCAGCAGAATCATCAACCCCTCTGACCTTGTGATGCACGAACTCACAGTTCAACTTTTTAACTCCCAAACGGCTATGATATGCCTCCGTCGTAGCTACTTTCCAAACACTTTTGCTCTTGTCTTGGACTCTAACTTGCATGATTTCAATGCAATTGACCCGGACTGATGTTGTTTTCAGCATAATTGCCATGTCATTGCTTTTTGTGCAGAAATCAAAGTTCTCCAAATGAACTGAAACTTTCCAAGGAACTTTTATGTAATTAATAAGGAATATATCAGCAAAGAACAACTAAAGAGGGGCACCATGGTGCACACACATAACATGGGTGCGCCCCCCTTAGGGCGCGCCCTCGTGTTGTGTGGGCCCCTTGTGGGCCATATGACCCTAAATCCAAGCCTAGAAAATCACATTCGCGAAGAAAACAATCAGGGAGGAAAAATTATCGCGTTTAAGTAGACGGAGCTACCGCCACCTCTTGTTCTTCATCCAGAGGCAAGATCTGGAGTCTGTTTGGGGCTCCGGAGAGGGGAATCTTCGGTCACCAACCTCTCTTCATCACCAATTCCACGATGCTCCTCATCGGGAGTGAGTGAAGTCTTCGTAGGCTCGCTGGTTGGTTTAGGGGTTGGATGAGATCGATCATGTAAAGGAGTTAGTTTTGTGAGGGCTTGATCCCTAATATCCACTATGTTCTAACATTGATGTTGCTATGACTTTGCTATGCTTAATGCTTGTCACTAGGCCCCGAGTGCCATGATTTCAGATATGAACCGTTTAGGTTTTCACCAATATACTTGTGTTTTAGATCCAATCTTGCAAGTTTTATGCACCAACTATGTGTTATGATATGCATCCCCTAGGGTGACAATAACTGGGATTCTTTTCGGTGATTACCGTATTTTGAGGAGTTCATGTATTCGCTATGTGTTAATGCTTTTTCCGGTTCTCTATTAAAAGGAGACCTTAATATCCCTTACTTTCCTTATGGACCCCGCTGTCACAGGATGGTAGGTCAAAAGATGTCATGCAAGTTCTTTTCCATAAGCACATATGACTATTTATAGAATACATGCCTACATTGTATTGATGAACTGGAGCTAGTTCTTCGCCGCCCTATGTTATAACTCATACATGATCGATATCATCCAGCACATACCCAACATCACCGATCCAGTGCCTACGAGTTTCAACATATTGATAGTTTCTATGTTACTATTATTACTGGTGGTACTATTACACTTGCTACCAAACTGCAAGTGTTACCGCTACTGTCATTACTGCTGCTTTGGTTATTTGCTATCAATCTGTCATATTATGTTGCTACTAATCACTTGCTTTAGATATTTAGCCTCCAGGTGTGGTTGAATTGACAACTCAACTGCTAATAATTCCAAGTAGTCTTTGGCTCCTCTTGTGTCGAATCAATAATATTGGGTTGAATATTCTATCCTCGAAATATGTTGCCATCCCTATACTTGTGGGTTATCAAGACCTTTTTCTGGGCCGTTGCCGGGGAGCATAGAAATATTTGTTAAGTCACTTGGAATTTATATCCTTTTTCCACTATGAAGAATCTTATGGATGACAGAACTAAAATCTCCCCCTCAACTACGAGAACATGTAAGGAACTGTCATCTAGCTCTACACTTGATTCATCGTCTGTTTTAAGTAAGCTTGCAACACCAACACCTACTATGAATTCTGCGATGTCACATGCTATTGGTGATGCTATGTCTGCTACGAATATGAATGATACTATGAATGATGCTACTTCTACTTTGACTGATACTACTGATGATGCTAGCACTATGCTTGATACTACTGTGCCACTTTGTGATTTTCTTGATGAACAACTTGCTAGAGTTAGAGAGGTTGAGCGATCTGAGAGTGTGGAAACTCTTGAGGATCTCGATCTGCCTTTATTGCTTTGTCCTGTTGCAAGAGCTGAAATACGTGATGAACAATGCTTAGATAAAGAATCTGCTTTAGCCATTCTCAATTGCGATACTAGAGGAGAGGCTCTATGTAACACCCAAGATGCGGTCATATCGTTATTTTGGCGCGAGGACCTCGACAGGGATAGAAACATATCTCATCGTTTTGCTAGAATGAATATCGTTACAAGTACATGTACTGAAAAAGATGATTATAAGGAGTTGGCTTACACTCGCCACAAGCTACATCAGAGTCACATCAGTACAATACATACAATCACCATGAAGAAGAGCAGGGTCCGTCTACGGACGAAAACAAATGATAAAAGAACGACGTCCATCCTTACTATCCGAGGTTGTCGGCCTGGAACCCATCCTAGATCGATGAAGAAGAAGAAGAAACTCCAAATGAACAATCAACGCGCTCGCGTCAAGTAAGCCTTTACATGTACCTACTACTGGTGTTGAAGTAATCTGTGAGCCACAGGGGACTCAACAATCTCATTTCCAAAGGTATCAAGACTAGCAAAGTTGAATGGGTGAGGTATGGTTAAGTGGTGAGGCTGCGACAAGCGACTAAGAATTTATTTGAGGCGGCTAACTTATGAGTACCACAATAAGAGGGGGATGATCTACGCACAGCGAATGTGAACTACTGACGATCAAATGAATGATCCTCAACACCTACTTACGTAAGACATCACCCCACCGTGTCCTCGATCGGAGAAGGAGCTCACAAAAGAGACAATCATGGTTACGCGCACAGTTGGCAAGTTTTAATTAAGTTTACTTTGATTTATCTAGAAACAGATGTTAAACAAAGATTCCACGTTGCCACATAACCGCAGGCATGACTTTCTGAAAGATTTAACCCTGGAGGGGTGCTCCAACTAGTCCATCACAAACTACCACACGCTACAACGGAATGACCTCGATCAAGGAAACCCGTGATCTCTTCGGGTTCGTATTGGAAAACCTCAACCTCGAGATAACCCAAAGCATCCTCGAAATCCATCGCACAAGACTCTCAAGAAAGGTAAAACAAGTCCAGGAAGGCCGCTTGGCATGTTGATGATCCCGATAGGAGCCACTTATCTCGTTCTCAGGACACGACGGATGAGCACTACGTACGGTGGCCGGATAGACATCCCCCGAGTTGCCCCTGGTGGCCCCGGAAGTAGCTCTGTTTTGAACCAACACCATCAGCACCGGCCCTCGCTGTATTATGTTGAATTACTCCTCGGGTTCATGACGGCCTACGTTTTTCAGTGTTAACAAAATTATTATGCTAGGCAAATAAAGTACCAATGTCGGGTCTTTCCAGGCGAGCTTTATCCCCAAACGAGAATCTAGAGGGTCCCGATAATAACCCCAAGCATGTTAGGACTGGATATTTGTTGCAATGAATTTGTCACATCCCTGACACCTTAAGCAAGTTAGCTTTGTGCTCATGTTTTCTTTGCATTGCATCTAGGAAATTTTCAACAAGAACAAAGCAAGTGGTGAAGGAAAATTCTAAAACCCTAGCCACTTCTCAAAATAAAGGAAAATTCAAACTAGTTAAAATCAATGAACCCAAATTGGCCTCAAGAAAAGTTCAATCTTTCTGATAAATCTTGAAAGTATATAAGCAATGAAGAAAACCTTTTTCTTGACACTATAAGCATTTTAAATAAATGCAAAAAGCTAGTGGTTTCAAGTTTTACATTTGAAATCAGAAACTTTAAGCTTTCAAAAATATTGAAAACTTTAAGAATGGTTGGAAATATTCCAACAAATATTCTGGGGTGTTCAACATAGTTTTTACAAACTAATTGGGAGCTGAAATAATCTGTAATTAAAACAAAAACAAAACAGAAAGAAAATGAAAAAAATCTTACCTGACGCTCACCTGGCCCTGCCCATCTTCTTCCTGTCGTCTTCCTCCCCCGCTAGTGGGCAGCACGAGGTGGCCGCCGCGTACTCCGGCGCGGCCACACACCTGTGCGCCTTCCTGGCCACCGCCTCTTGCTGGCAAGCATGGGGATATCCACCCCGAGCCCGTCCCTATCCATTCCCCAGCTCCAGTTCCCCCCTCCTCTCGGGTCTCTCCTCCCTCCTTCTACCGCCATTGCCACGAGCTCAAGCTCGAGCCGCCGCGCCTCTAGCCACATGAACCCCCTTCCGAGTAGTCCAGTAGCTTTGCCTCGTCAAGCTGGTTCTCTCTGCAACGGCCGAAGTCTCCCCGAGCTCTGCAACGTCCCCAACACCATCGTCTTCAACCTTCGGTCGCCGGCAAATCGACGGTGAAACGCCGGCAACAGCCCCTCTCCGAGCTTTCTAAGCCCTTCTCTGCACTCCCCGTGAGCCTGCGATCATTTCCCTCTCCTTCCCCTCGGATCCGTGCCCCCTAGCCACTAGACCATCGAACCCGTACTCCGGCAGCCGCCCCGGCTCGTCGCCGGCTTACTCCAGCCACCTTTAGCTCTCGCTAAGGCCAACGGTGGATGTGGTCGAGCCTGGAGATCACTCGAGTGCTCTCAGCATCTTTTTCCGAGCACCACAGCACGTTTTAGCATGTCTCCGGGGAGGTTCTGCCGTGTATCTGGTCGCCGCCGGCCAGGCTCCGGCAAGGAACGACGTGGCCGGCCTAACCCAGCAATTTAACGCCTAAACACTCACTGACAGTGGGCCCAAGGCCAAGTCAAACCCACTTAGGGGCTGGTCAGCGCGGGATTAGCCCCTGAGAGGCTGACCAGTGGGGTCCCCCGTGTCAGATTTGACCTGATCAGGTCAGTTGACCTGCTGATGTCACGCTGACACAATAAAGGGATTTTCCAGTATAAAAATAATTCCAGAAATGTTTAAAACTTCAAAAATTCATAAAAATTAATCTGTAACTCCAATGAAAATAATTTATATATGAAAAAGTATCAGAAAAATTCAAGCAATCTGAATATGTCATTTTCAAACATGTTTGAAAATGTTACAGAACACAAACATGTAGATTAATGACTAAGTCAATTCTTATAATTACTTTATAAATGGAATATGGAAAATATTTCAATTTAACTATGATTGACATGATCAAATACTGTCCTAATTACAAACCAGCAACCTAACATGTCATCCCATGCATGTTAACATCAAGTTGATCTGAGCATCAGGTCGAATCAATTAAAATGGTATCCGAGAATACCTCGTTTGAAGTGATATTTGAATTTGATTCAAATCAACTTCAAACCTAATACATGCTAGCTATATTAGTATATCACCTTGCATTCTCATGCCATGCTCATGCATCATCTTGATTGCATATGTTTGTTATTGATTGTTGTCATTCCTTTCGGTAGGCTCGGCTCCCCCGGATTCGACCGAACATCCATCTGACGGATATTGTCACTTCTCTGAGCAACAAGGCAAGAAACCATTTTGATCATCCCGATAAATCCCATGTTCTTGCTCTTGCACTTACTTATTGCATTAGGATCAAATGCTTCAAATGCTTTTGCCACGTTAGTTGAACCCACTTCCTTTGCATGACCTATCCTTGTCACAGTAAATAGATGAACCTTGCAACCTAGCATACCTGGTAGTTGCTTGAGCCATGATGTGCCCTATCCTGCTATGCATGCTATGCTTAGAGTTGTGTATGGCCTGTCATCTGGGAGATGAACAGAATTGTGAGAATGTGTTCGGCAAGCAAAGGTTGTGTGTTGAACCTGATTTTGTAAAGGTACCGGTGAAAGGCTGTGTAGGAGTACATGGCGGGTTGTTTCATTGGAACCGTCCTTAGGAACTGAGTTCCGTGTATGTAATCCAAGACAAGATACTACCACACGTTGGGATACTTAATTGACCCTCTCGACTTATTAATCGCTTAGTATTCGGTCCAGGAGTTGCAAGAAGTTTCTGGTGTTTATAGTCATGCTGGAGGCCGTGTATAGCGCTGACCTGAGAGGTGGGCTGTGATGAGGTAGGCAGTGGCACGGTGTACCAAGTGGCACCCGGATAGTGGGCTTGGGAACCCTGCGCACATCGTTTGAGGCCGTGACGGAAACCTCGGCCGGACTTCCGTACGGGTTACTCTCAGATAGGCGATAAACCTGGACTAGGTACTAGTGTGGTTAACGGTCGTGGCCGACTCCCTCGCTAGGCTTCCGCTTGAAGGTTGCCGAGGTGCATGACGTGCACATGGCGATAAGTGGCGAGAGCGTGTGTGACGAAGTACACCCCTGCAGGGTTATGATCTATTCGAATAGCTACGTCCGCGGATATGGACTACTTGGAGACATATGTTGTTCATAGATAACTTAAATGGCTACTCATAAAATTGTCAAGATAAGTGTGAGTGTCGTGGACGGCAATTCCGTATGGAGACGGAATGATTCCACGATGGTGTATGGTTGTGGTGTTAGTGGACTCGTGTGCGAGAAATCAAGTTGTCGAAATTATTTAAAAATGCAAGTTGTCTAGCCACGAGTCAAATGCTGGCTTTCCGCATGAAACCCCACCATACCATGTTGATACATTGCATGAGTAGTTAGTTATCCTAAAGTGTTGCTGAGTACCTCCGTACTCATGTTTGCTTAATAAATGTTGCAGAGGCTGCTAATGACCCTAACGGAGGGTTTTTCATAGACATCGACGACGACGGGTAGCTGGTGTCCCAGCTACGATCTGGCCCTAGGTTGGGTCTGTATTATAGTGAGGCCACGTGCCTTCTAGTTGCACCTATCTGTACTCAGACAGTTTTACACTCTTCTGCTGGCTTGTAACTGAATGACTGCTATTATGGGTCGTGAGACCCTCACTGTGTAATATTATGTGTGTGGCTCTTCTGAGCCTCTTATATAAAGCTTGTATGTTTATGGTTATGTTGTGATGCCATCGATGTATCTATATATATCGGTATGCCATGCGTACGTGTGTCGTACTTGATATTTATGGGGTTCGATTACCTAGCCGTGAACTTTAGTAGCACTCCTTATAGGGAAATGCCCCTTTGTGATCCAACGAGCAATGGTAGCTCGCTACTGCTCTGGACACATTGGTTGACCGGCATGTGTCCTTCTTAGCTGCTGTGTCTGTCCCCTTTGGGAAATGTCACGTGAGGTAATGGAGTCCTTGTAGCTTGCTACGACTCGTCTACACTCGCTGGTGACCGACACCTACTTTGTTGGGTCATGTATGCGTGTCCTTGTGCAGTACAGCCACTTTGGTTTATGACTAGACTTGTCGATCCGGGTTCTTTGACATTGGAATGCTAGCGACACTATTGCATACGTGAGTCAAAAGACGCAAACGGTCCCGGCTAAGGTAAGGCTGCAGCCGTTGAGTTAACCGTGTGTGAGACCGCAAAGGGATGCGATGTGTTACAGG
This sequence comes from Hordeum vulgare subsp. vulgare, assembly GCF_904849725.1. Taxonomy (NCBI): domain Eukaryota; kingdom Viridiplantae; phylum Streptophyta; class Magnoliopsida; order Poales; family Poaceae; genus Hordeum; species Hordeum vulgare. The sequence continues at coordinate 220,005,655 of NC_058518.1, forward strand.
CTGGATTCCTATGGCTTAGGATCGGGGTCCCGACAGAATTACAACGTATAGTCGCTGCTTGAACTTGCGAGCTGTTGTGCATTTATGTTTTGCGGTCTCAGAAAGGGCTACTGAGATACCATCATTGTCATATTGCATCATGATTGTTTTGACAAAGTGTTGACACTTGAGATGCTTTATTATTGCTCGCTAGTTGATTATGACATTTCTATGAATGAATACGATATCTAGGACTTATCATGAATATTGTTAGTTATAATCTATACTGAAAATGTAACACCCCAGTTTTTGGCCTTCCTCACTAAGTAACTTATTTCAAAATTTAGGACCAATTAAATTTTTTGTGAATGCTTGTGATGCTTGAAGTGACTATTGTTTACCTTGCTTGTTTGCATGATTGTGTTTGATACCTAATAGATCCTGTCACTCTCTTAATCATCTTCTCATCCCATGATCTCCTGCCTAATGATCATGCCATGTGTTTAGGATAAATATCGATTTTTACCAAATATTATTTTTCCAAAAACAATTTCTTTGAATTAAACTTTCAAACCCCTCAGAAGAGGTTTGTACTACAAGTCCTCAAATTAGGGAGTTTGTTTTGCACCAATTGTTTTATTTAAAACCATTATCAAAAAGACTTCCAAAAACCACCATATTATTATTTTAAAAGTTATTTTACTATTTTATTTAAAAGCCTTTCTGTGAGGCCAAAAATGGTCTCCTATGAAGGAAAGTTATTTTTATTGCCTTCAAAATATTTCATAAAATTTAGGGAAACTCAGTGGATATATTTATTCCATATTTCTGAGTTTAAACACATGGTCATGTTCAAAATATTGGGCAAACCCCTCCAAAACCATTCCTGCCTATTTCAAGCTTTTGGAATATTTCTATAAGAATCATTCTCAATAAATTCCAGTAAAATTCTAGCATGTCATCTATGATATTCTTGATGATCTTTCCAAGTTTCATTTCAATCCAAGTTGATTTGACTCCCCTAATCACTCTAAAACCCTATCTGTTCATAATCAAATTTGAGCAAGTCTACATTGTGAAGTGTCTCCAATTGTGCTCAAATTTGGTGGACATGTTCCAGTACTCCAATGAGGCATCCACACCAAGTGGTACACCAAGGAGAATAGAGGAACTTGTCCTAAAACCCTCAAAACCCTCTCTGTTGATTTCTGACTTTGGTAAACATTACATTGTAAAGTTTCTCCAATTATCCTCAAACTTTTTGTGCATGCCTTAATGCTCAAATAATGCCACTACACCAAATATTGGATTTGTGGGAATTCATTTGAATAGGGTTCTAAGCAGAAACCCATTTCTGCCCATTTCTAGGGTTTTTCAAGTCTACATTGGAAAACTACTCCAGCAAATCCCAAATTTGGTGTGCAAGCCTATTTTCATCTATTGTTTTACCCTGTTAAGTTTCATAGCCATTGGAATCCATCTGGTAGCCCTACCACAGATCAAACACCTTGTGTGCACTCACTAATTTGGTTTCATTTGCCCCTTCCACTTTATTCCTTGAGCTCAACTTTCTACCACAGCCTCACATAGTCACATTTCAGCTCCAGTAACATTCCCATGGCCACTGGTCAATTATTGGAGAAGGACCCTTTATAACTTTCTCTCATTTTTACCCTTGGCAGCACTGTTTTACCCTTCTTCCCATTCTTCTCCTTAAGCTATCACCCCCAACTCTTTTCAGAGCATCTATTATATGCCAAGGCTTCATTTAGAGCAAAGATATGGCATGATCATGTGGAGAATATGAGCAGCACTTCTACAAATGGATTTCTGGCTCAATCATGACTTTGTACATCTAGTACTAGCTACACTTGCTTTCTTGAGCTGAAACTTTGCAGTCTGGTAGTCCTTCCATGCCTAACACTGCCAGACATAATTTCTCCCCAAGGCTTCCCTCCTAAGACCCATTTTTGTTAGCTCTAAGTTTGCTGTTAGAAACTTGGCAGCAGTCAAAACTAGTTCAAACCGACTCCACTAGTTGCCAAACTCCAGCGTTACCTTTCTGCGTGTATGCCTTGCATGCTGGACAGGTTTTGCTGGCCGTTGCAAACCTGTGGGCGTGAGTGGGCGTGGTGACCACCACCCTGACCTGCAAACCGAGTGCTCTGCACACAGTTTCTCTCCTCCCGGCCGTTTCTTGGCGAAGCAGCTTGTCCCAGTATGTCTTAGCCCTTGCTTTTGGCCGTTCAAACCGCTTCCCCCCATCATCTAGCCTCCAAGACCCCTCAGGCATGCGTGGCGACCATGCACCGAGAGCTCCAGAGAGCTCTCGAGCTCTCTCGGCCCTTCCCTCTCCTATCTCCTTACCCCTGAGCCCTCACTTGCTCTCCCTCATTCTCCCTCTCTCCCTGGAGCCCCTCGAGCTCCCCTTTCCTTTCCTAAGCCCTCCTCTTCCTCCCTCCACGACCATGGTGCCCCCTCGGCCCCCCTTGCACCTGAGCCAACCAGCTTCTCTCCGGCCCTAGGCCTTCCCTCCAGCGAACCCCCGCGGCTCCCCCGTCCTCCTGGACACCTCGAAGGCCCCTCCCAGAGGTCGTGCCTTGCCCTCCATGGCGGCCAGAGCCGTCAGCCGCCTCTCATGGCGGGGCACTCGCTCTGGCCACTCCCCGCGGCCGCCAAGACCTCCCCCGGGCTCAGTAGGCATCCGAGAACTGCCCGCACCCTCGGCTCGGCAGCTGAGCCGACAGGCGTCGGAAGCCGTGGTAGCCAGCGCCCCATCTACCCCTGTCGCGAGGTAGAAGAAGGGCAGGGGAGAGAGAAGGCGTCGGGTGGGCCCCAGCTTTCGGCGACCTGCGAGCCAGGCGCGGCAATAAGTGGAAGCGCACTAGCGCTTTGCGCCTTCTCCCATCCAAAGGCGTATTCCAAGGAGTACGCCTCCTGCATAGCCTTCGCTGGTGACCCGAGCCAGTGGGCTGGCCCAAAGGCTTATCTGGCGCTGGTGGCGCAAGATAGCCTTCCCCGCAGAGGCTGAGCCCTTCTCTTTTTCATTTTCTCCTTGACTTGCAAATTCCATATTAAATCCATTCTAACTCCAAATCTGATGATTCAAATTTCTACAGGTTCCTAAAATCAAGCTCTATCCACCTACGTGCCTTGCACATTTTTCCAAGACATGTTTCTGTGGTGTTTTATTTAAAATCCCAATCTGGATATAAAATATCCCACCTTTCAAAATTCCTAGCAGATTCAAATCAACTCCAAATGGAGTGATTCAAACTCCCAGAGCCTTCTAAAATCCTTCTCTACTTTTGGGACCCTGGTCAACATTTTTGTGTTACTTACTTCTGTTGCAATAAATAAATAGCTCCTATTGCTATTTATTCCTCAGTGTAAAATCTCTAGAATATTCATACCATCTCCAAAGCCAGTGAAAGCACTTCCTAAAAATTTCTAAAATCATTCTCTGTTAAATGGGTGCCTCCACTCATTTTTAACAGAATGATTCCTGTTGTCTTCTTCAATGATTACCTATTGCTCTTTCCATCCATTCAAAAATCCTTGATGATTCAAATCTCGTATGAGAAGCTTCAGGTATTTTCCTTATGACCAGAGAGGTCCAAGAAAAATAAAAGTTCTATTTATAGAACACTTTTATTCTGCTTGCTATATGGCTTACTATAGTTGTTTCCGACGATAGTTGATGGTAGGCGGAGTTTTCGGAGTTGGAGCGGAAGACCTCGAAGACCCCGAGAACTTACGTGAGCAAGGAAAGCACCCCTTTGACCATGACTTGATCATAAACATTGTTGCATGCTAGTATAGTTGGTATTTTTCCGTTGCACGAGATCACGATGCCGGTTCATCATTACGGTGATGGTACCGAAGGCTTCTTCGAAGCACTTGCATGATAGTGATGTTATACATATGGCTCCTCGGAGCACAAGCATGATGAGCTTGACCCTAACATATATGAGGATCATGCTACTGTCATGTTGACTAGTAGAGTAAGATCATTGCATTGAGCTTGACCCTACCCCTTGAGGGTCATGTTATTACCATGTTGACAAGTAAAGATAGAGCATATTATCATGAGCATGATGATGAGTTAAATCAAGAGTTTATGAAAATCCCATCGGGTGCCACTAATACCCAAGGGTGATGATGAGTTGGTGATCACTTTTGGTGAAGTGATGCACCGGTGTTTTGTGTGAGTATGGTTTCGGAAATGGGATTAGATTTATGATGTGTCGACCGTCCCAACCTTACCAGTACGACCACGATACCCCTTTATGGGACGGGGCTTTGTTGATTACTCTGGTCGGTACTTGCAAAGAGCCACATTACTAGTGGCGGGAGTGATTGGTGTCACTCTCGTGATGGGATCGTGCCAGGTAGGACGACTATGCCATTATTATGAGTTCCAGGCACACCGTTGGTCCCCGCATGGTTGATACTGTCCAGAGTCGGTGCTCGTAAGACGTACAACATGTGGGCTGGGTACCAATCGAGTGGACCTCTTTGTCTAGTATCGTCAGGGGAAAGATGATGATCGGGTACTTACCTCGGGTATATGTGATATACCGTGAGTCGTGGATGACACGGAAGTTTCCTATTTCTCGTGGGTCCAGCGTACTACCTCTGCAGAGTGTAAACTATTCGAATAGCCGTGTTCACGGTCAAGGGCAGTTGGGTGGTGCTGCTTAAACTACGTCCAGCGTTTCCGCATAAACCAAGTGTGTGTGTGCGTGAGTTCGGTGAATGGTGTTAATAACCGGAGTTACTTGAGGAATTGATATGACCAAGTTCGGTGACTTGGCATATAGGGTGAACCCGGTGTGTTCAACCCTTGTCAGATATGTCGATATCTGTAACCTGTTCTTCAGGAGTAGTTCTTTAACTTGATGCATATTCATGATCATTCCATCAAGATGAGTTATACCAGAAATGCATGATCTTGTTACCCATCACTTTCATTGTTCATATCATGGGCTGTTTGCGAGTACATTCAAAGTACTCATTGGCTTGCCACTAGTTATTTCATTGACCAGGTGTGAAAGTCAGGATATGGTGAAGATTAACTCGGTGACGTTCTTGCGAGCTAGGATGCTTCCCAGTCAGAATGCCTCTAGGTTAAGGCGGATGTCATGGGTTCACACTTTCAACCAATAATTCCGCTATTGGTTCAGTTTCAAGTGTAGGCCTTTAAGGCCCTATGTATGTAAGACTTGACCGAAGTGGTCATTTATTGTATCAAATGGTATGTGTGGATGTAAGACTCTATTATTCAGTATATGTGTTCAGTGAGCATTGATCCTTGGGATCACTGGGCACAGCGATCTCGACTTACCAGTCGGGGTCCCCACAGAAAACTTGGATGCTATTTGAATGCCAGCATAAGAACAAGAGCAAAAAGGTTTTGTAAAAGTTTTTCTTTATCACTCGCAGTTTGCCAAATGAATTTCTTGAGGAAAAGCAATGAGTTAAGCTTGGGGGAGTTGATACATATACATCGTATCTACTTTTCCAAACACTTTTGCTCTTGTTTTGGACTCTAACTTGCATGATTTGAATGTAACTAACCCGGACCGACGTTGTTTTCACCAGAATTGTTATGGCGTTGTTTTGTGGGAAAAAATGAAAGTTCTCCAAATGAGCTGAAACTTTCGAAGGAATTTTTATGGAACTAGTATGGAATATTGGAGCAAACAACAACCAAGGAGGGGCACCAGGGTACACACACAACACCTGGGCGCCCCGTTGGGGCTAGCCCTGGTGTTGTGTGGGACCCTGGTGACCCATATGACCCTAATTCCAAGCCTCTAAAATCGCATTCGCGGAGGAAAAAAATAGAGAGCAAGAATTATCGCGTTCTATGAGACGGAGCCGCCACCACCTCCTATTCTTCATCGGGATGCTAGATCTGGATTACATTTGGGGCTCCAGAGAGGGGAACCTTCGGTCTTCGTCATCACCAACCTCTCTTCCTCACCAATTCCATGATGCTCCTCACTCGGAGTGAGTAATCTCTTCGTAGGCTCGCTGGTCGCTGTAGGGGTTGGACGAAATTGATCATCTAATCGAGTTAGTTTCGTCAGGGCTTGATCCCTAGTATCCACTATGTTCTCACATTGATGTTGCTATGATTTTGCTATGCTTAATGCTTGTCACTATGGACCGAGCCATTATTTCAGATCTGAACCGTTTATGTTTTCACATATATATTTGTGTTTTAGATCCGATCTTGCAAGTTGTATGCACCTGCTATGTATTATGATCCACATCCCCGAGGGTGACAATAACTCGGATTCTTTCCGGTGATTCCTGTAGTTTGAGTAGTTCATGTATTCACTATGTGTTAATGCTTTGTTCTAGTTCTCTATTAAAAGGATGCCTTAACATCCCTTAGTTTCCTTATTGACCCCGCTTCCATGGGAGGGTAGTACAAAAGATGTCATGAAAGTTCTTTTCCATAAGCACGTATGACTATTTACGGAATACATGCCTACATTGGATTGACGAACTTGAGCTAGTTCTGTGCCGCCCTAGGTTATAACTGACGCATGATCGATATCACACAACACATACCCAACATCAATGATCCAGTGCGTACGAGTTTCCACATATTGATACTTGCTAAGTTACTATCCTTACTACTGCTGCTATTACAGTTGGTACCAATCTACGACTCTTACCGCTACTATCGGTACTGCTGCTTTGGTTACTTGCTATCAAACTATCATATTATGTTGCTACAAATATTTAGCCTCCAGGTGTGGCTGAATTGACAAATCAACTAGTAATACTTCCAAGTAATCTTTGGCTCCTCTTGTGTCCGATAAATAAATTTGGGTTGAATACTCTACCCTCGAAAATTGTTACGATCCCCTATACTTGTGGGTTATCACGCTAGTGTTCAACAGCCCCACGACTTGTGATAAATGTGCAGATTAGACATGGGTCGGGAGGACAACAGTTTCTCGACGCGTGCCTCTGCATAGAGAGCCTAACCTAACATGCTCAGCGACACATATGGCTTAGGCTCGGGAGGTTTTGTTGGGGTACACAAATAGGGGTGTTTATTTCCTCTGACTTGTGCACGGACGATAAGCCTCCAACCCAATAGCCTAAGGCAGCTGGGGAATGCTACTACTCCATCAAGACCTGGCCTAGGCCAGAGAAGCCACTCTACGAGAGATGAAGGAGCACACCAAGAAGAACAAGACCCCGACAGACACAACCTTCGATGATGAACAACTCCGACAAGACCAACACAACATCAAATGAGAGGCCTAGAACGCACCAACTGCGTCCCCGACGCTTGCCGGGGGCCAAGGTGCACTCCTCTTGCAGAAGACCCGGCAAGCTATCCCCTGACAGGGGTGGATCGGCTACCGCTCCACCGCATCACAACGCTAGTCGCTTGTTGTTGCGGTGTTGAGCCCAGAAGTGGCTATGTGGCTCTCGCTAGACACATGGCGACACCCAGAAGACTGATTACAACCAGTTGACACCCGTCGAGAGGCATGTCAAGACACCAAGCAACACCCAGCTAAGCAGTGGCAGGAGCTTGCCGGGGAAGCACCCCCGCGTGCCACCTAAGGTAGCATTTATGGCATTTTGTCTTGAGTGCCAGAGTTAGGTATGATAGCATTGCTAGCTATCTATCAATGTATGTTTGCCACTTTGGACGCCCCTTGAGCTATAAAAGGAGGCCCAAGGTAACCTAGCACATGATTCAGACCCGAGAACATTTGTACGCACATAGTAGCTCTCCACGGCAACCCTTGCTGGGGCCCCCCACACCTCCTGTAAATTCCTGTCCGATCTTGTACATAGTTCTTCTATGATATGAAATAAAAGAAAAGGCTATGCGGTGTTTGCCCTACAGTAGTTGGTCAAAACAAAGCATGAGTAGGGTTTTACGCTTCTCAGTGGCCCGAACCTGGGTAAACACCTCGAGTCCCATCGTCGTCCTACCTCGTAGTTTCTTCTCTTAGTGCAACACAATCTCCCCGCCGAACCATGAAGAGGTGATACGTCCCAAACGTATCTATAATTTATGCTTGTTCCATGATCTTTTGGGTGACATTGTTATATGTTTTGCTATACTTTTATATCATTTTACACATATTTGGACTAACCAACTAACTCAGTGCACCCAGTGCCAGTTTATGTCTGCTGATGTCTTTTTTGCAGGGGCTTCTACCCAATTTTCTGATGCCCAAAAAATCCAGAAAAATATATTAAAAAATCAGCGAAACAGAAGCTTCGGGATCAACGAAGGAGGGCCACAACGGGGCCAGGGGCGTCCTAGGCGGCCTGCTAGCGCGGCCAGGCCCCAGGCCGCGCCACGAGGTTGCCTGGGTGGTCCCCACCTCCTCGAGTGCCCTCCTTTGGCCTATATTTAGTGTTCCGTGTGGAAACCCTTCGAGATCGGGAGCGTCAGGAGACCTCTTCCCGGCACCCAGCCGGAGGGAGGATTGACCTCCGGGAGCTTCTCCACCAACACAAATGCTTCTCGGATGTGCCGTGAGTAGTTTCCCTTGGACCATGAGTCCATGACCAGTAGCTACATGATGCCTTCTCTCCAATCTTGTGCTTCAATTCTTAGTCCGTGTGAGCTGCCCTACATGATCAAGGCATCTATGTAATTCTCTTGCTATTGCGATGCTCGGTTTGTTGGGATCCAATGGATTATGAGATTATGTTCTGATAGTTATGAGTTATATATTTGATTAGCCTTTTATATTATGTTCCTTAGTGATTCTTACATGTTCTCTTTTGCTTTTTATTGCTTTGGCGAAGTAGTAGATCGTAACTCCGAGAGGGAGCGTTATGTATGATTGTGGGTTCGGACCCCTCGATGTCTAGCTTGAGTGACAGAAACATGAGACTTGGGGATGTGCTTGTTTTCAGCAGGGAGAAAACAATGGTGCTTCTGACCTAGGTTGCAAGGATTGTATACCTTACACATAGTTCGTTAATGCAGTTGTCCGTTGCTTTGGGTCTACACTTTGGGTGGGGCTCACAACTTAATACCGGAGAGATGTTCTGGATAGATGTCTCAAGGTGGATGATTAGTAAGTAGATGTTGATGAATAAACGTTCTACTTGTCTCGGCGTATTGCCCATTACTGTTGAACATCTAACTATCAAGGAGCATAATTAGCATTGCGGTGCGATCAGAATTCTGTCAATTGCCCAACTGTGATTTGTTTACCCTAGCAGAGTTGTTTATCGTATTTTGGGAGAGAGATATCACTAGTGAACATCATTTGACTCCGGTCCATATCACCATCATTGCTTACACCTCCACTATTTACCACTTTCTTTACTTTTCTGTTGCAATCACTATTACCTTCCCGCTCGTGTTTTGATCCTTTGCAAATTACAAGGCCAGAGAGATTGACAACATCTCTGTACTCGTTGGGAGCAAAGTTTTTTGTTGTGTGTGCATGTCCACATCTTCTGCTAGCGCCAGGGTGGAAGACACCTACTTGTTGAGCCTAGGAGTCCTCCTGGTTCGATAAACCTTATAGTCTTCGTGTAAGGGAATTTTTGTGCTGACTACATCTCCACCTTCCACTTGGGGTCCAACGAGTGGCGAGAAGCATATACATCACCTTGTCATCAAGAGAATTTCTGGCGCCGTTGTCGGGGACTCCACTCTTCAAGATAGGGGAGTTGCACACTATCTTTTACCTTTGTATTTTAGTCTTCTTAGTTTGCTTTGCAGTTTTTGCTTTAGAGTCTTATGACAAAAACCAAAAAAACATTAGTTACTTTGCCTTGTCAGTATGCCTAAATACTTTGCCTCTAGTGTTGCACCCGAAGTAGAGATTCTCACCTTCAAACAAAGGGTTGGAGAAAGTTTGAAAGATGCTTGGTATAGAATTGAGAATTCTCAAGATAGAGCCACCAAGAAGCAATCCACCACTATTTTTCTTAGAAATTTTTATGTTGGTCTTACTTCTTGGCATAGGTTTGTTCTTGACACAGCAACAAGAGGGAATTTCTTGGAAGCTCCCGTTGGGGAGGCTCTTAACATTATGGAAAATCTTGTCGGAATCCCACCTATTATTGACATAAAGGATGACATCACTTTATCTCATGTTATGAGTAAACTTGAGAAAATAGAGCTAGACATGCCAAGCATAAGTAAGATTAATGAAGTAGATCGTAGGATTCAAGGGAACTTAAATAGGCTTGATAGCTCCATGAACAAAATTTACAAAAAATTGGAGACCCTTAAATCCCAACATGTGGATCCTTCAAGGATTGATAAGATCGAGGATATATTTGAAACTTTAGGAACTACCCTATTCTCCATCAAGACTAAAAAGGTAGAAATCCCCGCAAGGAAGGGACCTAGGTTCGTTAACGTACCCAAGGTTCCGCAACCCAAAACAAGTATACCTATTGCTAAGGGTGTTGAAACTGTGAAGACCTTGGAAGAGATACCTCTCTTAAATAGAATCAGAAATGAAATTCCAATTGGTATTACTACATTTTTTTTGCTCCTAGTACTATTGCCACTAAGTATCTCTTTGAGAGTCCTTTTAAGACTAGTTGTATTATTTAAGAGCTCTTTGATGATCTTGATGATGGTTCAATTGATACAACTTGATCTTCTTGCATTATGCCTAGATCAAAGGCATGAAAGAAAGTGCTTGTTGGGAGGAAACCCAATATGTTTTTACTTTCTGTTTTAGTGGTCTTGATGTGTGTTACTACTGTAGCAACATCATTGTATCTTTATTTTTAAGCTTTGTGCCAAGTTATAGCCTCCGGTTGCAAGAAAGTTCAAAAATTGTGACATTATGTCTAGAAACTGATTCTGTCTGCTTGACGGAAAACATATCCAAAAATCACCAGATTATCTTTTTAGTATGAAGTTTTTGGAAAAAATGCTCAATATAATTTTCTTTCTTTCATATGTTCGGAGTTTGTTGATTTGAGTTGCAGAAGTGCCCCGAATAAATTATTTACTACCTGTTGTTTTGCTTTAACAGATTCTGCCATGTTTTGAGTTTTCATTGTTTTGCGAATCCTAAGCTTGCTTTTTTATTTGCCAAAATATTTTGGAATTCATGAGAAGCAGTATCTTTTCATGAGAATCTTTATTTCCAGCATGTATTGAATTATTTTATTAAGGGAACTAACTACTCTAATAAGCTTATGATGAGTTTAGTATGAAGGGAGTTTTCAAGTATTGCGATGGGAGAGATGATGAAAGAAGATAAAGGAGTGTCAAACACTCAAGCTTGGGTATGCCCCCATGCATATCAATAAATATTCAAACGAGACTCAATCGTCTAAGCCTGGGGATGCCCTCATGCATCCCCTTCTCTATCAACAATCATCAGGTCGTCCATCCCCATACTATATTTTTATCACTTCATATGATATGTGCTATGCTTGGAGCGTACCGCTATTTTCTTTTTAGTTTGTTCTAGTTTTTCTTGCTGTTCATAACAAGTCGGAACCTTTCCTACCTTGTTTGGGAGAGATACACGCTCCATTCCACTCAAGAACACAACATAGCTTTTCATGCTTATTGTTTTTGTGTGTTCTTCATCTTTTCGTAGCTACTGTCGTGCTTAGATCTTAGCTTTCATGCTTATCTTCTTAAGAGTTTTACTTAGGTTGATTTTGGAACTCTCTTGAGTTATCATGCTTATCTTGTTTAGAGAGTTGGCTTGTTGCACTGATATGTGTGTCTTGCATAAGTAGGTAACTGAGTTTGCTATTTAAGTATAGTAGTAACTTGCAATAGTTTTGAGGTATTGATTGGAAGTAATGTTTGGACTATTGGTGCCAAGAGCTTGATCCTATTAGTGATAGGTGTCGTATTTTGGGAAATCCGTGTGTTTTTCAAAAAATAAAAATTAGTTGAGAACTCTAGCAACTAAATTGATCGCTAACCTCCAGAGGGGTTGGAATATATAGAGTACCCTCACGTTGCCATGAGTCGAGGATGCGCAAGGATAACCTAACCCCCAAACATTCCTCCTCGGGGTTCTTGTCTTTTTGTGAATTTCCTAACTATATAGAGAGTTACCGATAATAAGTGTATGATTTCTTTAGTCTAATGCGAGTATTCGATTGTTGGCATTTCCACCATCCATATTTTGCTAGCCTCTTCGATACCGTGCATTGCCCATTATCACATTGGGAGTTGGTGCAAGCACCGCCGGTGCATCCAAACCCATGACATGATATGCTTTGTCATACATAAGCCTCATTATATCTTTCCTCGAAACAGCCACCATACCTACCTATTAAGGCATTTCCATAGCCTTTCCGAGATACAATGCCATGTAACATCCATCATCTCATGACTTGATCTTCATGGGATACATGCTTTTGCTTGATCATAGAGCTGCATGCTAGTTGAGCCTTGCCCTCATTACTGCTACATGACGCGCTATTATCAGTGCATATCCTGCTACACTAGTACATGCATACATTTGCATACATCATGATAGTTTTCACTTGTCTTTATGTTGAGTACTTCTTCTAAAGTGTGATGATTTTTGTTTCTACTCATGTAAAATATAGACTGTTGCCGTTAAGTGAGGTAAAGATCCCAAAGAGGACAAACAGAGGATCCCAAAGAGGACAAATGAGAGATAAAAGAAAGAGCCAAAGAGGCCACAAAAAAATAAAAATAAAAGAGAAAAAGAAAAAGAAATAAAAATAAATAAAAAGAGAGAAAGGGGAACACTACTATTCCTTTTGAAAGATCCACACTCATACTCCGTTGCTATATTGGTACTACATAGAGATTATCATTCATGCATAACTATGTGGGAACCCTTACACTATAGAACTTGGTTTGCATATTCCAATGATGAGCCTCCTCAAATGAGCTCTAGGTCTTCATGAGCAAACAAGTTGGATGCACCCCCACTACTTCCATTGGAGAGCTTACCTTAGCTCATATGTGCATCCGCTACATGGCAAACCCTACTCCTCACATCATATCTATCATTTGGTTTTCTCTCGCCTATGGTTGTCCTCATTGATGTAAGCCTTTGACACCTTTTTGTCTTCCTTCCCCATCATTATTCTATTTGCCATCCTAAGTGCCAACATATCTTGCATATGCACATCCATTGCATGAGTGCTCAAAATCGAAAGGGAGAGGATCATTTTGACTTGTGCCTGACAAGTGATTTGGGGATGAGTCAAAATAAGATTCCGAAGGAGACTAAGTGTGAGGTTTAGTAGATTGAGTTCTCAATTAAAAAATATTTTATCTCTGAACCCATCTCCCACTTCTTGCACGCAAACACCATTTGGAGACATTTCAGTCATGGACAGCGAGAGCTCTTGCACCTTTATGTTCTTACTTTGCTAAACTCAATACTAGATATAGACTCTTGCTTGTTATTGTCTTGACTTGAATTGCATATCTCACTTGCTTTAATTTGAAGTTCTTATATGTGTGTTAGCATGTCACCACAGAAATTATTGTGCTATCATTTATCTACTCGAGGATGAGTAGAAATTAAGCTTGGGGATGTTGATACGTCCCAAACGTATCTATAATTTCCTCTTGTTCCATGATATTTACACTTTTATATCATTTTACACATATTTGGACTAAAATAATAATTCAGTGCACCGAGTGCCAGTTTCTATCTGCTCATTCTTTTTTGCAGGGGATTTTACCCAATTTTCCGAAGCCCTAAAAAATCCAAAATATATATAAAAAAATCAGCGAAACAGAACCTTCCGGATCACCGAAGGAGGGCCAGCGGGGGGCCAGGGGCCTCCAGGAGGCCTGCTGGCGCGGCCAGGTGCCAGGTCGCGCTAGGAAGTCGCCTGGGTGGGCCCCACCTCCTCCGGTGCCCTCCTATGGCCTATATTTAGTTTTCCATGAGGAAACCCTTGCAGACTTTCTGGAATCGCGAATTTCTCCATCGTTCCACCGCTGGAGCACTTTTGAGATCGGGCACGCTAGGAGACTTCTTCCCAGCAACCTGCCGGAGGGAGGATTGACCTCTGGAGCTTCTCCACCACCTTGGATGATTCCCGAATGTGCAATGAGTAGTTTCCCTTGGACCATGAGTCCATGACCAGTAGTTATGTGATGTCTTCTCTCCAATCTTGTGCTTCAATGGTTAGTCCTTGTGAGATGCCCTACATGATCAAGTTATCTATGTAATTCTCTTGTTATTGCTATGCTCGATTTGTTGGGATCCGATGGATTATGAGATTATGTTCAGATTGTTATGAGTTATATATTTGATTAACGTTTTATATTATGTTCCTTAGTGATTCTTGCATATTCTCTATTGCTTTTTATTGCTTTGGCCAAGTAGTAGATTGTAACTCCAAGAGGGAGCGTTATGCATGATTGCGGGTTCAGGCCCCTCTATGTCTAGCTTGAGTGACAGAAACATGATACTAGGGGATGTGCTTGTTGCCACCAGGGAGAAACACAAGGGTGCTTGTGACCAAGGTTGCAAGGATTGCTTACCTTACGCATAATTCGTTAATGTAGTTGTCTGTTGCTTTGAGTTTACACTTTGGGTGGGGCTCGCAACTTAATACTGGAGAGATGTTCTGGATAGATACCTCAACGTGGATAATTGGTATGTAGATGCTGATGAATAAATGGTCTACTTGTCTCGGCGTATTGCCCATTACTATTGAACCTCTAACTATCAAGGAGCATAATTAGCATTGCGGTGCGATCATAATTCTGTCAATTGCCCAACTGTGATTTGTTTACCCTATCATAGTTGTTTATCGTCTTTTGGGAAAGAGACATCACTAGTGAACATCATGTGACTCCGGTTCGTATCACCATCATTGCTTACACCTCCACTATTTACCGCTTTCTTTACTTTTCCTTTGCAATCAATATTACCTTCCCGTTGTGTTTTGATCATTTGCAAATTACAAGGCCAGATAGATTGACAACTATCTTTACTCATTGGGAGCAAAGTTATTTGTTGTGTGTGTAGGTTCACGTCTTCTGCTTGCGCCAGGGTGGAAGGCACCTACTTGTTGAGCCTAGGAGTCCTCCTGGTTCGATAAACCTTACACTCTTCATGTAAGGGAAATTTGCTGCTGACTACATCTCCACCTTCCACTTAGTGTCCAACGAGGGGCGAGAAGAATATACATCACCTCGTCATCAAGGGGCCAATGGCCCCATAGGTGATCGAGTGCACACCTGACCCGACAGAGGGGTTCTTCGATCAGGTCATCTTTCCATACTCAAAAGCCCCACACAAATGATCCTTGAGGAAGTTGACACCCTCGATGCCAATGACATGCTTCTTCTTCATAAGAGTGTGCAGATTCCTCATGCCTGCATGACCAAGTCGTCGATGCCATAGCCAACCCTCTGAGGCTTTTGCAAGTAGACACGTGGCCAGCTATGGACGTGTAGATAAATCAACAATGTACAAGCCTCCTCTCTAAATGCCTTCGAAGACTTACCAAAACCCAATACTTTGCTTTTTTTCCTTTGTCTGCGTAGGTGATATGCTTCAGTGGTGATGGAGTTATGGAATGTTCATCCATAGACTCTTGTCACCAGTTATGTGATTAGTACATCCACTGTCAAGAACCAACTCAGTGGCTTCGGGGGTGTCATTTTGCAGATGAATTAGTACAACTTACCATCTCATATGCTTTAGAGTGAAGAATATGATATCAATTTCATCAGGTTTGAATTTTTTCACGTAGTGCCGAGTCAAGTTAATATGAGGACGTGTGAAATGATAATTATTTCACCATGATTATGTTGCTTCCTTTCATGCATTTCCTAAGGTCTCCCGCAAATTCTTCACATGATCAAGTTCATACGGAGATCTGACCTGCATAAGCGGTTAGTTCAATTTCTTCACCACCCACATGTGAAGAGGTAGCAAAGCGTTCATCATCCCTCGAGCACCACATGAGGCATTGAAGATAATGCACTTCGTTTTACACGAGGGGGTTAGTGTACTCAAATGCATATGCACAAAAATTATTCGAGGATTTATGAACATAATGATTTGAGGAATAATGCACATATTCATAACCCTTGTAGTTTCCATGCATGCCAGAAGCATTTGCACTTGTATGAGCAGAATTTTGACCATATGAGGAATTTGATCCTCGTGAAGAGTTTGGTCCACTTGAGGAATTTCGTCTGGGTTTCCTGTTCTTCATGAGTGGTGTCATGAGGACATTCACCTGAAGATTTTCCGAGATGATTTTTGGAACCCATATTTTCCTCAAGGGCGGTCAATTCCTATAGTTACTTCCAACATATCTAGCAAATACTTCACCATTATGAGTTTTCAACAGATTGTAGTTGGAGTCAAATGATTCATCAGAGGAATATGAAGTTTTGCATGCAATGCCCGATGATGTAGATGGATCAACGGGAGGTCCTTTTGCACCAACCCATGAGGTTTTTGTGATACGGCTCTCGTTTCTAGTATGATCCATCAACATTCAATTTCCTCTCAAATGCAATATCCTCTTTCGTAGGGTTTCTGTTGAGAATCTTCTTTTTGAGTACATCACAAAGGGTTTATATATCCTTTGAGACTTTTGTATATGCCTATCACATACAATTCCTTCAACCCTGCATTTTCATTAGTCACATTTTTGGGTTTCTCAAGTGAGGAATTTGTGACCACATATACAATTGAAGAATTTGTAGCAATACAAGTATTTGAACTTTTAGGTGAAGAATTTGCAGATTCACGTTCGACGTGTTTCATGCATGTGGGGACCCCGACTTGTAAGTCAAGATCTCTGAATGCACGTGTACAGTGATCCTAGAGATCAATGCTCATTGAACACACAGATACTAAATAACAAGAGTCTTAGATCCGTAGATAATGACTGATATAAACAGGGCCAGTAGGGCCAAGTCATTACATAAATACAGCCTAGAAGGCCGACACACCAACACAGTACCGAATGTAGATAACTTGGTTGATAGGCTGAACCCATGCCATCTGCCTTAACCTACATGCATTCTCACATGGAAGCTTCCTAGATCGCATGTTCGTCACTGACAAACTCTTCTCCGAACTCTGGTTCTTCCACGCCTGGCGAATTAGATAACCAGTGGCAAGCCAATAAGTACTTTGAATGTACTCGCAAGCAACCCATGATGTGGAACAATGCAATAATGAAATACGACATAATACTATTATGCTGATTTTTTGTGGAAATTTGTTTCTTCCTAGTGCAACAACATGATGAAATGCTTGGGCGACATGCACCACAAGGCATAACTGTAACCCAATGAATAGGTTACAAATATCAATATAACCTGAGGGTCGAACATCCCATGTCCACCCATCATGCCAAGTCACCTGACTTAGCTCGAGCATCATGTTTTCCTATATTCTCTCTCTCTCTCTCTCACACACACACACACACTTGGTTTATGCGAAAACGATTGGACGTAGTTTAAGAAGCACCACCCAACTGACCCTTGAACATGGACACGGATATTCCAATAGTTTTACACTCTGCACAAGTTGCACGGTGTACCCACAAGACTCGGGTAACTTCCGTTTCATCCATGACTCGCGGTATGTATCATACCCGTGGTAAGAACCCAAACAGTGCTTTTACCCTGGCGATACTAAGCAAAGAGTCCACTCGTTTGGTACAGATCCTACATGATTTACATCATATGAGCCTGACTCTAGATCGTATCATCCATGCATGGACCGACGGTGTGCCCGGAACCTATAAAAATAGCATAGTCGTCCTTCCTGACATGATCCCGTCTCGAGAGTGACCGCGTCACTCTTGTCACTAGTAATGCAAGATCTATGCTAGCATCAACCCAAGTAATCAATAAAGCCCTGTCCCATAAGGGGTATCGCGGTCGCACATGTAAGGTTGGGTTGATAGACAAATCTTAAATCTAATCCCGTTTTTGAAACCACACACACAAAACATTTCTTGGTACATCACTTCTTTCTCAAGTGCTCATCCAGCTCAACACCATCACCCTCGGGCATTAGTGGCACCCGACTGGTTTTTTGAAAATCCTTTGTAAACACTCCCTTCATCGTCACCATGCATATTCCCATCCCTGTTTGTGTAGCAACTACTAGCAACTAACTACATCCCACTTGCACAACCCTCATAGGTGGTAGGGTCATGCCCGAAATCTGGTTTCAAAGAGGTATTCTATGGGGACAACCCAACAAGGGGGCTCCAATCCAACATGAATATATGCATAAGTAAGGTACCATATGACATGCAAGTAGAAGTTTCTTAGGCATGGTCAAAGGGCTGCTTGCCTTGATAAGCAAAGTCTCCGGGGTCTTCAAAGTCTTCGGGCCCAACTCCTTAGTTAACCATGTGATTGGCGTCGGCTCCATCGATGGCGAGGGAAGGTGAGCGCAGGAATGGACTCCTCGCACCCTCGTCATTCAGATGGCGGTCGAGGGAGTGGTTGAGGTGGCAGGGGTCACCAGTGACGAGGCCGTGGTGGAAGTTGTCCGGAGGTGGTTGGTGCTGAGGTGGGTGTGAAGGTAGGTCTTGCTACGGTCATGATGGTGGTGAAATGGAGGTCGGAGCGGGCTTGTGTGCCAAGATTGACGGAGCCCCAACTCGGCGGCGCCTCGGTCGATCTCGAGCACTGGTGCTTGGGGAGCTCAAGTGGAGTGATTGGGTGGTCGATTGGAGGTGAAAGAAAGGTTCTATAGGGGGGAGAGAGGTCGGATGGCCTTTATATAGGCGTGGTGTGGTCCGCCGAAAGGTGGTGCACCCGTGAGCCCGTGGCATCGGCTATAGGAGGTGACAAGGCTTGGAAAGGATCTAGTGGTCTTTGTGGGCTGTGTTTACATCCGAATGAGGGACTGAGGAGGAGCGGGGATGGCTCTTTGCCGCATCGCGGTGGCAAGCTCCACCTGACCGCTTCGAGCGGGCGCGCGCACGTGTCGCCACGGGCAGGAGAAATGGAGAGAGGAGGGGCCCGACGTGGCCCTGGAAACGGTCGTCGAGGCAGTCAAAGCTATACAACTTGTGGGGGTGAGTCCTGGTCGAGGCTGGCCTCCCTCGGTGCGGGCATGCACCGTGGTGCATCCAGACCGCAGTTTTGGCATGCCACGACATGCTGGCGCGCTCTGGTGCGCCCCCATTGTGTCTACTACTGTGTGGGGCTTTGAAGTTGCCCCTAGGTTACTTTGGAGCCAATAAGAGATATGGGGGTCAAGGGAAAAGTTAGAGACAGTTTGTGTCAGGGATGAACCAGAAAAGAAATTGATGATTTTGTCCTCCACCCATTGAATAAGAGTTCGGGCTCTCAGCTGCAAATGTGGAGCTGAACCACACACTTGTGGTAAAATCTTGGAGTGAAGGAAGAGAGTAGAAGGGGTGAAAGTAGTTGTTCTAATAAATCACCAGAAGGTGTTTGATGCTGGTTTGAGCAAGATAAACCTCACCAAATGTCGTGATAATTAAGAGGATTAATTGATGAGCAAAAATAGTAGGATTCAGTTTGAGCTCATTTCAGCAAGGTTGACAATGTAGACATGGAAAACCCTAGAAATGGATGGAATCAGATTTCTATGCACCAAGGTGAGTAAACCAACTCCCACAAATGCACAACTTGGTGTGACACTCTTGTTTGGGGGCTTGATCACTCCTGCATAGTTTGAGAGTAATGGAGAAAACTTGGCAATGTAGAGTTGTTCCAACTTGGTTCTGGACAGGAAGGGTTTTGGGTTTATTGGGTGAACCAAATCAACTTATATGGGGATGAAACTTTGCAGGGTCACCTCATATAACATGTGGGACATGCTATAATTTTCTTGGGATTTATTGACAATAGTTACTTTGGAAATATTTCAAAAGCCTACAATAGGCAGAAAGGGTTTTGAGGGGTTTTGCCCAATATTTTGAACATGACCATGTGTTGAAACTAACATATATGGAAAATATATGTCCTAAATTTTCTCAAATATTTTTAAGGTAGGAAAGCATTTTTTTCCTTATGAAATACCATTTCTGGCCTCAGAAAGGGGTGTTTAAATAAAATAGGAAAATACTTTTAAAATTATTATTTTGTGGTTTTGGGAAGTCATTTTAATAATATAATCAAAGAAAAATCTTTGGGGTAAAACAACTTTCCTAAATTAAGTACTTGTAGTGCAAATCCCAATTCAAGGGTTTTGAAGCTTTAAAAATAAATAAATGCCTTTGGATGAAATAATATTTTATTAAGAATAGTTTCTAGTCGTATACACATGGCATTATCATTGGGCAAGGGTTTGGGGCCAAGCAGAGGAGTTTTTAGAGAGAAGGTAGTTTGGGTGAATTAAAACACAATCAAACACACAAGCAAGTTACAATCAAATCAGTCATCACAAGCACTCAAAAGTTTTATTTGGTTCCATGTTTTGTGAAAGATAGTGTGACGAAGTGGTAGAAACATAGGGTGTGATAGACCTACCCCCTTACAAGAATCTCGTCCCCAAGATTCCTAGGTAAGCGCTAAAAAGATAAGGGAACTCGGATCTGAGGTACTCTTCATGCTCCAATGTTGCTTCTGCTTTCGTGCGGTTGCTCCACTTCACCTTTAAGTACTTGATGGTGCAGCTTCGGGTGCGCTGCTCGACTTCATCCAGTATGCGGATCGGTCTTTCATGATAAGTGAGGTGTGGATGAAGGTCGATGGCGTGATGATGGATATACTTTTAGGGGTCGAGTCGGTTGGGAATTTGGAGGCACTTTGGGAGTTGTGACACGTGGAAAACGTTGTGCACATCTGAAAGCTTGAAAGGTAGCTCCAGCTAGTAAGAAACTTCTCCTCACCTTGCGGTGATCTTGAAGGCACCAATGTATCTCGGTGCGAGCTTCCCCTTGATGTGGAAACACTTCATTCCTTTGAGCAGCATGACGCGGGGGTATACATAGTCTTCGATGTTGAGTAACACTTCACGATAGTGTGAGACGACGTAGCTCTTCTGTCGTGACTTGGCGGTTTCCAGATGTTCGTTGTTGGACTTGCTCTTCGGCTTCACGGAGGATGTCCGGCCCAAAGACCAGTCCTTCTCCGGTCTCTGACCAGTTGAGGGGAGTGCGACAATTGCGGTCATAAAACACCTCAAATGGTGCCATCTGAAGGTTCGACTGATAATTGTTGTTGTAGGAAAACTTGGCGAAGGGCAAACACTCCTCCCATTTGGTTCCATATGCAAAAACACAAGCGCGGAGCATATCTTCTACTATCTGATTTACTCGTTCCGTCTGTCCGCCGGTTTGAGGGTGAAAGGCAGTGCTGAAGGAGAGCTTGGTTCCCATGGCTTCTTGAAACTTCTTCCGAAATGAGGAGGTGAATTGCGTGCCTCAGTTGGACACGATCTCTTTTGGAACTCCATGAAGGCTCATGATGCAGTTGATGTAGAGGTTGGCTAGATGGATACCATTAAAGGTGGTATTGACGGGAATGAAGTGGGCCACCTTTCTCAAGTGATCGACAATGACCAAAATGTAGTCATGTCCCTTGCTTGATCTGGGCATACCGGTGATGAAGTCATCCCAACCCTGTCCCACTTCCATTCTGGCACTTTCAGAGGTTGAAGCAGCCCGATGGATCGTTGGTGCTCAGCCTTGACCCTATGGCATATGTTGCACTTAGCGACATAAGAAGCTATTCCCCTCTTCATGCCATGCGACCAGAACCTTGCCTTGAGGTCTTGGTACATCTTGGTTCCTCTAGGGTGAATGGAATATGGGTGTCATGTGCTTATTGCAAGATCAGATTCTTGAGGTTGGCTTTGTTGAGTATGCAAATGCGGTTTCCGAACCACACGACTCCCTACTCGTACATGCAGAATCTCGGGGCCTTGCCATCCTCGATTTTCTTCTTGATACCTTCTATCCTCTCGTGTGCCTTCTGGGCTTCCTTAATATCATCCATCAGTGTTGGCTTCGTTTCGAGGTTGGCCAGGAATCCTGGTGCAACTAGCTCCAACCCGAAGCTCTCAAGCTCATCATATAGGGCACGTAGCCTTTCCTAGATTATAGCATTCAAGGAAGCCCAGGATGGTATTAATACATTAGCCTTTCCAGGGTGGTATTGAATACTGAGGTCATAATCTTTAATGAATTCCAACCATCTTTGTTGCCTCGTGTTCAATTCCTTTTGAGTGAAAATATACTTCAAACTCTTATGGTCGGTGTATATCTCACATCTCTTCCCCAGAAGGTAAAGTCGCCATGTTTTCAAGGCATGAACCACTGCTACGAACTCAAGGTCTTGAGTGGCGTAGTTCTCCTCATGGGGACGGAGCTTTCGGGACATATAGGCCATGACCCTGCCTTCTTGCAACAGGACACCACCGATCCCGGTCCTCGATGTATCGTAATATATCACAAACTCCTTGTGAATATCAGGAGTGGCCAGAATTGGGGCTGTCGTCAATCTTTTCTTGAGATCTTGGAAACTTTCTTCGCACTTAAGCCTCCACTCAAACTTTTTATCCTTCTTCAAGAGTTGAGTCATAGCTCGGGTGATGCTGGAGAATCCTTCAATGAACTTGCGGTATTATCCCGCGAGCACGAGGAAGCCTCTAACTTTCTTCAAATTGTTTGGGGATCTCCACTTCGTCACCGATGTAATCTTGGTGGGATCGACTGCCAACCCATCCCCTATCATCACATGACCCAAGAACCCAACTTCATGCAGCCAAAATCGCATTTGCTGAACTTGGCAAAGACTTAGTGCTCTCGATGTTTTTCTAACACCGTCCTCAAGTGTTGCTCATGCTCTTCTCCAGACTTGGAGAAGATGAGTATGTCGTCCACGAAGACGACGACAAACTTGTCCACATACTCCATGAAGACTTTGTTCATGACGTACATGAAGTAGGCTCGGGCATTGGTTAACCCAAAGGACATGACCATGCACTCCTACATGCCGTATCTGGTTACGAATGCCGTCTTCGGAATATTTTTTTGTCCGATCTTTAGTTAGTAGTAAACATACCCAAGGTCGATCTTGGACAAAAATTTGGCACCATTCAACTGATCGAACAGGTCATCAATCTTGTGACGTGGATACTTGTTCTTTAGCATGACTTTGTTGAGAGAACGGTAGTCAAAACATAGTCTAATAGTTCCGTCCTTCTTGGACACCAATAGAATAGGAGATCCCCAAGTAGATGCACTAGAGAGAATAAATCTTTTCCTGAGGTGCTCGTCCAGTTGTTTCTTCAACTTTGCCAATTCCTTAGATCCCATTATATAGGGATTCTTATAGATGGGTCTTGATCCGGGTATTAGTTCAATAATGAACTCAATGTCTCCGTCGAGAGGCATCCCGAGCAGTTCGTCAGGAAATACATTCGGGTACTCACATACCACTAGCACTTGGTCCAACTCAATTCCCGAAAGGCAATTAACGTGAGGGGTTTGAATGGTATAGTGGAAGAGGTGAGGGATGCATAAAACCCTAAGTGTAAAGGCTAGGTGTAGCTTTTGAGAGGGGTTTTGTCTCATCACGCGTCCATGCTATCGAAGGCTTCCTACAATCAAGATGGCTCTCATACTAGCTCTGTGGGGACCCCGACATGTAAATCGGGATCGTTGAATGCACGTGTACAGTGATCCGAGAGATCAATGCTCACTATACACACAAAGACTGAATAACAAGGTTCTTACATCCATACATAACGTCTCGTACAACTAGGCCCATTAGGGACAAGTAATCACATAAATACGGCCTAAAAGGCCGACAAACCAACACACTACTAAATGCGGATAACTTGCTTGATAGCGTGAACCCATGACATCTGCCTTAACCGACAGGCATTCTAACTGGGAAGCATCCTAGATTGCATGTTCATCCCCAACGAACTCTTCACCAAACTCCGGTTCTTACATGCCTGGCCAATTAAATAACTAGTGGCAAGCCAATGAGTACTTTGAATGTACTCGCAAGCAACCCATGATGTAGAACAAGGCAATAGCGAAATACTACATAATACTGGTATGATGATTTTTGTGGAAAGCGTGTTTTTCCTAGTGTAACAACATGATCAAATTCTTGGGTGACATGCACGACAAGGCATAAAATTAACCCAATGAATAGGTTACAGATATCAATATGAACTCAGGGTCGAATATCCCATGTCCACCCATCCTGCCAAGTCACCTGACTTAGCTCGAGCATCATGTTTTCCCATATTCTCAGACACACACACAAACTTGGTTTATGCGAAAACGATTGGACGTATTTTAAGCAACACCACCCAATTTTCCTTGACTGTGGACACGACTATTCGAATAGCTTCACACTCTACAGAGGTTGCGCGATGTACCCACAAGACTCGAGGAACTTCCGTATCATCCACGACTCACGTTATATATCATACCCGAGCTAAGCACCCAAATAGTGTTTGCCCCTAGCGACACTAAACAAAGCTTCCACTCGTTTGTTACACAACACATGTGATGTACATCATACGAGCCTCACTCTACATCATAGTCATCCTGGCATGACCCTCTCTCAAGAGTGGCCACATCACTAGTATTGTGGGCTCTATGCTAGCATCGACCAAAGTAATCAACGAAGCCCCGTCCCATAAGGGGTATCATGGTCACACATGTAAGGTTGGGAAGGTCGACAAATATTAAATCTAATCCCATTTCCAAAACCACACACACAAAACCTTTCTTGGTTCACCACTTCATTCTCAACTGGTCATCCATCTCAAAACCATCACCCTCGGGCATTAGTGGCACCCAACGGGTTTTTTGAAAAGCCTTTGTTAACACTCCCTTCATCGTCACCATGCATATTCCCATCCATGGTTGCGTAGCAACTACTAGCAAGTAGCTACATCCCACATGCACAAATCTCGTAGGTGGTAGGGTCATGCCCAAATGCTAGTTTCAACGAGGTGTTCTTCGGGGACAACCCAACAAGGGGGTCTTCAATCCAACATGAATATATGCATAAGTAAGGTATCATATAACCTGCAAGTAAAAGTTTCTTCGGTATGGCCAAAGGGATGCTTGCCTAGGTCAGCAAATTCTACGGGGTCTTCGAAGTCTTCGGGCCCAACTCCTTCATCAACCACGTGATCGGCGTCAGCTCCGTTGAAGGCGAGGGAAGGTGAGCGCAGGAATGGACTCCTCACACTCCAGCCATACGGATGGGGGTCGAGGGAGTGGCTGAGATGGCCGGAGTTGCCGGTGATGAGGAGGCCGCACGGGTTGGAGAGGAGGAGGTGAAGCTAGGTCTTGCTACGGTCGCGATGGAGGTGAAATGGAGGCTGGAGCAGGCCTCTGTCCCGAGACAATGGAGCCCTGATGTGGTCACGCCTCGGTCGATCTCGAGCACTCGTCGTTGGGGAGCTCAAGTGGAGTGATTGGTTGGTCGATTGGAGGTGAAAGAAAGGTTCCAGAGGAGGGAGATAGGTTGGGTGGCCTTTATATAGGCGGGGAGCAATCCACCGAAAGGTGGTGCGCCAACGAGGCCGTGGCAACTACTAGAGGAGGAGAGAAGGCTCGGAAAGTTGCATGTGGTCTTTGTGTGCTTGGTTTATGTACAAATGAGGGACTGCGGAGGAGCATGGTTGGCTCTTTGGTATGTCGGGGTGGCAAGCGCCACCTGACCGCTTCGGCGGGTGCCGGCATGCATCGCCATCGGCAGGAGAAAGGGAAAGAGGAGGGGCCCGACGCGACGCTCGCATGGGTCGTCTAGGCAGTCAAAGCTAGACAGCTTGTGGGGGCAAGGCCTGACTCGGGTTGGCCTTCCTCGGTGTGGGAGTGCACTTTGGCGCCTCCAGAGCATAATTTTGGCGTGCCATGGCATGCTGGCACGCTCTGGTCTGACCCCATCATGTCTACTAGTGTCTGGGTGCTTTGGAGATGCCCCTGGGATACTTTGGGGCCGAGGAGAGAAGTGGCGGTTAAGGGAAAAGTAAGACGCAGTCTCTGCCAGCGATGAACCAGAAAAGAAATTGGTGATTTTGTCCTCCTCCATTGAATTGGAGTTGGGGCTCTCGGCTGCAGATCTGGGGCTGAACCACAAACTTATGGTAAAATTTTGGACTGAAGGAAGAAAGTAGAAGGGGTGAAAGTAGTTCTTTTACTAAATCACGAGAAGGTGTTTAATGCTGGTTTGAGAAAGATGAACCTCACCAAATGTTGTGAGAATTAACAGGATTAAATGATGTCCAGAAATAGTAGGATTCGCCAAGTTTGAGCTCATTTGAGAAATGTTGACAATGTAGACAAGGCAACCCTAGAAATGGGCAGAATCGGATTTCTGTGCACCAAGGTGAGTAAACCAACTCCCAAAAATGCACAACTTGGTCTCGCACTCTTATTTGGGGGATCGATCACTCCTGCAAAGTTTGAGAACAATTAAGCAAACTTGGCACTATTGAGTTGTTCCAACTTGGTTGTGGACACGAAGGATTTTGGGTTTATTGGGGGAACCAAATCAACTTGGATGAGGACGAAACTTTGCAGGGTCACCTCATATAATATGTGGGACATGCTAGAATTTTCCTGGGATTTATTCAAAATATTTCCTTTGGAAATATTTCAAAAGCTTAGAATAGGCAGAAAGGGTTTTGAGGGGTTTTGCCCAATATTTTTAACATGACCATGTGTTGGAACTCGCATATATGGAATATATATGTCTTGTGAGTTTCCCTAAATTTTCACAAATATTTTTAAGGTAGGAAAATAATTTTCCTTATGAAATTCCATTTGTGGCCACACAAAAGTGTGTTTAAATAAAATAAGAAAATAACTTTTAAAATAATTCATTTGTGGTTTTGGGAAGTCATTTTAATAATAGAATCAAATAAAAATCTTTGGGTTAAACCATCTCTCCTAAATTGAGGACTTGTATTGCAAATCCCAATTCAGGGGGTTTGAAGCTTTAAAAATAAATAAATGCCTTTGGTTGAAGTAATATTTTATTAATAATTGTTTCTCATCCTATACACATGGCATGATCATTGGGCAATGGTTTGGGGCCAAGGAGAGGAGTTTCTAGAGAGAAGGTAGTTTGGGTCAATTAAAACACAATCAAGCACACAAGAAAGTTGCAATCCAATTAGTCACCACAAGCACTCAAAAGGTTTAAATTGGTTCCACGTTTTGTAAAACATAATGTGACAAAGTGTTACAAACACACAGTGTGACAATGCATGGTGGAATGAATTCTTCCTGAATGGAACTGATCTGTTAAGCATGCAAAGAATCATTCTCGCTTCAAAGATCATCATGGGATGCTCTTAGTTTCTCAATATCTTGCTTTCTTTGAAGAAATGCATAAGAAAGTTTCTCCTGATAAACGTAGAGAGTTTCATGACGTTCTGCAAGATTATCAAATTAGAGTGAAGACTTTGAACATCAACAGTCAGGGTTTGAGTCCGATCCATTTCCTTGTTCAACAAGTCATTGCTTTTTTCTAGCGGTTTCTAAAGCTTTTCAAGAGCATTTCATTGCCTAGTGGAAATATTAGCAAGTTTGTGGCAATTGGGTTTATGATAATCATCAGGTTCACTCTCACTGGAGTTGGAAGAGGAAGTGTGTTCGGGTACCTTGGCAAATTTTGCAATGAAGCAACAACTGGGAGCAAAGTCATCATCGCAGTCATCAGTGTTGTTGACATTGTCATTTTCTTCAAGGTTGAAGATGGACTTGTTGACGAATGTGGTGGGAAGGGATAGACTTGCCACACCACACTCTGACACCTCCTCAGATCCTTATTCTTCATCACATTCCGTTGATTCTTCCTCAAAATATGTTTCCTTGCCAATAAGAGCCTGAGCCTTTCTAAAACTGTTTTTCTTGTGTGATAAGGTCTTTGATGAGGAGGATTTTGAACATTTATTCTTTTCTTCGAGTCATCAGAACGATCATCCTTGTAATTCTTCTTCTTTTATTCCTTTACCCGGCAAGGACAATCAGCAATGTAGTGACCAGAATTCTTGCATTTGTGGGAAGTTCTTTTATTGTAGTCCTCAGATGAAGATTCTGATTTCCACACACCTCTTCTTGAAGATTTTACTAATTGACCTCGTTTGGAGAACTTCTAGAATTTCCTGAGAAGCATAGCAAGTTGCTGACCAAGTTCTTCAGGATTGCCAAGTCTACAATTATATTCCTCTCCTTTAGATGAGGAAATAACCTTTGCATTCAGCGCACGAGATGTTCCATAGCTTGGTCCATAGAGATCTCTCTTCTCATCTTGTTCAAATTCATGAGTATTGAGTCTCTCAAGAATATCAGCAGGATCTCGTAATTTGTAGTCTCTACCCTCTTGAATCATCAGAACTAGTGTATCGAATGAAGAATCAAGAGATCTCACCAATTTCTTCACCACCTCATGGTCGGTGATGTCAGTAGCCCCAAGAGCTTGTAGCTCATTGGAGATTTCAGTGAGGCGGTTGAAGGTTTGCTAACTGTTTTCATTATCGAGTCTTTAGAAGTGGTTGAAGAGATTATGAGAGAAAAGAGAGAAGGGGCAATTGTTACTATATTTTTACCACACTTGTGGTGCAATAGCACCATGTTCTTCATATAGAGAGTCTCGTGAGTTGTCGCTTTCATATGCTAGTGGGAACTTTTCATTATAAAAGTTGGCTTGTATATTTCGATGATGGGATTCCTAAAATTTTGGAGGTCTTCTTGAGAAGGCAAGTTGGTTGCACACCCACTTAGCTTCATTTGATATTTCATGCATTTATAGCTCTAGTGGATCCGTTGCATGGTAATCCTTACTCCTCGCATTAATATTGATTGATGTCCATCTCCATAGTCGTTGGTGTGCCTAGTCGGTGTGAGACTTTATTCCACTTTTGACTCATTTGATATTTACCACCATACTTTATTCCACCTACAAGATATATTCATGGTCCACGCTCATGTATTACATGGACTCGAATATGTTGAACTGCGTTAGAAGTACGATCCAATTGCTTGGTTTGGCACCGTAGTGCTCATGATTTTACTTATGCAGTGAAAACGAGGTCATGCCATGCTCATATGATAAAACGAGTAGGGAATAGCATTATTTAAGGATCATGTATTTGCAATATTAATGATTATGCTTCTTATATTCATGGATATTATAATGCTTATATCAATTATTTCATTGTTTCTCAATAACATGCTATTATATATCATTTTTTCGGACTAACCTATTAACCTAGTGGCCAGTGCTAGTTCTTGTTTTTTGCGTGTTTTCCAATTTTGTAGAAAATAAATGCCAAATAGAGTCCAAAAAAAATGAATCTTTTTTGTGATTTTTTGTGTAAGATTTTGGACCCATTAAGTTCCGGGAGGAGTCCATATTCCGCATGAGGATGCGACAAGCTTGCACGGCTCCCCCAATAGGTTGTGGCCCCCTCACTTGCCCTCCTGGCCTAATTCCACTACTATAAATACCAAAATATTTCAAAAACATTAGAGAGCCACCCAAAACCCTTTTTCGCAAGCGCAAGTCTCTGTTCCACCATGATCCCATCTAGAGACCTTTTCCAGTGCCCCATCAAAGAGAGAATCGAGTATGGAGGTCATCTACATCAATGTTTCTACCTCATCGATGATGCGTGAGTTGTCCAACATGGAACTACGGGCCCATACCTAGTACCTAGATGGCTCGTTCTCTCTCAATGATCTTTAATACAATATTTATTATGACTCCTGCGATGATCTATCTGATGTAATCCAATTTTGTTGTGTGTTTGTTGGGATCCAATGAATTATGGGTTTATGATCACATTATTCATTGAAAGTAATTGAGTCTCCTCTGAATTCTATTATGCATGATTATTATAGATTCATATTTCTCTCCGATCCATCTATGTGGTTTGGCCAACTAGATTGATTTATCTTCAATGGGAATGGTGCGTTGTAGTGGGTTCGATCTTGAGGGGCTCTATATCCAAATGATAGAAATAACAAGACAAGTATTTGTATTGTTGCTGCTAAGGATAAAATGGCAGGGTTGAACATGTTACTTGTCTTACTTTGACTACACCATGTTATCTTGCTCCGAGCATTACTCCGTATATCAACCGAATACCTAGACAGGCAAACATTGAAGCACTCTTGAAGTGGAGTAATAGTAGTAGATGCATGATTGTTTCGGTCTACTTGTTTATGGACGTGGTGCCTATATACATGTAATCATTGTCATCAATAACATGTCATAATTATTTGCTATTCTGTCAATTGCCCAACAGTAATTTGTTTGCCCACTATGTGCTATGTTCGAGACAAAAGCCTCTAGTGAAAACTATACCCCCGGGTCTACTTAATCCTATTGATGATTTTTTTTTCCTTATCTCACTTTTATTATTATTTGTTTATTTTTGTTATTTACATTATCTATATCTATCAGAATTTACCCTTTCAAGTAACGACTTCAAGGGGCTTGTCAACCCTCTTGCCCGCGTTGGGTGCAAGTGTTTGTCTTTTTGTGTGCAGGTGCTGGCAACGAGAGTTTGCTCTATTCTCGTATTAGCTTGGTTCTCACTTAGGGAAATACTTACCATGACTATATTGGTTCACCCTTCCTTTTTGGGGAAATATCCAACACAGCTCACAAGTAGAAGATATCATGACAATGTTTGAAAGAGATAGAACATAGTTGATGGATGTTATTCACACTTGTCCTAGTAGGGTTAGTTTTACTACTCACAATTGGAAAACAAATGTCACCTTAGTTACATTTGCATCACATTTCACTATACTGATGACTCATGGAAACAAAACAAGGCGATAAGTTGGTTTACAAAATTGAATCCACCATATTAATTTCAATCCACCATATGTCCATATGATGGTGAAACTATTGCTGATGAAGTTCACGTATGCTTACGTGAATGGAAACTTGACACAAATGATGTGCACGACACTTAATAATTCTACATACAATGAAAGGTTAATTGAATCTTGGAGAACTCATTTGCCGCGTGACGGTGCTTTGTGTAACGGCCCGAAACCGACGCTCCAGAAGATTACCTTTTTATTTTGTTATCTCCGTGTAATTTATTTGGTTCTCGCATTCATCACTTCATCATTCACATCATCTGCATTGCATCGACACTTTGTTGCCCTCATTTGTTTAAACTTCCATCCGTTATTAGTTGTCGGTTCTTCTCGTTCTTGTCGCGACCATATCGAGACCAACCACACACGCATGTGCTTGCGGCATCCTGAACTTATTGTTTTTAGAAGTGCGATAAAACAATTCTCAGAATGGGTTGAAAATTTGCATGTAGTATTATTATAGTGTAGGTGGACCGCGTTCCAAATTTGGTCACATTCGGAGGTCGTTTGATACCCGAACCGTGAAATCGATAGCGACACTATAGTGAGTCAATTCTCGGACATTTTTGGTGTACAAAACTCTATCATGGGCCACAAACCTTTCTTTCTTCTCAAACCAACCTACGTACAGAGCCCACCTAAGCCTACCTTAACCCTCAATTGTTTTGGAACATACTATCGAGATCGAACGCTCGGAAAATGGCCAAAAAAAACCTAACCCTATATTGACTTGTAACCTGGAAACCTAGCTCCCTACCCTCGTTTTTCATTGTACCGCAAGCCTCCCCAACCTGAAACCGCCAGCATCACTGCCTCCATCGCGCGGTCCTGCCAGGCCGAAATCCAGATTGTCCAGGCCCACATCCGGCCACCACACCTGCAAAACCCATCTCCCTGCCTACTCGCACCATGATCCGGATTGGGAGGCGCCCGCAGCTTGCAATGCAGCCCGTGCAGCCTCCGCCGGAGCACCGTTGATGACCGACCTTGACCAGACCCGCGCCCCACCATGCCTCCGATCCACCTAGTTGCCGTCTGCGCCACGCGTTGGAGCTCTCACCGGCTAGACGGTGGAGGCTCCGCCATCTCGCCCACTGCCATGGCCGCCTTGAAGCTTAGGCAAGATCCATCGAGTCCTTGCCTTCGCTCGGATGTGAACTCAGCCAACCCGTTCGTCTGATCCTAGCGTATGCCTCGCCTGTTTCTTGTCGGAGGCCTCGCTTGTGCCGCTAGTTCGTCTCGATCTTAGGAAAACGAGGACGACGGCCGAGCTTCTCGCCCGCTTGCGATGCTCACGTGGGACAGTCGCCATTTTCCAGGCCCAGCCGCACCGTTCAGCAGCCCAAGGACGCCAAGGCCTAGATACATCGCCCATGTAAGCCCCTTAGAAAGGACCTGGATGTTGCCTAGAGGTGGGTGGTACATAGTCGCTTTAAAATAATTATGGTTTAGGCTTGAACAAATGCGGAATAAAAATAACGTTTAATTTGTCAAGCACAAAACCTAAAACAACTAGGCTCACCTATGTGCACCAACAACTTATGCTAAGCAAGATAAACAACTAAGTGATAGCAAGATATATAACAAGAAACAATATGGCTATTAGAAAGTAAAGTGCATAAGTAAAGGGCTCGGGTAAGAGATAACCGAGGCACGTGGAGATGACGATGTATCCAGAAGTTCACACCCTTGCGGATGCTAATCTCCGTTTGGAGCGATGTGGAGGCAAAATGCTCCCCAAGATGCAACTAAAGCCACCTTAATCTCCTCATGCCCTCGCACAATTCAAGATGTCGTGATTCCACTAAGGGACCCTTGAGCGCGGTCACCAAACCCATACAAACAAGGCTGGGACAATATCCACAACTTAATTGGAGGCTCCCAACGGCACCACGAAAATTTACCAAAATGGCACATGGCTTCGACGCGACCTCAAATTCTCGAGGCAATCTCTACAACTTAATTGGAGACCTCGACGCTTGCTCGGAGCTTTACAACACAATGATTGAGCTCGCAGGCACCACCAAGCTTCTATGACGCCAAAGCATCCACGAAGAACAATTTGTATGGTACCGAGTACCAAAGGGTAAGAACCTTCTCACTCTTTTCACTTCCACATTCTCCGTGAAGAACTCAAACCAATGCAACTAATGGAATGGCAAGAACAAACGAAGTTGCCAAATCTCTCACACCCAAATCCCTCCACAATAACAAAAGCTATGGAGGATTAAGAGAGGAAGAACAAGAGCTCACAAAGAACTCCAAGATCAAGATCCAAGGGGTTCCCCTCACATAGAGGAGAAATTGATTGGTGGAGATGTGGATCCATATCTCCTCTCTATTTTCCCTCAAGAACTAGCAAGAATCATTGGAGGGATTGAGAGTTAGCAATCTCTAAGAAGGTCAACAATGGGGGGGGGCAAACACGAGCTGGAACAACAGAAAAGCATTGGGGAAGAAGGCCCCCTTTTATAGGCCTCCCCAAATCGAACCGTTATGCACTCACTAAGTGCACAAGCAGTAGTACCGCTCACGCAAGCGGGACTTCCACTAGAATGTAAGTTTCAAGGAAAATCGTGCAAACGACAAAGATCTTGTGGCGGTAGTGCCGCCAGAACGGTACTACCATTAGCCCGAGCGGTACTACCACTGGAGTGGTACTACCGCTCCTCCCAAGCGGTACTACCGCTCAAAATAGAAAATGACCCCGAAGATGACAGAAGAAAAATATAAGGGGAAGAGAGGCCGACAGGGGAGGGCGGCAGTACCGCTAGAGCGGTACTACCGCTCTGCCCTACCGGTACTTCCGCTTGAGAGAATACTATCTCCAATTTGAGCAAACTAGGATCATGACTTTATGTATATCTATAGAAACACTAGACATGTTCAAAAAGAGGAAGTCAAATGATACACAAAATCCAATGTAAAGATGATTAGAAATTTCTACCACATGAAGGGAATACCAATTGTCAAAGGACAAGATGTATTTGGAAATAATTACCATTGGTATATTTCAAATATATCCAACATCATATTTACACCAAAAACACAAGCAAATGACACTTGTAGAGCTAACATGCCACCTTGGAACAAGATAATTTACAATATCAACAATAAGTGGTTGTACCTCAAATATACATATTTTCTAGGCTTCTAATATGCTCATAGCATATTACCCCCCCATAATGTGATAACCCAACATTATTAACAAGTGGCAAATGAAAACCAACACGAGATAATTAATGGACCCTTTAAAATTTTATTTTCTCAATACTAAGTGGTATTCCTCATGTATATACATT
This sequence comes from Hordeum vulgare subsp. vulgare, assembly GCF_904849725.1. Classification (NCBI taxonomy): domain Eukaryota; kingdom Viridiplantae; phylum Streptophyta; class Magnoliopsida; order Poales; family Poaceae; genus Hordeum; species Hordeum vulgare. The sequence goes on from NC_058518.1 coordinate 220,039,731, forward strand.
TATAGGAGTGTGAGGTGCGCAAAGCACATCACTCCCCCACAATGGGATAATCCATTAATCTCGCAAAAGAGGCATCTAAGATACAAGCAATGCAAAAAGGATCAACAGAAGACTGACATGTACATGATGTGCAAACTAAAATACACATACTTGATTATTCAAGATAAGCTAGTTGTATGCACAACATATGCAAAAACATGCAAGGTACAAAACCACAACATGCAAAGGGGAAAGTAACTAACAATGTGTTCAATTTAAGTACAAGTTACCGTAAGGAGCCATATTGGATACCAGATAGAAACTCGATAATCCAAATGACTTGGCTTGTGACACGATGAATGATGGATACCCCTTAATTCTTCATTATGTAGCCAAGTCTCCAATGTCCTACACCATCACCTATTGAAGAAGTTTGAGCTTGTTGGTCCCCAACCAAGTTGGGTCCTAAGAGGTTAGTCACAATATGCTTGGCAACCCAAATGGTACTTTTCTTGACACCACTTTGAGTACCAACAAACTTGGCAAACACATTGCCAACCTTATCCTTCCCAAGAGAATAGATATCAACAATAATTATTGGGTTGGATAACTTACCTGTCGTAAAAGAAGAAGCGAAGTGACCCTTGTCACGACATAATTAGTAGCAACATCTACCCTTTCCTTTATTCCCAATTGATTTCTCAACTTGAGGAGTGTTGGCTTGGGACTTATTGGGAAGAGGCCTTTCATCAACCTCCTGAACGTGTGGATGCTTCTCTTGTTGCTTGAGACTTTGGGGCTTCTTCTTTACTGTGCAAGATCTAACATGGTGCCCTTCAATTTTGCACTTGAAGCAAACAATCTTGGCCGAATTATTGACTTGTTCTTGGCCCTTCTTCTTGAAGCTTTTGGACTTCTTATTCTTGTTGGAGTTGAATCGAATTCCATCTTTGTCATTTGGGTATTTTTGCCCACACAAGACATTGTTGAGTATGGACATCCCTTCATGACTCCTTTCCAAGTCTTTCTTCAAAGAAGTGACTTGGGCCTTGAGCTCTTTGATTTCCTCGACATGGTTAGTATCAACCCAAGTAGTAGAGGAAGTATAAGCTTCATCGTTAGAGCAACAAGGCAAGGAAATTAATTCATCACAAGATTTAGCAACATTATGAGTAGATGAATTACAAGGACTAACACATGTTAATATAGACTTTTGATAAGTAGTGCTAATGTCCACATGAGACTCTATTAATGTTACCTTGCTAGTAATAGTCTCATGAGCTAATTTTAGCACATTATGGGATACTATAAGATCATCATGAGAGCTTGTGAGCATTACATGACTTACTTCCAATTTCCCATAATGGCTAGGTAGCAACTCTAGTTGAGCCCTTAGCTCAACATTCTCCTTTAATATGGATGCTTCACAAGCAATAGAGTTAGTAGCACAAGGATCATCATTAACAACAAGAGGGGAAGGAACTTGGCAAGCTCATTTGCATATGAAGCTTCAAGTTGAGCATGAGACTCGGTGAGTCTATGAGCGAACTCTTAATAGCCCTTGAGCCATTTTCGAGGTGCACATAGTCCTCAAGGAGTTTCCCATTTGCAACTTTAAGCTTATCATTTTTAGTTCTAAAATCATTAGCCACCTCGAGAGCTCTATCATGGGATTCCTTTAAACTATATAATTCTAGAGTAAAGGTTTCCTCAAGATATTCCTTGGTGGTTTGTTCATTTTCAACAGCTTGAGAAAGCTCCATGATCTCATCGGCGTAATCACGATCAAGACTTTCCATTGTCTCAATGGCGGCCTCATGCTCCTCAAGATGATCTTCAAACTCAATGTATTTGTTGCATTCAATGGCAATAGCCATGACTTCCATGAAGTTGGAACGAGCAAGTTTATTCTTATAAAGAGATTTAAAAATCTTCACCCTTAATTTTGAAGGATGCAATATTATCACTCTATTCATCATTATCATCATCCCCATTATTATCAATGTCATCAACATGAGATATTGGGATTGAAGGTAGGAGATACCTTTCAAGCCTTAGACATAAGGCAAAAGTGAGAAACAATAGATGATGATGTAGGATCTCTTGAAGCATCATTCAAGGACACATCTTGTTCCATGGAGTGATGGATTTCCTCTACATTGTTAGCATGACAAGTCGAGGAAATAGATACATTTTTATCATGACAACAAAATATAGAAAGCATATCATCATGAGATTTCGTCAAGAAGTTTTTACAAGATATGCAAGGACTATCCACACAAGCATGTAAAACATTTAGAGTGCTCGAAGTGTTACCACCCAATGATGAAGCATTAGAATAAGATAGTGATGAAGGATCATCAACAACAACCCACTATCATCATTGCAATGATGCCCACTACTCACCATATCATTACCTTGTGGCAATCCAGATGTAGGTGAAGTAGATGAAGTTGAGAAGACCACACAGCCGGAGGTGGAGGGAGAACAATCATTCCCACAAGTCTTGGACACACCATATTTATCTTTAAGCTTTGTCCACAACTCATGAGCATACCGGAATGGCATGAGTTGAAAAATAACTACATTGCTCAAAGCATCAAAAGGCACATTAGAAGCTTGAGCATTGAGATAAGAGTTTTTCTCATCCTCTAAAGATATGTTTTGAGAATCTTTTGGAGGATAAAAAGCCATATCTAGAATTTGCTATAAATTTGGGCCCATGACCCTAAACAGATTAAGCATGCGAATTACCCAAACATCAAAATTTGGGCCATTGAAACTAAAAGTGTTAGAGAATCCTAAACCCCTAGTCGACATCCTTACTCTCTAGGTGGTAAAACCTATTAATGAGGAACCTGTCTCTGATACCAATTGAAAAGACGTGCATGTCACCTAGAGGGCGGTGAATAGGCAGCTTGAAATAATTACGGTTTAGGCATGAAAAAATGCGGAATAAAACTATCATTTAATTTGTCAAGCAAAAAACCAAAACAATTAGGCTCACCAATGTGCACCAACAACTTATGGTACGCAAGATAAACAACTAAGTGATAACAAGATATATAACAAGAAACAATATAGGTATCACAAAGTAAAGTGCACAAGTAAAGGGCTTGGGTAAGAGATAACCGAGGCATGCGGAGATGACGATGTATCCAGAAGTTCACACCCTTGCGGATGCTAATCTCCGTTTGGAGTGGTGTAGAGGCATAATGCTCCCCAAGATGCTACTAAGCCCACCGTAATCTACTCACGCCCTCACACAATGCAAGATGTCGTGATTCCACTAAGGGACCCTTGAGAGCGGTCACCGAACCCGTACAAAAATGGTTGAGCAATATCCACAACTTAATTGGAGGCTCCCAACGACACCATGAAGCTTCACCACAATGGCATATGTCTTCGAGGTGACCTCAAATGCTCGGGGAAATCTATAGAAATTAATTGGAGAGCTCGACGCTTTCCAGAAGCTTTACACCACAATGATTGAGCTCCGAGGCACCACCAAGCTTCTAGGATGCCAAAGCATCCACGAATAGCAATTTCTAGGGTACCAAGTACCCAAGGGTAATAAGCTTCTCACTTTTCTCACTTCCACGTATCACCGTGGAGAACTAAAACCGATGCAATTAATGCAATGGCAAGAACACACAAAGTGGTCAACTCCCTCACACTCAAATCCCTCCGCAACACTAAAAGCTATGGAGGAATAAGAGCGGAAGAAGAAGGAGCTCACAAAGAACTCTAAGATCAAGATCCAAGGGGTCCTCTCACATAGAGGAGAAAGTTATTGGTGGAGATGTGGATCCAGATCTCCTCTCTCTTTTCCCTCAAGAATTAGCAAGAACCATTGGAGGGATTGAGAGTTAGAAAGCTCTAAGAAGGTGAACAATGGGGGGGAGGGGGTTAAACACGATATGGAAGGATGAAAGCATTGGGGAAGAGGACCCCCCTTTTATAGGCCTCCATAAATCGAACCGTTATGCACTTAGTGAGTGCATAAGCGTTAGTACCACTCAGGAGAGCGGTACTTTCGGTGGAATGGTAGTTTCAAGGAAAATCATGCAAACGACAAACATCTTGGGGTGGTAGTGCTGCCGGAGCGATACTACCTTTTGCCCCAGCGGTACTACCGATGGAGCGGTACTACCGCTCCCCCCATGCGGTATTGCCGCTCAAAATGGAAAAGACCACGAAGATGCGAGAAGAAAAATATAAGCGGAAGAGAGGCCGGCATGGGAGGGCGGTACTACCGCTCTACCCCAGCCCTACTTCCGCTTGCGAGAGAAAACATGTCGTGAACTGCCATAACTTTCGCATACAAACTCCGAATTGAGACAACTCAACGTTGTTGGATTCATGACGACAAGAGCTATCCAATGTCGAGATGCAGTTAAGTAAATCTTGAGAAGAGGCAGTTAAGGAAAAATGTCAATGATATAGAGATGTGAAACCTCTATGAATGAAGAACCGGCAAAAACTCCCGACGTCGAAAACATCATAAAAGATGCATATGGACTTTGTTTTCGATGAACTCGAGCTTGTCATGAAGATGACCATAAGCTCTAAAACTCACAAAGAGAATCACCAAACAAGAACCGACAAATATGATGCAAGGATGCAAATGGTTTGAGCTCTCAACGAACGATACGATCAAGCTACTCAATTGAGAGACCCCCTTGACAGTACGGAATCTATCCTAAATAGAAAACCTATCAAGGACAAACCTATACCTTGCACATAGTCCACTTGAGCTAGATGATCATGATCTTGACTTCCTCAAGATGGACCACCTTCCTTGATTGTGTTGTCTTGATGAAGAGTTGTAAATTTCTCCTTCATACTCCACTATGGGTGAGCCACTCTTCATCACATCTTCACAAGTCCATTGCCACCACAATGGACGACAAGCTTCAAGCATGATATCTTTGTGACGCTCCACTTGAACTTGCACGCTGCAATCTTGATGACGATCACCACTTGATGTCATCCTTCATGGGTTGAATGAGATCTTCCTCTTGACGCAAGCCCATGGAAACACACCTAACCCCACATAGAACTCTCACGAACACCATGGGTTAGTGCACAAAAGCGTAATGGACAATGCATACCATAACATGGGATCATTTGAAACCTCTCGGTACATATTGTACGCTTTGTGTGTTGATCAACTTAGTTTACTCTTTGTCTTGGTCTTGATAAACCTTGTGTCTTTATGATCATTCTTTGGATAATACCTTGAATACCACCTTGGTCATCATATAAACTCCTTGAAACCAACAGATGGACTTCAAGAAGTGCCTATGGACAAATCCTTCGAATATAACTTAAGGCAAACATTAGTCCATACGGATTGTCATCAATTACCAAAACCACACATAGATAAATATGCTCTAACACCCTCCACTGATAGGGCCTCTCGCCGATAAGGTGAGCATATCTCCATTACACCTATATGTTCCGCCCGTGGGCAGCGTATTTTATGTATCACCCACATCTATTGACCCACTTTAGCTCTGATTCAGCCCATGTAGTGTTTTTTGTGTCTAGCGAATTATCCAATTATCCAAGAATTACCGTTGTACACAAAAAAACCCTATTGTTCATGCATATAATAACTCATGAACCGTGCATCGGATGAAAATGTCGTGAATATGTAAAATGTGTAGACTTCCGTGTAGACTCACAACATACCACTTTCACGCATGTTAAAGATGTTTAAACTTGTGTTTGTTCAAATTTGCGTAAATGTCATGCTAAAAATAATTTATTTCATAATTGAATAATCATGCATCCATTTGAAATGTTTAATATATGGAAAATCATCTACTCTTCATGTCTCTACATGGTTGTGGCATTTGCAAGCATAATAGGTTGCATCTACATGCTCAAATCTCTGTTGAAAGTGCTTGATGAATAATTCTACAACTATTATTTTGTTCTTACTTGCGTGGATGATTGCATCTAATCCGTAGGTATTTTGCATATGGCTCCTTCATGAGATTTGTTCTATGTGATGCCTACTTTTATGTCATACCTCTGGTTGCCATGTAAATCATATATTATCATGTCAATATGTTGCTCTAAAGGTGCTATCATGTTGAAACAGATAATCTGTTAACAATAAGTTCCATTTTGCAAACCTCGAATTAAGCAAACCATGCCTCTTTTGAATGTGTGCCAATGGAGTGATTTTTAGTATGCCAAGTCTAATTGTTTTAGTAGGTTTGCTATGCCATGAATGTCATGTTTAGTTGTAGTTTTCATCATGTAAACTTGCCATAAATATGTTGCTATTTTGAGGGTACAAAATGATTCTAAGAGCGTAATTTGCTATATTTTGTTACTATGTTTCCATGTGAACTGTCATTAATCTGCAGTCCCTTTGTGGTTGGCCCAATGGAGTGAATTGTAAAGCATATTCTCCTCTGTTAGTTTGTATCATTAGTTTTCAAATATAGGTATTGCATCCTAGTTAATTTTGTTGTGAAACATGTCAATATCAAAAAACCGAAGTTCCTTGCAGCGTGTTAATTTTTCTAAGTGTGAGAATCCGGTTATTCCAGAATGCCATGTTGTGTTGATGCTATCTATGATTGTGTGCATAATTAGGCCTTGATACTATGGAATGAAATGAAGTGCATCAAGCCTACTACCATGCAGTAAATTTTCATACCATTACATGCCATGTAGAATGTGCTTTTCTTGCTGCCAATATGCCTTCAGCATAAAACTGTTATGTTAAAAACTATTATTTTCATTAAGTTTAAAGTTGTGTTCAAGTAGCCATCTTGTGAGCTGATTTCCTAGTAATCCATGCTTTTATTCAATTTGTTGTTATGAGATGAATTGTTGTGCATCATGTCAACTACTGACCCATGTCTTGTGTCGCATTTTAGATTCCTGAAGCTTGTTAATTTGATGTGTGCAAAAGGCCATGTTGCTGGTTTGGACAGATTATGACTAGAAATCTTGTTGGTTGTTATTGTTGGACCGTTGCTCCGTTTTGAACATACCATATATGAAACATGCTTAGAATCTCATTTAGTCTAATAACATCTTGTTGCATCCATGATTTAACATGGTTGTTGTTGTCATTTGCATATATTTTGCATTCATGACATCTTGTGTTGGTCATATCTTTTAGACCGCAACTCCATTTTGAAAGATCTATATATGTAAATCACCTAGAATGACGTGTAGAATGACTTGGTGCATTTTTTCCCTTTTAAAAAAAATAAAATATGATTAGTTCTGATATGGACCAATTTCTAGATTAAGATATGGGGTCATTTAGGAAATACTATAAGTTGTTTCTGACCTCATTTTAAATGCATAGATAGTGTAGTTTCATTATGCTTCACCCCTTTCCATGTTTAAAAACATTTAAAATTGTTGAGTAAATAAAAGGGAGTGAACTAACTATTCAAATATGTAGTTTCACCAATATGTGACTCGTTGCATTTCGAGCTTCACTTAATGTGTAGAAGTTGATTGTTGTGCTTTGCCATGACGTGCATAATTAAATGGACATGCATCATATTTGATTATACATCATATCTTGAATATGTTGTGGTGTTTATCGTGTGTTGATTGTGTGTTTCCTGATTGTTTCTTTTCGTTAGAGTTCGGAAACTGCTTCAAAATGTGAGGGTTCGTTCGACTACGTTGGTTCATCTAATTCAGAGACTCGATCTTCTTCCTACCAGAATCACACGCAAGATGACCATTTCCCTGGATTCTACTACTATCATTTCCATGGTAGTTGTCACATTTCTATCGTTATGTCACGTTACCTACGACTTGAATATCAAGCCTCCCAACATTGCTATAAAAAGCTTCTAACTCCTTCACATCCCAGCAAACCATTGTTTGGCTATGTTATCGCTTGCTCGGCCCTTCTTATCACGTTGCTAGTTGCAGGTGCAGTTTGTTCCATGTGCCAACATGGATATCTAGGGATATCACAATATTATTGCTATTTAATTTAATGGATATATATACTTGGTAAAAGGTGGAAGGCTTGGCCTTTTTCTCGGTGTTTTTTTCCAACTTTGCCCCCCTAGTTACTTGTGTACCGATGTTATATTCCATGTTGGGTGCTCCTAACATGCTTGGGGTTTTTATGGGGACCACTTGATTTTCGCTTTGGGATAAAAATATTCTCGTCAAGCCCAACATTCATACTACATTTGCCTAACAACTAATAAAATTGCATAAGGACCTATCGGGCCCCCGTGGATAATTAATCAACCCCCGTGCCAGTGCTCCTCAAGAGTGGTCCAAACTGGAGCGTCGTGCGGGGCGAACCCAGGGCAACTCGGGAGATTTCTATCAGGCCACTGTATGCTTCACTTACCTGTCTTGTCCTAAGAACGAGATACGTGGCTCCTATCGGGTTCATCGACACGTTGGGCATTCTGGCTGGATTTGTTTTACCTTTCTCAAACGTCTTGTGCATGGGATTCCGAGGATACTTATCTCGCGGTTGAGGTTTTCCATCGGGATTCCGAGGAGAAAACGAGTTTTGTGTGGTTCATGTTTTCCATGTAGCTTGTGGCTAGTTTGTGATGGATGAGTTGGAGCACCCCGCTAGGGTTAAATCTTTCCAAAAGTCGTGCCCACGATTATGTGTCAACTTGAAATTTATTGAACACCTGGTGATAGCGAACTTGAAGTAAACTCAATAAAATACACCGACTGTGTGTGTAACCGTGACTGTCTCTACTCATGACTTCTAACCAAGAGAGAACACGGTGTGGTTATGTTTGACTCGTAAGTAGGTGTTCAGGATCACTTCTTGATCATTACTGGATCACGTACGATTATGTGTAGATCACCCTTCTTATTCTTGTACTCGTAAGACAGACACTCAAATAGATTCTTAGTGCTTGATGCAGCCTCACCGCTTAACCATACCTCACACATTGAGCTTTGCTAGTCTTAATACCTTCGGAAATGAGTTTGTTCAGTTCGTGTGGCTCACAAATTACTAAAACAACAGTTGCAGGTACACGCAATGCAATGATCTAACGTGAGAGTGATGCTTGTTTTATTTGGAGTTCTTCTTCTTCTTCATAAATCATAGGATGGGTTCCAGGATGATAGCCTATGATTAGCAAGGATGGATGTCCCTTTTATTGTTTGATTTTGTTTGTAGTCGAACCCTGCTCTTCTATATGTTGATTGAATGTATTATTGTATCGAGATGACCATGATGTAGCTTGTGGCGTGTGTAAGCCAATTCCATATGCTCATCTCTTCTTTACATGTACTTGAAACGATATCCATTATTGCGAAATGATGAGATGCATTTCTATCCCTGTCGAGGCTCTCGAGCCAAAATAAGGATAGGACCACATCTTTGGCGCTACACTTTGGCTTTGTTTGGTTGCTAATTTCAAGTCCGTTGTTGTGCACACATATTGGATTTAGTTATCCAGGCCGGTTTGTACTTAGAGTTGGCATATAATACATGAAAGCTTGTTCCAATAGGGTCTACACATTCTATGACACGGTTGAGAATATCTTCCATCAAGTGATATGATCATAAACCCACAATTTAATTGATCCCAACAAACACATCCCAAAGATTACATCGAATAGGTCTTCGAAGAGATCATTGTATTGAAGATTAGAGAGAGAGAGAGAGGGAGAGAGAGAGAGACCGCAATGTACCCGTAGGTTTTGTGGTAACTAATCACACATCATCGTGGAGGCAGCAAGGTTGATGAAGATGGCCTTAGTGATCAATACCCCCTTAGGGAGAGTACCAACGAAGGCCACAAGGTGGGATCATGGAACAATAGAGACTTGCAATGACAATAAAATTGTTTCGGGTTTCACTCTAAGAATATTGGAATATTTATCAATATATAATGTTGAAATTAGGTGACGGGACTCCCAACAGGGCCATAAGCTTGGACTGCGTTCCCTACCCCTGGGGGCATGACGTCTGAGCTTGTGGCCGTCTTGGGGCCGTGTGGCCTCCTCTCAAAACTTCTAGGGTCCCTCTTGTCCAAAAAAACCACTTTAATGTTTCATATATTTGGACTTCATTTGGTAAGGATTTTCTGGGAAACCAAAAACAAGCAGAAAACATGAACCCGAACTCGGCACTGAGTTAATAGGTTTGTTCCCAAAAATGATATAAAATAATGCATAGATCATAGAAGGTTGATAATACAATAGCATGAAAAAATCAAAAAATATAGATACGTTGGAGACATATCACCCGTCAACGACCACTTAATCGACAATAGATGAACTGAGCTTCGGCTAGGATTCACCATAAGGGTACGTGCATTGGCCTAAGGTCAAGGTGGAAAGAGGGGGTGGTTAGAGGGGATAATCGTGAGTCCAGAACATGGCTGATTAGCTATGGAGCTGACGACAAAGGTGAATTCACGAGCGAGTGAGAGATGGTCACAGAGTAGAGAAAAAACTAAGCAACATATACCGCATCTTCTTCTCAATGCCATGATTGTAACAACTCGAGACCAACGCTCCAGAAGATTCCCCTTTTATTCCGTTCTCATCGTGTGGTTCGTTTGTCTATCGCATTCATCATAGCATCATTCGCATCATCTGCATTGCATCGGCACTCCGTTGTCACGCGTTTTCAAAACTGGCATCCGTTATTAGTTGCCGGTTCTCTCTGTTCTCGTCGTTGCCCGTTTTGAGCCCGACCACACACGCACGCGCCCACGACATCGTTAAAACCTTGTTTTCAAAATTGTGTATAAAATATCCTCGGATTGGTCGAGACTTGGCCTACGGTCTTATTTTATTATAGGTAGGATGCCTACCAATTTTCGTCGCAATCGGAGTCCGTCGGGTACCCGAGCGGTAGACCGTAGCGGCATCGTATTCGGTTTATCGTCGGACGTTTCTCAGTGTTTAAAATACGTTGTCGGGTGCCCGTTTTCCCTCTCATCTCCGGCAAGCCTACTCTACACAGCCACTTAACTCGTCCCTGCGTTCGAGACCGTCCGATTTAGATAGCGCAGTTGAAACCGGGGCGAAAAACTGCTAAACCTAGCACCCTATTGTTATAATTAGGTCTCCCTTGCCAATTTTTGGACAGCCAAACCCTAATATCCCTCGGGATCCATGCACACCTACCTCCTCAGCCTCTCTCTTTCCTCCCTCCCTCCTCAGCGCCGCCTCTGGGCCTGCAAGGTCCGCCGAGCCCATCGCCCCGCGCCGCCGGGCACGAGCTTCTGTCGCACACAACCGCCAAGAGCGGGAGCTCCTCCTCGATCCGATCTGGATCAAAGGAGAGAGCCCCGAGCTCTTTGCCTCGCCGGACCCACGAGCCGCTGCCATGCCACTCGGGCGAGCCACAGCTCTGGCAACCTCTCAGGTTGCCCGCCGTCGCGTCTTCCCTCTCCTCCGCCTCTCTTTTTCCCTCTCTCCTCTAACCTCTCTACCTCTCCTGGTGCCCTCGCAGCATGCCGCCCAAGGTGTACCGCCGGTGGCCAACAGATCCAGCCGTGGCGGACCAGATCCGGCTGACGCGGTGCCCCTCTGACCGCCACCATGCGCCGTGCCGCCGATAGCCGTCGCCCTCCGCCCATTGCGTCGCTGGGTGCGCTCCCGCCTGCCCGATCCAGATCGGGAGGCTGGCTTCGGCTGGGCCCTGCAGCGCCCCGACCCAGTCGCCCAGGTCAACCACCCGACCGGCCCGCCCAAGCTCAAGGTGAGCGCCGCCGCCGCAATCCCCCGCATCAGGCGACATTTAGTTGTATTGCGCTCGACCCTGTTTGGGCCCTATTGCAATTCGGCCCGTAGATATTTTAGAATAACCTGCGATTTATTTCGTTTTTAGAAAAATAGCTGATTTTCAAACGCTCGTAGATAATTAACCATGCGTCGGATCGCCATGATTTAAATATGTAACTTGTTTAGTTTTTTGCATAGATTCATATTTTGCATCTTGCATGCATGTTTGGAGTGGTTTAACTTACCGTTCGCCTAGATTAACGTGTTGTCCTATTAGGTTAATGGAAATTTCCATATTTGGAGCGCGGGAGCTTGCACACCTTCTTAGCATTGCAAGGATCGATAAAACCTTCCGGTTATATCATATACAATTCTTCTTTAAGAAAGTCGTTCAGGAATGCTGCTTTGACGTCCATTTGCCAGATTTCGTAATCATAAAATATGGCAATTGCTAACATGATTCGAACCGACTTCAACATTGAATACAACTCGGGAATAGTCTTTTCCATCCCTTGCATGTTCTAATTCATCACAAAGCCTTTATAGCTAGGTGGAAGAGACTAGAGGATTATGCTAATGACCGCATCATCCGGAAGATCAACTCCCAGCTGAGTCAAGGGGTTGTGCAACCCAGACATTCTGAGTATGTGCTCACTGACAGAACTGTTCTCCTCCATCTTAAGCTAAAGAACTTGTGGGAGACTTCATATCTCGCGACTCCCGCATGAGCCTGAAAAACAAGATTCAACTCCTCGAACATCTCATATGCTCCATGTTGCTCAAAACGTCTTTCGAGCTCCGGTTCTAAACTGTAAAGCATGCCGCACTGAAAGAGAGAGTAGTCATCACTCCGCGACTGCCAAGCGTTCCTAGCGTCCTGGTTTGCCGCGGGAATGGGAAGATCACCTAGTGGTGTAGTAAGGACATATACCTTCTTGGAAGCCATGAGGATGAGCTATAAGTTAACAGCCCAGTCCGCATAGTTGCTCCCATCATTTTTCAGGTTGGTTTTCTCTAGGAACGTGCTATCCCACAGACAACAGCGCCAGAAGTTGACATGTTGACAGAGGTTGGGCTTGCGTTGGTTCTTCCCTTGAAGAGGAAAGGATGATGCAGCACAGGAGGAGTAAGTATTTCCCTCAGTTTGAGAACCAAGGTATCGATCCAGAAGGAGGGTCTCGTCAAGTACAGAGTACCTACGCAAACACAAACAAGCTTGCAACCAACACTTCAAAGGGGTTGTCAATCCCTTCAAGATTGTTTGCAAAGTGAGATCTGAAGGCGGAAAGTGCAACGAAGTAAAAACTGTAAGGCTTAAAATATGGTGTGGAGTAGACCCTCGGGGCCATAGTGTTCACTAGAGGCTTCTCTCAAAATAGCAAGTATCACGGTGGGTGAACAAATTACTGTCGAGCAATTGATAGAACCACGCAAAGTCATGACGATATCTAAGGCAATGATTATGCATATAGACATCACGTCCGAGACAAGTAGACTGATACTATCTGCATCTACTACTATTACTCCACACATCGACCGCTATCCAGCATGCATCTAGTGTATTGAGTTCATGACGAACAGAGTAACGCCTTAAGCAGGATGACATGATGTAGAGGGATAATCTCAAACCAATGATGAAAACCCCATCTTTTTACCGTTGATGACAACAACACGATGCGTGCCTCGCTACCCCTTCTGTGACTGGGTGAGGTCACCGCACGGTATGAACCCAAAACCAAGAATTACTCCCATTGCAAGAATCATAGATATAGTTGGCCAAACAAAACCCACAACTCGAAGAGAATTACAAGGATATGAAATCATGCATAAGAGAGATCAGAAGAAACTCTAATAAGATTGATAAATAATCTGATCAGAAATCCACAATTCATCGGATCTTGACAAACACATCGCAAAAGAAGATAACATCGGATAGATCTCCATGAAGATCATGGAGAACTTTGTATTGAAGATCCAAGAGAGAGAAGAAGCCATCTAGCTACTAGCTATGGACCCGTAGGTCTATGGTGAACTACTCATGCATCATCGGAGAGGTCATTGTTTTGATGGAGAAGCTCTCCGTGTCCGAATCCCCCCTCCAGCAGGGCACCGGGACGTGCCCTAGATGGGATCTTGCAGAGACAGAAGTTTGCGGCGGCAGAAAAGTGATTGTGATGATCTCCTGATTTTTTCTAGAATTAATGGGATTATATAGGCAAAAGACCTAGATCGGGGGACCTCCAAGGGGCCCACAAGCCTAGATGGCGCGGCCCCCCTAGCCGCGGGGTGGGGGCTTGTGGGGCCCTTGGGGCTCCCCTGCCTTGGCTTCCAAGTTCCCCGATCTTCTCCCGTTCCAAAAAAATCTTTTCGGGGATTTTCTTCCGTTTGGACTCCGTTTCAAAATCTCCTCTGAAAGTGGTCAAAAACATGGAAAAACAGGAACTGGCACTTGGCACTCAGTTAATAAGTTAGTCCCCAAAAATATATAAAAGGCACGCAAAACATCCAAAGTTTGACAAGATAATAGCATGAAACCACCAAAAATTATAGATATGTTGGAGACGTATCAAGCATCCCCAAGCTAAACTCGTGCTCGTCCTCGAGTAGGGAAGTGATAAAGAATAATTTTTTGATGTGGAATGCTACCTAGCATAGTTGTCCTTTGCAACTTCTTTCATGTGACATGAATGTTGAGATCCGTAAGATTCAAAACAATAGTTTGCTATTGACATGAAAACTGTAATACTTCAAGCAACCTAGCAAAGTAATCATGAACTTTCAAAATAACAAGGCCAAAGAAAGTTATCCCTACAAAATCATATATTCTGGCTATGCTCCATCATCCTCACACAACTAATGTAAATCACGCACAACCCCGGAATTGGCCTAGTAATTGTTTTCGCACTATTACTTTCTCAAACATTTTATAACTATCACGCAATACATGAGCGCGAGCCATGGATATAGCACTATAGGTGGAATAGAGTGTGGTGGTGGTTTTGAGACAAAAAAGAGAAGATGGTCACACTGACTCGGCGTATCAATAGGTTATGGAGATGCCCATTAATAGATATCAATGTGAATGAGTAGGGATTGCCATACAAGAGATGCACTAGAGCTATAAGTATGTGAAAGCTCAAGAGGAAAACTAGTGGGTGTGCATCCAACTTGCTTGCTCATGAAGACCTAGGGAAATTTTGAGGAAGCCCATCATTGGAATATACAAGCCAAGTTATACAACGAACATTCCCACTAGCATATGGTAGTGACAAAGCAAGAAGCTCTCAATCATGAAGAACATGGTGCTAACATGAAGCACAAGTGTGGAAAAAGATAGTAGCATTGTCCCTCCTCCCTTTTTCTCTCTTTTTTTTATTTGGGCTCTGAGGCCTCTTTTTTTATTTTATTTTCTCTTTTTTTTGTTTTTGGGATCTTTGGCCTCTTTTTGTCTCTCACATGGGACAATGCTCTAATAATGATGATCATCACACTTTTATTTACTCACAGCTCAAAGATCACAATGATGATGACTCCAAAGGAAATGCCTCCGACAGTGTACCGGGATGTGCAACGATCTAGCATGGCATATGACGTTGAAACATCTCGCTAGCTATCTTACAATCATGCAATGGCAATATGAGAGTGACGGCACAAGTCATGAGATGGAACGGTGGGACTTGCATGGCTATATATCTCGGAATGGCTATGAAAATGCCATAGTAGGTAGGTATGGTGGCTGTTTTGAGGGAGGAATTTGGTGGGTTTGAGTATCGGCGAGAATTGCACGACACTAGAGAGGCTAGTAAAGGTGGAAGGTGGAAGTGCATCTATACCATGGGCTCACATTAGTCATGAGGAACTCACATACTTATTGCGAAAGTTGGTAATCGAAACAAAATGCTAAACGCACACACCGAGGGGAAGGGTTGGTAGGTGTAAACCATCGCGCGATCCCGACCTCAACACAAAGGATGACAATCAATAGATCAATTATGCTCCAACTTCCTAACATAGCGGCTCACCATATGTGCATGCTACGGGAATCACTAACTCTAACACAATTATCTCTAGATTCACAACACCCTACTAACATAACTCTAAATATTACCGAATCCACGTCTCAGAACTAATTGAGAGGAATCGAAACTTCTCTTTCTACTCAATGCACATGAAGATGGAGGTTTTTGCATCCTCTTTGGGTACCTAGCACATTTGGGACTACTTTCATAGCATAAGCCAACTACCTAGTCATGCACCACCGTGCTCCAAAAGATATAAGTGAAGCACAAGAGCAAAAGTATCTAGCTCAAAAGATATAAGTGAAGCACTAGAGCAAATGTATCTAGCTCAAAAGATATAAGTGAAGCACTATGAGCATTCTAGCAAAATCACGATGAGTGCATGTCACTCTCTCTCAAAAAGGTGTGCAGCAAGGATGATTGTGACAGAACAAAAAGAAAAGACTCCTAAGATACAAGACGCTCCAAGCAAAACACATATCATGTGGTGAATAAAAATATAGCTGTAAGTAATGTTACCGATGATTTGAAGACGAAAGAGGGGATGCCTTCCCGGGGCATCCCCAATCTTAGGCTTTTTGGTGTCCTTGAATTTGGCTTGGGATGCCATGGGCATCCCCAAGCTTGAGCTCTTTCCACTCCTTATCTCTTTGTCCATGAGAACATCACTCAAAACTTGAAAACTTCACAACACAAAACATAATCAGAGACTTGTGATAACATTAGCACAAGAAAACAAACTACCACTTCTTTTGGTACTGTAGAAAACTTAAATTACATCTATATTGATGATGGGCTACTGTATTATCACTTTTCCATGGCTAGTACCCCCCGATACTAACCATAGTTTCATCAAAACAAGCAACCAACTCAACAAAAATTGAATCTATCAAAAACAGACCAGTCTGTAGCAATCTGTATACTTCGTATACTTCTGGTACCTCCAAACATCTGAAAAATTACGAAGGCCTTGGAAAAACGCATATCAATCAGCAGCAAAAAGAATAAACTCAAAAGAGCTTTCTGAATAAAAATGAAAAATCATCTCGTGAGCGAAAAGTTTCTGTCTTTTTCCAGCAAGATCAAACAACCATTACTAAGACTAGTCGTAAAGGCTTTGCTTGGCTCAAACACAAAAAAACACGAAAAACACAATCAAAACAGAATTGTGAAAGTGTGGACGCAAAAAAACAGAAAGAAAAAGAATTGCGTTGCCTCCCAACAAGCGCTATTGTTTAACGCCCTTAGCTAGGCATAGAAGCGATAGAATCACGTATCGTCATCTTTGGTGCTCAAACCATAAGTGGTGTGATGACTTATCATCTTAAGATTTTCATCTTTCTTGCTAGAAGATTCACCACTAATTTTAGGAATAAAAATAGACTTGGTGATTTTATTGTGGGCAAGATTTGGAGTATTTTGCACTGCGGCAAAAGCGGAACCCAAGTTAGTTATAGCATCCTCTAGTTGGCCAATCCTTGCGGAATCATGACCTAGCTTTTCGTTAACTATGGGTTCCTTCTCCTTTAAAATTTTCAAAACCACCTTGGATCCATATTGAGTGATTTGATTGTGGATCTTTTTACCCAAATTCTCAATGAGTTCAATCGTAGCAACTTTAGTTTCAACTTTAGTTCCATTAACCATGGGTGGGGGTGAGCCTACCAAATCTAACACAGCTCCGTAAGAATCAACGCTATTACTACCCAAGAAATTTCTAGCTACGATGGTGTCAAGAATATACCTATTCCAAGGAGAAACACCCACATAAAAACTTCAAAGCAAGACGAATAGTGGATTGCTTATGAGTAGATCTACTCTGAGCATTGCAAATCCTATACCAAGCGTCCTTTAAGTTTTCTCCCTCAATTTGTTTGAAATTGAGAACTGCGCTCTCGGGAGTATCGTTCGAAGTGGTGGATCTAGCCATCAGGATAGACTATCCCACACAGACGAGCAGAAAGAAAGCGAGAGAAAAGGGCGAACGAGAGGGCGAACGAAAACGCGAACGAAAAAGGCAAATTGGTGAAGTGGAGGAGAGGAAAACGAGAGGCAACTGGCAAACAAAGTAAATGCAAGAGATGAGTTTGCGACACCTACTTGGATGAGTTCTTGACTTGATTTTCCTTCCCGGAAACGGCGCCAGAAATCCTTCTGCTATCCCACAGACAACGGCGCAAGAAGTTGACATGTTGACAGAGACTGGGCTTGCGTTGGTTCTTCCCTTGAAGAGGAAAGGGTGATGCAGCACAGGAGCAGTAAGTATGTTCCTCAGTTTGAGAACCAAGGTATCGATCTAGAAGGAGGGTCTCATCAAGTCCAGAGTACCTGCGCAAACACAAACAAGCTTGCACCCAACGCTTCAAAGGGGTTGTCAATCCCTTCAAGATTGTTTGCAAAGTGAGATGTGAAGGCGGAAAGTGCAACGAAGTAAAAAGTGTAAGGCTGAAAATATGGTGTGGAGTAGACCCCCGGGGGCATAGAGTTCACTAGAGGCTTCTCTCAAAATAGCAAGTATCACGGTGGGTGAACAAATTACTGTCGAGCAATTGATAGAACCGCGCAAAGTCTTGTCGATATCTAAGGCAATGAATATGCATATAGGCATCACGTCTGAGACAAGTAGATCGATACTTTCTGCATCTACTACTATTACTCCACACATCAACCGCTATCCAGCATGCATCTAGTGTATTTAGTGCATGACGAACAGAGTAACGCCTTAAGCAAGATGACATGATGTTTAGGGATAATCTCAAACCAATGATGAAAACCCCATCTTTTTACCCTTGATGGCAACAACATGATGCGTGCCTCGCTACCCCTTCTGTTACTGGGTGAGGTCACCGCATGGTATGAACCCAAAACCAAGCACTTCTCACATTGCAAGAATCATAGATCTAGTTGGACAAACAAAACCCACAACTCGAAGAGAATTACAAGGATATGAAATCATGCATAAGAGAGATCAGAAGAAACTCAAATAAGATTCATAAATCATCTGATCATAAATCCACAATTCATCAGATCTCGACAAACACACCGCAAAAGAAGATTACATCGGATAGATCTCCATGAAGATCATGGAGAACTTTGTATTGAAGATCCAAGAGAGAGAAGAAGCCATCTAGCTACTAGCTATGGACCCGTAGGTCTATGGTGAACTACTCACGCATCATCAGAGAGGTCATGGTGTTTATGGAGAAGCCCTGTGTGTCCGAATCCCCCCTCCGGGAGGGCACCAGGAAGTGCCCCAGATGGGATCTTGCGGAGACAGAAGCTTGCGGCGGCGGAAAAGTGATTGCGATGATCTCCTGATTTTTTCTGGAATTTATGGGATTATATATGCGAAAGACCTAGGTCAGGGGACCTCCAGGGGGCCCACAAGCCTAGGTGGCGTGGCCCCCCTGGCCGCGGGGTGGGGGCTTGTGGGGCCCCTGGGGCTCCCGTGCCTTGGCTCCCAAGTTCCCCAATCTTCTTCCCTTCCAAAAAAAATCTTTTCGGGGATTTTCTTCCGTTTGGACTCCGTTTCATAATCTCCTCCGAAAGGGGTCAAAAACATGGAACAAATAGGAACTGGCACTTGGCACTGAGTTAATAAGTTAGTCCCCAAAAATATATAAAAGGCATGAAAAACATCCAAAGTTTGACAAGATAATAGCATGAAACCATCAAAAATTATAGATGCGTTGGAGACGTATCAGAACACGTTGAAATTCAATGGGACATTTGCGTTGGCCATTGGATCTACAATATTTTTAAAGACAATTTGAGACTAAGTTCATGATAATTAAGTTCACCTAATCAAATTACTAATGAACTCACACTTAGATCGACATCCTTCTATTTATCCAAGTGACACATAATCCACGTCGACTAGCCCGTGTCCGATCATCACGTGAGACAGACTATTCATCAATGGTGAGCATATCTATGTTGATCCTATCAATGATACGACAGATGCTCGACCTTTCAGTCTCCTGTATTCAAGGTTATGTCTGTACATGCTAGGCTCGTCGAGCCAACCTAAGTGTTTCGCGTGTGTAAACTAGCTTACACCGGTTGTATGCGAACGTTAGAATCTACCACACCCGATCAACACGTGGTGCTTTGAAACAATGAACCTTCGCAATGGTGCACACCTAGGGGAATACATATCTTGAAATTTTAATGAGGGATTGATACGTCTCCAACTTATCTATAATTTTTTATGGTTTCATGCTATTATCTTGTCAAACTTTGGATGTTTTGTATGCCTTTTATATATTTTTTGGGACTAACTTATTAACTCAGTGCCAAGTGCCAGTTCCTGTTTTTCCATGTTTTTGACCCCTTTCAGAGGAGATTTTGAAACGGAGTCCAAATGGAATAAAATCCCCGAAAATATTTTTTCCATAACGGAAGAAGATCAGGAGACTTGAGAGCCAAGGCAGGGGGGCCCAGGGGCACCACAAGCCCCCACCCCGCGGCCAGGGGGATGCCGCGGCCCATAGGCTTGTGGGCCCCCTGAACGTCCTTTGCCCTAGGTTTTGTGCCTATATATCCCCAAAAATTCCACAAAAAATCAGGAGATCATCGAAAGTACTTTTCCCCCGCCGCAAGCTTCTGTCTCCGCAAGATCCCATCTGGGGCACGTTCTGGTGCCCTGTCGGAGGGGGGATTCGGATACGGAGGGCTTCTTCATCAACACCATGACCTCTCCGATGATGCGTGAGTAGTTCACCATAGACCTATGGGTCCATAGCTTGTAACTAGATGGCTTCTTCTCTCTCTTGGATCTTCAATACAAAGTTCTCCATCACCTTCATGGAGATCTATCCGATGTAATCTTCTTTTGAAGTGTGTTTGTCGAGATCCGATGAATTGTGGATTTATGATCAGATTATCTATGAATCTTATTTGAGTTTCTTCTGATCTCTCTTATGCATGATTTCATATCCTTGTAATTCTCTTCAAGTTGTGGGTTATGTTTGGCCTACTAGATCTATGATTCTTGCAATGGGAGAAGTGCTTGGTTTTGGATTCATACTGTGCGGTGAGCTCACCTATGACAGAAGGGGTAGCGAGGCACGCATCGTGTTGTTGCCATCAAGGGTAAAAAGATGGGGTTTTCATCATTGGTTTGAGATTATCCCTCTACATCATGTCATCTTGCTTAAAGTGTTACTCTGTTCGTCATGAACTCAATACACTAGATGCATGCTGGATAGCGGTGATGTGTGGAGTAATAGTAGTAGATGCAGAAAGTATCGGTCTACTTATCTCGGACATGATGCCTGTATGTATGATCATTGGCTTAGATATCGTCATGACTTTGCACGGTTCTATCAATTGCTCGACGGTAATTTGTTCACCCACCGTGATATTTGCTATTTTGAGAGAAGCCTCTAGTGAACACTATGGCCCCCGGGTCTACTCCACACCATATTTTCAGCCTTACACCTTTTTACTTCGTTGCACTTTCCGCCTTCAGATCTCACTTTGCAAACAATCTTTAAGGGATTAACAACCCCTTTGAAGCGTTGGGTGCAAGCTCGTTTGTGTTTGCACATGTACTCTGGACTTGACGAGACCCTCCTTCTGGATCGATACCTTGGTTCTCAAATTGAGGGAAATACTTACTTCTCCTGTGCTGCATCACCCTTTCCTCTTCAAGGGAAAAACCGACGCAAACAAGAGGAGTAGCAAGAAGAATTCCTGGCGTTGCCGGGGAAGGACTTTTGTTGCCATAGCAGAAGAATTTCTTACGCCGTTGCCGGGGATGATCAAGTCAAGAACTCATCCAAGTAAGTGTCGCAAACTCATCTCTTGCATTTATTTCTTTTGCCTCTCGTTTTCCTCTCCCCCACTTCTGAAAAACAAAAATTTACAAAAAGATTTGCCTTTTTCGTTCGCCCTTTTCTCTCGCTTGCTTTCTGTTCGCTTGTGTGCCATGTGCCTTCAATATGCTTGGATCTTCGCTTGCTGAAAATCTAGTTATATGGATCCTCATCCACTTGCTAATCTCTTTAAGAGAACCAATTATGTTGATCCAATTGCTAGTGAGTTGAGTGCACTTGACTATCTTTATGGAGTTTTGCTTGAGATGCGTGAATCTGAAAATTGTGAGGAAGAAATTTATGAAGTGATTCACAAGGGCTCCTTGGATGAAAAGCATGATTGCAATAGTTTCACTATAAATTCTATTAGTGACAGTCATGCTAAAAATATGCAAAACCCTAAGCTTGGGGATGCTAGTATTGCTATGTCCACTACTTGTTGCAATGATCATGAGAGGGGCGATGATTTTTCTTATGATATTGAAAATTTGTTTAAGCCTCATGATGAATATGATATTTGCAATATTATTGAAAGTGGGTCTCGAGAAGTCATGACTTTAGTTGATGATAATCCTACTATTTTTGAAGAGCGTCAACTTTGCATGCATGTGGATCATGTAAAGAATATACTTTGTGATAGCTATATTGTGGACATTGATTATGATCCCACATGTAATTGCTATGAGAGAGGAAAATATTGTGGTAGAAACTTTCAGGTTACCAAATTACCTCTCGTTATGTTGAGATTGATATTGTCTCTTTCTTCTTCCTTGAATTTGGTAACTATTGGTTGTCTTGCCAATTTGTTCTCCTATAAAATGCCTATGCATAGGAAGTATGTTAGACTTAGATGTGATTTTCACATGCTTTATGATGCTCTTGTTGTGCTTCAATTCTTGTCTTTTAGGTGAGCATCATTGAAATCCTTATGCCTAGCTAAGGGCATTAAACAATAGGGCTTGTTGGGAGGCAACCCAATGAATTTATGTTTTTCTTTATGTTTTGTTGTGTCCACACCATCATAATTCTGTTCTGATTGTGTTTTTTGTGTTTGAGCCAAGCAAAACCTTTATGACTAGTCTTGGTGATGGTTGTTTGATCCTGCTGGAAAAAGACAAAAACTTTTCGCTCACGAGATGATTTTTCATTTTCATTTAGAACGAGCTTTTGAGTTGATTCTTTTTTCTTCTGATTTATATGCCTTTTTTCCAGGCAGTCGTAATTTCTCAGAATTTTTCAGGTACCAGAATTATACGACGTATACAGATTGCTACAAACTGGTCTGTTTCTAACAGATTCTGTTTTTGTTGAGTTGGTTGCTTGTTTTGATGAAACTATGGTTAGTATTGGGGTTATTAGCCATGGAAAAGTGAGAATACAGTAGACCAACACCAATATAGATAGAATTAAAGTTTTCTACAGTACAAAAATAGGTGGTAGTTTGTTTTCTTGTGCTAATGTTATCACAAGTTTCTGTTTAAGTTTTGTGTTGTGAAGTTTTCAAGTTTTGGGTGGTGTTCTCATCGACAAAGAGATAAGGAGTGGAAAGGGCTTCATCTTGGGGACGCCCAAGGCATCCCAAGCCAAATTCAAGGACACCAAAAAGCCTAAGCTTGGGGATTCCCCGGGAAGGCATCCCCTCTTTCGTCTCCAATCCATCGGTAATATTACTTGGAGCTATATTTTTATTCAACACATGATATGTGTTTTGCTTGGAGCGTCTTGTATTGTAGGAGTCTTTTCTTTTTGTTGTGTCACAATCATCCTTGCTGCACACCTTTTTGACAGAGAGAGACATGCACTCATCGTGATTTTGCTGGAATGCTCATAGTGCTTCACTTATATCTTTTGAGCTAGATAATTTTGCTCGATGTGCTTCACTTATATCTTTTAGACCACGGCGGTGCGTGACTTGGTAGTTGGCTTATGCTATGAATGTAGTCCCAAAGGTGATAGGTACCCAAAGAGGATACAAAACCTCCATCTTCATGTGCATTGAGTAGAAAGAGAAGTCTTGATTCCTCTCAATTAGTTTTGAGACGTGGATTTGGTAATATGAAGAGCTATGTTAGTAGGGAGTTGTGAATCTAGAAATACTTGTGTTGAAGTTAGTGATTCCCGTAGCATGCACGTATGGTGAACCGCTATGTTAGGAAGTCGGAGCATAATTGATCTATTGATTGTCATCCTTTGTGTTGAGGTCGGGATCGCGCGATGGTTAACACCTACCAACCCTTCCCCTAGGAGTATGCCTCTAGCACTTTGTTTTGATTACTAATAAAAACTTCCGCAATAAGTATGTGAGTTCTTAATGACTAATGTGAGTCCATGGTATAGGTGCACTTTCACCTTTCACCATTGCTAGCCTCTCTAGTGCCGCGCAATTCTCGCCAGTGCACAAACCCACCGTATGCCTTCCTCAAAACAACCATCAGACCTACCTACTATGGCATTTTCATAGCCATTCTGAGATATATTGCCATGCAACTCCCACCGTTTCGTCTCATGACTTGTGTCCTCACTCTCATAATTGCCATTGCATGATCGTAAGATGGCTAGCGAGATGTTTCAACGTCATACGCCAAGCTAGATCGGTGGACATCCCGGTACACCGCCGGAGGCATTTCCTATAGAGTCATTTCTAAGCTTTGAGATGTGAGTAAATAAAAGTGTGATGACCATCATTATTAGAGCATTGTCCTATGTGAGGAAATAAATGAAAAAAGAGGCCAAAGAGACCAAAAAAATAGAAAAAAAATGAGAACAGGCCTAAGAGCCCAAATGAAAATAAAGAGAGAAAAAGAGAGAAGGGACAATGCTACTATCTTTTTCCACACTTGTGCTTCATAATAGCACCATGTTCTTCAAGACTGAGAGCTTCTTGCTTTGTCACTACCATATGCTAGTGGGAATGTTCATTATATAACTTGGATTGTATATTCCAATGATGGGCTTCCTCAAAACTGCCCTAGGTCTTCGTGAGCAAGCAAGTTGGATGCACACCCACTAGTTTTCCTTTTGAACTTTCACATACTTATAGCTCTACTAGTGCATCCCTTGTATGGCATCCCTACTCATTCACATTGATATCTATTAATGGGCATCTCCATAGCCCTTTGATACGCCGAGTCAATGTGACTATCTCCTCCTTTTTGTCTCACAACCACCACCACACTCTATTCCACCTATAGTGCTATATCCATGGCTCACGCTCATGTATTGCGTGATAGTTATAAAAGGTTTGAGCAAGTAAGAGTGCAAAAACAATTACTTGGCCAATACCGGGGTTGTGAATGATTTACATTAGTTGTGTGAGGATGATGGAGCATAGCCAGACTATATGATTTTGTAGGGATAACTTTCCTTGGCCTTGTTATTTTGGAAGTTCATGATTACCTTGCTAGTTTGCTTGAAGTATTATTGTTTTCATGTCAATACAAACTATTGTTTTGAATCTTACGGATCTGAACATTCATGTCACGTGAAAGAAGTTGCAAAGGACAACTATGCTAGGTAGCATTCCAGATCAAAAATTCATTCTTTATCACTTCCCTACTCGAGGACGAGCATGAGTTAAGCTTGGGGATGCTTGATACGTCTCCAACGTATTTAGAATTTTTTATGGTTTCATGCTATTATCTTGTCAAACCGGTTGTATGCGAACGTTAGAATCTACCACACCCGATCAACACGTGGTGCTTTGAAACAATGAACCTTCACAATGGTGCACACCTAGGGGAATACATATCTTGAAATTTTAATGAGGGATTGATACGTCTCCAACTTATCTATAATTTTTTATGGTTTCATGCTATTATCTAGTCAAACTTTGGATGTTTTGCATGCCTTTTATATATTTTTTGGGATTAACTTATTAACTCAGTGCCAAGTGCCAGTTCCTGTTTTTCCATGTTTTTGACCCCTTTCAGAGGAGATTTTGAAACGGAGTCCAAACGGAATAAATCCCCGAAAATATTTTTTCCATAACGGAAGAAGATCAGGAGACTTGAGAGCCAAGGCAGGGGGGACCCAGGGGCCCCACAAGCCCCCACCCCGCGGCCAGGGGGGATGTCGCGGCCCATAGGCTTGTGGGCCCCCTGAACGTCCTTTGCCCTAGGTTTTGCGCCTATATATCCCCAAAAATTCCACAAAAAATCAAGAGATCATCGAAAGTACTTTTCCTCCGCCGCAAGCTTCTGTCTCCGCAAGATCCCATCTGGGGCACGTTCTGGTGCCATGTCGGAGGGGGATTCGGATACGGAGGGCTTCTTCATCAACACCATGACCTCTCCGATGATGCGTGAGTAGTTCACCATAGACCTATGGGTCCATAGCTTGTAACTAGATGGCTTCTTCTCTCTCTTGGATCTTCAATACAAAGTTCTCCATCACCTTCATGGAGATCTATCCGATGTAATCTTCTTTTGAAGTGTGTCTGTCGAGATCCGACGAATTGTGGATTTATGATCAGATTATCTATGAATCTTATTTGAGTTTCTTCTGATCTCTCTTATGCATGATTTCATATCCTTGTAATTCTCTTCAAATTGTGGGTTATGTTTGGCCAACTAGATCTATGATTCTTGCAATGGGAGAAGTGCTTGGTTTTGGATTCATACTGTGCGGTGAGCTCACCCTATGACAGAAGGGGTAGCGAGGCACGCATCGTGTTGTTGCCATCAAGGGTAAAAAGATGGGGTTTTCATCATTGGTTTGAGATTATACCCCTACATCATGTCATCTTGCTTAAAGTGTTACTCTGTTCGTCATGAACTCAATACACTAGATGCATGCTGGATAGCGGTGATGTGTGGAGTAATAGTAGTAGATGCAGAAAGTATCGGTCTACTTATCTCGGACATGATGCCTGTATGTATGATCATTGGCTTAGATATCGTCATGACTTTGCACGGTTCTATCAATTGCTCGACGGTAATTTGTTCACCCACCGTGATATTTGCTATTTTGAGAGAAGCCTCTAGTGAACACTATGGCCCCCGGGTCTACTCCACACCATATTTTCAGCCTTACACCTTTTTACTTCGTTGCACTTTCCGCCTTCAGATCTCACTTTGCAAACAATCTTTAAGGGATTGACAACCCCTTTGAAGCGTTGGGTGCAAGCTCGTTTGTGTTTGCACATGTACTCTAGACTTGACGAGACCCTCCTTCTGGATCGATACCTTGGTTCTCAAACTGAGGGAAATACTTACTTCTCCTGTGCTGCATCACCCTTTCCTCTTCAAGGGAAAAACCGACGCAAACAAGAGGAGTAGCAAGAAGAATTCCTGGCGTTGCCGGGGAAGGACTTTTGTTGCCATAGCAGAAGAATTTCTTACGCCGTTGCCGGGGATGATCAAGTCAAGAACTCATCCAACTAAGTGTCGCAAACTCATCTCTTGCATTTATTTCTTTTGCCTCTCGTTTTCCTCTCCCCCACTTCTGAAAAACAAAAATTTACAAAAAGATTTGCCTTTTTCGTTCGCCCTTTTCTCTCGCTTGCTTTCTGTTCGCTTGTGTGCCATGTGCCTTCAATATGCTTGCATCTTCGCTTGCTGAAAATCTAGTTATATGGATCCTCATCCACTTGCTAATCTCTTTAAGTGAACCAATTATGTTGATCCAATTGCTAGTGAGTTGAGTGCACTTGACTATCTTTATGGAGTTTTGCTTGAGATGCATGAATCTGAAAATTGTGAGGAAGAAATTTATGAAGTGATTCACAAGGGCTCCTTGGATAAAAAGCATGATTGCAATAGTTTCACTATAAATTCTATTAGTGACAGTCATGCTAAAAATATGCAAAACCCTAAGCTTGGGGATGCTAGTATTGCTATGTCCACTACTTGTTGCAATGATCATGAGTGGGGCGATGATTTTTCTTATGATATTGAAAATTTGTTTAAGCCTCATGATGAATATGATATTTGCAATATTATTGAAAGTGGGTCTGGAGAAGTCATGACTTTAGTTGATGATAATCCTACTATTTTTGAAGAGCGTCAACTTTGCATGCATGTGGATCATGTAAAGAATATACTTTGTGATAGCTATATTGTGGACATTGATTATGATCCCACATGTAATTGCTATGAGAGAGGAAAATATTGTGGTAGAAACTTTCAGGTTACCAAATTACCTCTCGTTATGTTGAGATTGATATTGTCTCTTTCTTCTTCCTTGCATTTGGTAACTATTGGTTGTCTTGCCAATTTGTTCTCCTATAAAATGCCTATGCATAGGAAGTATGTTAGACTTAGATGTGATTTTCACATGCTTTATGATGCTCTTGTTGTGCTTCAATTCTTGTCTTTTAGGTGAGCATCATTGAAATCCTTATGCCTAGCTAAGGGCGTTAAACAATAGGGCTTGTTGGGAGGCAACCCAATGAATTTATGTTTTTCTTTATGTTTTGTTGTGTCCACACCATCATAATTCTGTTCTGATTGTGTTTTTTGTGTTTGAGCCAAGCAAAACCTTTATGACTAGTCTTGGTGATGGTTGTTTGATCCTGCTGGAAAAAGACAAAAACTTTTCGCTCACGAGATGATTTTTCATTTTCATTTAGAACGAGCTTTTTAGTTGATTCTTTTTTATTCTGATTTATATGCCTTTTCTCCAGGCAGTCGTAATTTTTCAGAATTTTTCAGGTACCAGAATTATACGACGTATACAGATTGCTACAGAGTGGTCTGTTTCTGACATATTCTGTTTTTGTTGAGTTGGTTGCTTGTTTTGATGAAACTATGGTTAGTATCGGGGTTATTAGCCATGGAAAAGTGAGAATACAGTAGACTAACACCAATATAGATAGAATTCAAGTTTTCTACAGTACAAAAAAAGGTGGTAGTTTGTTTTCTTGTGCTAATGTTATCACAAGTTTTTGTTTAAGTTTTGTGTTGTGAAGTTTTCAAGTTTTGGGTGGTGTTCTCATCGACAAAGAGATAAGGAGTGGAAAGAGCTTAATCTTGGGGATGCCCAAGGCATCCCAAGCCAAATTCAAGGACACCAAAAAGCCTAAGCTTGGGGATTCCCCGGGAAGGCATCCCCTCTTTCGTCTCCAATCCATCGGTAATATTACTTGGAGCTATATTTTTATTCAAGACATGATATGTGTTTTGCTTGGAGCGTCTTGTATTGTAGGAGTCTTTTCTTTTTGTTGTGTCACAATCATCCTTGATGCACACCTTTTTGAGAGAGAGACATGCACTCATCGTGATTTTGCTGGAATGCTCATAGTGCTTCACTTATATGTTTTGAGCTAGATAATTTTGCTCGATGTGCTTCACTTATATCTTTTAGACCACGGCGGTGCGTGACTTAGTAGTTGGCTTATGCTATGAAAGTAGTCCCAAAGGTGATAGGTACCCAAAGAGGATACAAAACCTCCATCTTCATGTGCATTGAGTAGAAAGAGAAGTCTTGCTTCCTCTGAATTAGTTTTGAGACGTGGATTTGGTAATATTAAGAGCTATGTTAGTAGGGTGTTGTGAATCTAGAAATAATTGTGTTGAAGTTAGTGATTCCCGTAGCATGCACGTATGGTGAACCGCTATGTTAGGAAGTCGGAGCATAATTGATCTATTGATTGTCATCCATTGTGTTGAGGTCGGGATCGCGCGATGGTTAACACCTACCAACCCTTCCCCTAGGAGTATGCGTCTAGCACTTTGTTTCAATTACTAATAAAAACTTCCGCAATAAGTATGTGAGTTCTTAATGACTAATGTGAGTCCATGGTATAGGTGCACTTGCACCTTTCACCATTGCTAGCCTCTCTAGTGCCGCGCAATTCTCGCCAGTGCACAAACCCACCATATGCCTTCCTCAAAACAACCATCAGACCTACCTACTATGGCATTTTCATAGCCACTCTGAGATATATTGCCATGCAACTCCCACTGTTTCGTCTCATGACTTGTGTCCTCACTCTCATAATTTCCATTGCATGATCGTGAGATAGCTAGCGAGATGTTTCAACGTCATACGCCAAGCTAGATCGGTGCACATCCCGGTACACCGCCGGAGGCATTTCCTATAGAGTCATTTCTAAGCTTTGAGATGTGAGTAAATAAAAGTGTGATGACCATCATTATTAGAGAATTGTCCTATGTGAGGAAATAAATGAAAAAAGAGGCCAAAGAGACCAAAAAAATAGAAAAAAAATGAGAAGAGGCCTAAGAGCCCAAATGAAAATAAAGAGAGAAAAAGAGAGAAGGGACAATGCTACTATCTTTTTCCACACTTGTGCTTCATAATAGCACCATGTTCTTCATGACTGAGAGCTTCTTGCTTTGTCACTACCATATGCTAGTGGGAATGTTCATTATATAACTTGGCTTGTATATTCCAATGATGGGCTTCCTCAAAACTGCCCTAGGTCTTCGTGAGCAAGCAAGTTGGATGCACACCCACTAGTTTTCCTTTTGAACTTTCACATACTTATAGCTCTACTAGTGCATCCCTTGTATGGCATCCCTACTCATTCACATTGATATCTATTAATGGGCATCTCCATAGCCCTTTGATACGCCGAGTCAATGTGACTATCTCCTCCTTTTTGTCTCACAACCACCACCACACTCTATTCCACCTATAGTGCTATATCCATGGCTCACGCTCATGTATTGCGTGATAGTTATAAAAGGTTTGAGAAAGTAAGAGTGCGAAAACAATTACTTGGCCAATACCGGGGTTGTGAATGATTTACATTAGTTGTGTGAGGATGATGGAGCCTAGCCAGACTATATGATTTTGTAGGGATAACTTTCCTTGGCCTTGTTATTTTGGAAGTTCATGATTACCTTGCTAGTTTGCTTGAAGTAGTATTGTATTCACGTCAATAGAAACTATTGTTTTGAATCTTACGGATCTGAACATTCATGTCACGTGAAAGAAGTTGCAAAGGACAACTATGCTAGGTAGCATTCCAGATCAAAAATTCATTCTTTATCACTTCCCTACTCGAGGACGAGCATGAGTTAAGCTTGGGGATGCTTGATACGTCTCCAACGTATTTATAATTTTTGATGGTTTCATGCTATTATCTTGTCAAACTTTGGATGTTTTGCATGCCTTTTATATATTTTTTGGGACTAACTTATTAACTCAGTGTCATGTGCCAGTTCTTGTTTTTCCATGTTTTTGACCCCTTTTAGAGGAGATTTTGAAATGGAGTCCAAATGGAATAAAATCACCGAAAAGATTTATTTACGCTTGTGGGCCCCCTGAACGTCCTTTGCCCTAGGTTTTCCGCCTATATATCCCCAAAAATTCCACAAAATATCAGGAGATCATCGAAAGTACTTTTCCGCCGTCGCAAGCTTGTGTCTCTGCAAGATCCCATCTGGGGCACGTTCTGGTGCCCTGTCGGAGGGGGGATTCGGATACGGAGGGCTTGTTCATCAACACCATGACCTCTCCGATGATGCATGAGTAGTTCACCATAGACCTACGGGTCCATAGCTAGTAACTAGATGGCTTCTTCTCTCTCTTGGATCTTCAATACAAAGTTCTCCATGATCTTCATGGAGATCTATCCGATGTAATCTTCTTTTGCGGTGTGTTTGTCGAGATTCGATGAATTGTGGATTTATGATCACATTATCTATGAATCTTATTTGAGTTTCTTCTAATCTCTCTTATGCATGATTTCATATCCTTGTAATTCTCTTCGAGTTGTGGGCTTTGTTTGGCCAACTAGATCTATGATTCTTGCAATGGGAGAAGTGCTTGATTTTGGGTTCATACCATGCGGTGACCTCACCCGGGGACAGAAGGGGTAGCGAGGCACGCATCGTGTTGTTGCCATAAAGGGTAAAAAGATGGGGTTTTCATCATTGGTTTGACATTATCCCTCTACATCATGTCATCTTGCTTACAACGTTACTCTGTTTGTCATGAACTCAATACACTAGATGCATGCTGGATAGCGGTTGATGTGTGGAGTAATAGTAGTATATGCAGAAAGTATCGGTCTACTTATCTCGGACGTGATGCCTATATGTATGATCATTGCTTTAGATATCGTCATGACTTTGCGCGGTTCTATCAATTGCTCGACAATGATTTGTTCACCAACCGTGATATTTGCTATTTTGAGAGAATTCTCTAGTGAACATTGTGGCCCCCGGGTCTACTCCACACCATATTTTCAGCCTTAAACCTTTTTTACTTCGTTGCACTTTCCGCCTTCAGATCTCACTTTGCAAACAATCTTGAAGGGATTGACAACCCCTTTGAAGCGTTGGGTGCAAGCTCGTTTGTGTTTGCGCAGGTTCTCGTGACTTGACAAGACCCTCCTTCTGGATTGATACCTTGGTTCTCAAACTGAGGGAGATACTTAGTGCTCCTTTGCTGCATCACCCTTTTCCTCTTCAAGGAAAAAACCAACACAAACAAGAGAAGTAGCAAGAAGAATTCCTGGCGTTGTCGGGGAAGGACTTTTGTTGCCGTAGCAGGGATCATCTTATCTTTGCTACCGTCTTTCTAAGCAATAAGATGTAAAACATGATAAACATCACATGCAATCTTATAGTGACATGATATGGCCAATATCGTCTTGCTCCTTTGATCACCATCTTCCGGGCACCATGATCATCAGCGTCACCGGCATGACACCATGATCTCCATCATTGTGTCGTCGTGAAGTCATCACGCCAACTACTACTTCTACTACTATAGCTAACCGTTAGCGATACAGTAAAGTAATCAACATGGCGTTTCATATCATATAATAAATGAAGACAACTCCTATGGCTCCTGCTAGTTGTCAAGATCATTGACATCACATAGCATACCCTACAAAACCAAGTTAGACGTCCTCTAATTGTTGTTGCAAGTTTTACGTGGCTGGTTAGTGTTTCTAGCAAGAACGTTTCTTACCTACGTGACAGCCACAACGTTCATATGCTAATGCTATTTACCCTTCATAAGGACCCTCTTCATCAATCCACTCTGACTAAAGTGGCAGAGACATACACCAGCTAGCCACCTCATGCAACTAGTGCATGTCGGTCGGTTGAACCAGTCTCACGTAAGAGTACGTGTAAAGTCGGTCTGGGCCTCTTCATCCCACGGTGCCACCGAATCAAGATAAGACTAGTAACGCAAGCAAATTGACAAATCAACACCCACAACTTTTGTGTTCTACTCATGCATAGAATCTACGCATAGAATCTTGGCTCGGATGCCACTGTTGGGGATCGTAGTAATATCAAAAAAAATCCTACGCCATGCAAGGATCTATCTATAGAGAAACCAGTAACGAGATAGGTTGTAGAGCATCCTCATACCTTTGAAGAACGCTAAGCGGAAGCATTACTATGAACGCGGTTGATGGAGTCGTACTCGCAATGATTCAGATCGTGGTGGATTCTGATCTATGTGCCAAACCACGACACCCGGTGACGTCTCCTCCTTCTTGATCCATGAAGGAGATAGGAGAAGTTGAGGGAGAGCTCTAGCAACACGACGGCGTGGTGGTGGTGGCGCTTTCTGGTTCTCCGGCAGGGCTTCGGCAAGCGCTGCAGAGGAGGAAGAAGAGAGAGGTAGAGCTGCGCCTTGGGATAGATCAATTGTGTGTCTCAAAAGGGCCAAAACCTCAAGTATATATTGGAGGAGGAAGAGGGAGGGCTACCTTGGACCCTCCTCCAAGGAAGATAGATTCGGCCGAACTAGGGGAGGACTGCACCTCTGACAACGGAGGTGGATCCCTTCCTTGTAAACCCCTTTTCCCTTATCTCCTTATCCCTAGCCGTATGGGCCTTTAGGGAAGGCCTTACCAAGCCCAATAAGGGCTGGTCCACCTCCTCTAATCGACCATGAACTCCTTTGGTCGTCACACCCCTCCCGGGGGTCCTCTGGCACCCACCCGACACTCCTGGTACACTACCGATGAGCCCGAAACTTTTCCCATGACTAAAACAGGACTTCCTATATATATATATATATATATATATATATATATATATATCAGTTTTACCTCCGAACCATTCCGGAGCTCGTGTCGTCCGGGATCTCATACGGGACTCCGAACAACCTTCGTTAACCACATACTATTCCCTTTACAACTCTAGCTTCATCAAACCTTAAGTGTGTAGACCCTATGGGTTCGGGAGACATGCAGACATGACCAAGACATATCTCGGGCCAATAACAAAGAGCGGCATCTGGATATCCATGTTGGTTCCCACATGTTCCATGATGATCTCATCGGATGAACCACGATGTCAAAAATTCAATCAATCCCATATGCAATTCCCTTTTTTTACCGGTATGATACTTACCCGAGATTAGATCGTCCCTATCCCCATACCTTGTGCTATCTCGTTACCGGCAAGCCTCTTTACTCGTTCCATAACACATCATCCCATGGCTAATTCTTTAGTCACACTGAGCTCAATATGATGATGGATTACCGAGTGGGCCCAGAGATACCTCTCCATCACACGGAGTGACAAATCCCAGTCTCGATTCGTGCAACCCAACAAATACTTTTGGAGATACCCGTAGTACACCTTTATAATCACCCAGTTACGCTGTGACATTTGATACACCCAAACCACTCCTACCTTTTTCGGGAGTTGCACAATCTCATGGTCTAAGGAGATGATACTTGACATTAGAAAAGCTTTAGCAGACGAACAACACGATCTAGTGCTATGCTTAGGATTGGGTCTTGTCCATCACATCATTCCCCAATGATGTGATCCCATTATCAATGACATCCAATATCCATGATCAAGTAACCATGATCATTTATCGATCAACGAGTTAGCCAACTAGAGGCTCACTAGGGACTCATTGTGATCTATATATTCACACATGTATTACGGTTTCCGGTTAATACAATTATAGCATGAATAATAGACAATTGTCCTGAACTAGGAAATATAATAATAACTACTTTGTTATTGCCTCTAGGGCATATTTCCAACACGACCTTGGCAGGAGGGGTAACAACATAGGTGTTCACCCTTTCTGGTGGTGCGTCTCGAGTACCAAGCCATGATTTCCATGGTGAAAGCTCAAGTGCTTGCCTTTATTGGTTGTACCTAGAAATGACCTTCCTCAAGGCATTATTTTTGGGATCTCGATCTTTCTCCCGGGTGAGAACTCAAGATCGTTGATCAGGCGACGACAACGCTTGTGCATTGTTTCCTTCTTAGAGGCATCACTTTTGAAGAGCCTTTTATGTGTTTCGGGTTTTTTCTTTGATGGTGGTTCGTGCGTTACTGTTGCGAGTGTCTCATCACTAGTGGAGTCTTTGTTTTTTATGTTCTCTCTTTTTCATTTTGTCATTAGTCGTGTGCATCCTTGATGTCTTTCCATATCCTGTTCATGCACAGGCTGGGTGTATATGGTATCTTTGTCATATTAACATATCCCCTTATCAATTTTGTAACCTTTTTCACAAAGATTAGGTTAGTTTAACATGTAGGAGCAACTATCCGAGGAGCACTCCTTCGGGAGCCTCTCTAAGGGTCACTTTCATGCGCCGTGACTTTGTGTGTTCCCAACCATCATCAAATGTCACACTCTCGACTTTCCCTCCTGATTTTTTTATTTTTCCACATGCATTTTTGACTTTTTAGATGATTTTGTTCTATTTTTCGGCTTCTCGGTTTTCCACGGGTATTTCTTAGCTTTGGACGATATTTTTCAAAAACAAATTAACCAAAAAATGCTATTTATTATTTCCCTTTCCTTGAGAGGCACGATTTTTCTTCCGCAAGAGGCAAATATGTGCTTCTGCAAGAGGCACGTTTGTGGCTCTCAGAAAAAAAAAAAAAGTATTTTATTTTTTTCCTTCATGGAGAGGCACGGTTTTTCTTTCGTGAGAGGCGCAGCCATCCTCTCGGCAACGAAAAAATGTGTTTTTGCTTTCCATGAGAGGCATGATTTTGCTTCCCCGAAAGGCACGGTCGTGCCTTTTAAAAAAAACATTTAATTTTACCTTCCTCAAGAGGCACGAATTTGCTTCCGTGTCGTGCCTCTCGAAAATGATAAAAAAATAGTTTCCTTTTTTTTCTTCCGTGTGAGCCACGGATTTGCTTCCGCGAGACGCACGGCCGTGACTTCCGAAAATAAAAAAACACATTTTTCCTTACAAAAGAGGGCATAGTTTTGTCCTTTTTTGTGGAACAAAAATTCCGTGAAAACATATCGACATGAGATCCTGTTTTGAGATCTTGAGACAAGGAATCCAACGATGAAAACGGTTCATAATTTGAATGCACAGTGATATTAGCATGACAATGTCCATTGTTGATGCTATTGAGACTGAGCCAATTAAGGACTCAAGCCATGAAAAAATAATGAAAAATATTGCCATGTACGCAGCACGATTTCATGGAGGAAACGATGGTCGTTTGCGCCAATTATGTCGGCGGAGAAACAATTCTGTGATGAGTGAAAAAACACAAATTACATGACACGTTTATTAAATTCGGGAGACATGATTGGAATCTTAGTGTATGATTGGAATCTTAGTGTATGCTCGTATACACCTAGAGTCTAGAGGCGTACGAGCATGTTTGTTAACAGAAAAGGTGAAAGAGAAGTCACGTACACAGGGGATGGCAAGATATCTTGTTCGGCCACATTACAAAAGAATGCACGAGATTAAGATGGAACCAATGCCGACTTCCGTGGAACCCAATTTTTGTACACCTCCTAGTCAACTTGTGATAGGTAGAATCCTAGTACAAATTCGTTAGGATTTTTTTTTATTTGTGACAGCCCTCTAGCAAGCTATGATGGTTTACGTGAGTTTATTTCTTATTAGGATATGTTTCTGTACTTCTGTAGTTAGAGACGTGAGAGGCTTGGAGTCTAAGTTGGCACATTAGAAGTTGCATACGTTTTCTTTATGGTTAAATAAAGCCAGGCTATGGCCGTGCATGGGGAAGCAATTTTTGTTTTATTTCAGACATGAAAATATACAGAAAACGTTCAGGTTTGTGACGAGCAGATCATGTGTATCGTGTGTGATATTCCGATCCTGAAAATTTACTAGCGACGGAGGGCTAATTATCATATTGACACCTACGTGTTGATTCAAGGGGATCAATATATTAGTTCGTGTATTTTAATACATGGGCGAAGATCACTGTTGGAGGTTGTAGAAGGAATGCGGGGGACAAATTTTTGATCAAGCATCACCGTGAAAGATCGGGACATCTACACGCACGAATTAGCATCTCGCTGGTTGGTGTCACATCAAGTGGTATTTTGACCAAAGGTTAGTCATGGCGATTCAGTTTGCAATATTGTCTATAGAGGCAAGCATCAACATGTTGAACAAGAACACATTGATGGAGGAGGAAGGTATCGACGAGGTCGTTTATTTTCACACTCGTTCAATCACGAAGTAACGGTGTGTTAATTATTTGATGATCGATGAAGGTTATAAGGTTAACATGATGAGCACTGAGGTGGTCAAAAATTGGGGCTGAATATGGTGCCTCTTGAAAGACTGTACACGGTGGAATGGCTCAAAGATGAAATCAAAATTACACACGGAAATATGTTTGGTAACATACTGTATCGAATTTTTTATGTTCATCATGTGGCCATGATGTCGTGCCACTTGCTACTTGGGGACCCATGGTGCAAGCGCGTCGGAGCTTCTCGGAATGCCAAGAAAAATACTTAGCTACTTGGGGACCCATGGTGCAAGCGCGTCAGAGCTTCTCGGAATGCCAAGAAAAATACTTACTCGCTATCATGGAAGGGAAAACAAGTTTGTTTTACACCAATGCCAACGGGTGTATTTGTTGGAGATTAGAAAATTGGTTTGCTAAAAAGAAAAGAAGGGCAAGAAGAAATAAAAGAAGAAGTTGATGCACTCATGAAGGGGCTGAATCTTTTGGTGGAGAAGGTGCAAGATGATAGAGGTGCAAAGCGATAGCGATGGAGTGTTTTTAAGACACAATGTGACGGTGTACTAAAATATGGGAACTTTAGTACCCAGATTTGTACACACGCAGTCGTGGCCTCGAGGCCAGCAAGACCCTGTCGGTCAACATCAACCTTTAAGCAACAACAAGTGAATACCAAAAACAAGGCCCGGGCAACCCACCTTGCCGGGAGGAAGAAGATCTGACAGCCATCGCGCCTTCTAGGACCCCTCCACATCTTCGCTTCCTCCACCTCACGAGGCTGATTGTCAACATCCGTGATATGTCGAGTGGACGAGCGGTTAGGTGGCCTTCGTGAGAGCCCTCTGGCAATAGTCAGAGACATGCAACAGCTTTAGTGACACCCGTCCCACATTGTGTGAAGTCAATTAAAGGTACACGGGCGAACGGCATAGAAGGAGAGGTAATCATTGCCAGGGAACATCACCAGCACGCCACCTCATGATGCATTTAATGTGTTTGTCTCTTTCTGTCAGAGTTAGGTGTTTCCCATTATAGATCCTGTTAGTAGCTTCGGCAGCTATTGTGCGGACTTTTCTCCCACCAAAAAGGTTGTTATAGCCACTGTGGTAACCCCTTGGACTATAAAAGGTGGTCCCGGGCTACCTGTGGAAAGCTCGACTCTCAGTTCATTCTACACACGTAGCTCCCGCCCCCGAGCATCCTTGTCGGGCGAGCGGACATCTACTATGAAGATCCACATATTCCACCAGAACACAGGACATAGGGTTGTACACTCCCGAGCGGCCAGAACTAGTCTAAACCACCGTGCATGTAGCCGTCAGTGATGCTCTTTGTGCACCCATAGTCCCCGCTGAACCATAGCAAAGGGGCCTTCCCGATCCCATACATCATCACAGGAAAATTGCCGCGACATCTTTGGCATGCCAGGTAGGGGGGATCTGGCGCACGAATTTCTCAAACACCGCGTGACTTCTACAACATCTTCATCAACTCCCATGCTGCCGAAGAAGGCCAGGGGAGCATCAACAGTTGTCCCGTCTTCCTCCAATCTCCCTACGCCTACCTCTATGAGTAACGGAGGCGGGGATGAACATCACGCATTCCGCACCGATGAGCGCAGCCACAACAACGCTCATAGCTCTGTGAGCTACGACGCGGACCCAACTGTCGTGATGTCCAGGAAGCACCGGTGAGGTCCAAATACGGCACTGCAATGGTGGCGATAGAGAACGCGATGACACCTCCACTATGAGCTTCACGAGAGAACCTCAAACAACGCCCCGAAGGAGGCGACCCGGACCGGCGTGCGGACAAGACCCCCACGCACCTAAGGTGCAGTCGCCCCCGCAACGACAGAAACCTACCCACGGGGCCGACGTGCACTACGAGATGTCCCACACCTCGATGGACCCGCGGCAGAAGAAATATCAACGTTAGGTCTGGAAGGACAAGCGCAAGGAGGACGCACACAACACCATCAAAAGGCGACGAGACACACGTAGACAATCAGGCGGTCAAGCTGATCCAATCATCAACAATCCAACACTGAGAGCACTTGGCAGCCTGCCTTATGAGTTTGGTTGCCCAGCATTCACCGACGAGCTACGACAAGTCCTCTAGCCTTCTAGCAGGGACTTCAAGCCGGAGGTGCTGCACAAATATGACGGCAAGATCAACCCGTGAGAGTTCCTTGGTATCTACACCATAGCGGTGCAGGCCGCCAGGGGACGCACCGTGAAAGTGCTTGCCAACTACTTCCTGCAGGCGCTCAAGGCCAACGTGAGGAGTTGGCTGATGTACTTGTTGGAGGGGTCTATTTCCTCCAGGGCGGATCTGTGCAACCAATTGCTTGGCGCGTACCGGTCACAATCTCCGAGGTCAACCCAGTGATTTGCATGTGATTCCTCACAGAGACAGAGAGACTCTCTGCAAGTACATCTAGAGATTCAGGAGTGTACATCACAATATCTCGGACATCCACCCCGTGACGGCGATCGCTCCATTCTGTATGAACGTACGCCATCGCTGGATGCGTGAGCTGATGAGTATCAACAAGATACAAGACGTCGCCAGGCTTTATGGTTTGGCTGATAGGTGTGCACGAGATGAAAAAGGAAGAAGGCTTCCTAGGGAGGACATCGGCACGGAAGTCGACTCACACGACAACGACAATGCGTCCGCCTCCAAAGGGAAGGGTCAAAAGCGCAATAAGGAGCGCAGCGACAAGGCTGTTATGGTTGTCGAAGGAGTGAAAAACTCCACTACCAGCAAGAAGGACAAGTCCGAGGGGTCCGGCAAGGATGTTTCCACCTGCTTCAGAGATGACGAGGCCATGGGAGGAGATAAGACTGACATGCCATACCAAAAGATTCATCTCACCAAGGGAGACGAAATCACCGAGTGTCGCCAAGTAGAGCAGCTTGCTGAGAAGCAAAAGCAAGAGTATGTAACAAACGACAAAGGAGAAGGGTTGGGATGGTGCAGGTGGATCCGGCAAGAAGAACCGTGGTAACCACCACGGCAAGGAGAAGCGGCAGAAAGAGAACCTGCTCGAGGCCGAGACAAGAAATCTAATGATGAAGAAGCACATGATGATGAGGACAAAGAAGGATCTGATGGCCAACTGTTCCGTAAGGTTGTGGGTGCCATGTGTGTCGACGGAGGCAGATATTTGCACTCCTCCCACGGGCAGCTCAAGCATTTGGCTCGTGAAGTCAACGCAGTAGAACCAACAGCAGAGGTAACGAAACCCCTCTAATGGTCCAAAACTCCCGTCGTCTTTGACATAGAGGATCACCTGACAGCACCGCTACCGTCACGTGTATGCCATTGTTGGTCTTTCCAACAATTTGCAATATCAAGGTGACAAAGATGTTGGTTGGTAGTGGGAATGGTTTGAGCTAGATCTCACCCGATGTGACCAAGCGGCTGCAGATTCTTGACACAGATCTCAAGCCGACAGGGTCCCTCCAGGGGGGTCAACCCAGGGAAACTACATCCCAAGGGGGAAATAACTCTGCAGATGTTTGGCAACGAGCTCAACTTTTGGACAAAAAAGGGTCACCTTAGACATCGCCAAGATGTCCCTGCCATACAATGGGATCTTGGGCCGACACACGCTACCAAAGTTCATGGCGGAATCCCATCACACCTACAACACGCTCAAGTTGCCATGGCCGATGAGCATCATCACCATCCACGCTAACAATAAGGAGATGGTCCTCTGTGTCAACAAGCTGTATCGGGAGGCAGCTGCAGCATTTGTCAACAAGGCACTTGATCTTGTCGACAAAACTCCTAGTGGGAAGATGAAGAGCAAAAAATCTTGCAGGGACTCTGACAAGGACTCTCGGAAACGCGCCTAGAGTGTTGCACACCCGTCGAGGACTCG
Organism: Hordeum vulgare subsp. vulgare; assembly: GCF_904849725.1. Classification (NCBI taxonomy): domain Eukaryota; kingdom Viridiplantae; phylum Streptophyta; class Magnoliopsida; order Poales; family Poaceae; genus Hordeum; species Hordeum vulgare. The sequence continues at coordinate 220,080,553 of NC_058518.1, forward strand.
CTTGAGACTTACACCGCCCCGAGAAAGAAGAACAAAGTGACCATCCCCAAGACAAAGCAAGTGGATGTGCAGGAAGATGACGAGGACGACAATTTCACCATAAGTGCCACCCTTGATAGAGAATAAGAAAGCACGCTCGTCTCCTTCCTACGGGCGATAGTCGATGTATTTGCGTGGCAACCATCTAACATCACCGGTGTTCCCAGGGAGGCTATCGAGCATCGCCTTGACGTCTGTCTCCACACGCGCACCGTCAAGTAGAAGGTCTAAAACCAAACACTAGAGCGGCAAGAGTTCATTGCTGAAGAGATCAAGAAACTGGAAGCAGTATCCCTGGTCAGAGGAGTCCTTCACCCAACATGGTTGACTAACCCTGTGGTTGTGCGCAAGGAAAACAGGAAGTGGAGGCTTTTCATCGACTTCACTCATGTCAACAAGGCTTGCCCAAAGCATCCCTTCCCTTTGCCACACTTCGACTAGATAGTGGACTCGAGCGCCGGCTGCAATCGGCTGTCCTTCCTTGACGCCTACTCCAGTTATCACCAAATTTTCATGGCCAAGGAAGATGAAGAGAAAACACTTTTCGTCACTCCTTGTGGCACATACTACTTTAAGCGCATGCCGTTTGGACTGAAGAGTGCAGGATAAACTTTTGCCAGGGTTGTCCAGATCGACCTCCATCCATAGCTGAACAGAAATGTGGTAGTCTATACGGATGACATTGTGGTCAAAACCAAGGACGAGGCCATGCTGGTTCCAACACCTTGAAGAAACCTTTGCAAATTTGCACAAGATCAACTTTAAGCTCAATTCCAAGCAATGTGTCTTTGGAGTCCCGCACGGCAAGCACCTGGGGTTCTTTGGGTCACAGCATGGAATAGAAGCAACCCCCCCCCCCCCCCGCTGCCAAAATTGAAGCCATTCAACACTGGGCAGCTCCAAAGCGCATCAAGGATGTACACCGCTTGGCGGGCTGCATCGCCGCCCTCAGCACGTACATCTCCAAGTTTGTGGAACGCGTCCTATCGTTTTTCAAGTTCTTGAAAAAGGGAGGTCCTATGAAATGGACTCCGGATGTGGAGGCGGTGCTGCAAGACTTGAAGAGGTACATGTCCTCTCCGCCAACCCTAGTGGCCCCCAAACCCGAGGGACCATTGTTGCTATATCTGACGGCAATGATCAAAGTGGTTAGCGATGCACTAGTGGTAGAGAGTGAAGCCGAGGAAGATGAAGCAGCACTCCCTGAGTTGGCAAACGGCAAACCATGGCCATCCTCGGCAAGCCAAGAAGTTGCAGCAAGGGAGGGGCACACGAGGCTAGACCGAAAATTGTGCAAAGGAAGAAGACGATGCAGCGGCCAGTGTACTTTTTCAGTTCTCTCTTGCAGGAGCTAGGTCAAGATACTCTGGGATATAGAAACTGCTCTTCGGTATTCTCATGGCCTCCCGGAAGCTGCACCACTACTTCCAAGAACACCCCATCACTTTCGTCACCCACTCCCCCCTGCAGCGTATCCTTAGGAACCCGGAGGCAACCGACATGATTGCTCAGTGGTCCCTGGAACTGGCTAGCTTTGATCTAAGCTTTAAGAGCACAAAAACCATACATAGCAGAGCCCTCGAAGAAATCATTGTTGGATGGACACCAACACCAGATGAAGAAATCCCAGAGATAGCCCTTGATGGCAAGGAGGAGCCTCAAGAGTGCATCATGTACATTGTCGGACCTTTTCTCTACAAGGTGTCGGTGCCGGAGTGCTGCTTGTCACACCTACGGGAGAGCACCTCAAGTACGTGATCCAGATGCACTTTCCACAAGAAACATCAACCAACAACACAGCTGAGTATGAAAGCGTGCTTACTAGAGTACAGATAGCGGCCAACCTTGGTATCAATAAGTTGTTAGTCCGAGGGGATTCTCATCTGGTTGTGAGCCAAGTGAGCAAAGGTTATCGGAATCCTCTGATGGAAGCGTACATCGATGAAGTGAGGAAGTTGGGGGAGCGTTTTGATGGTGTCCAAATGGAGCGCGTCCCCCGTGTGGAGAATCACACTGCGGATGTGTGTCAAATCGAGCCGCTCAGAAGTCGCCTATGGAGCCACACACTTTTGTACTACGACTCACTCAGCCATCCGTTGCGACGTCAGATCGACGAGCCAAGAAAAGGAAGGTCAACTCCGGAGATTATTTCCCATAGAGCCAACAATTGCCACCAAGAAGGATGTTGGGGACGGCAAAACACCTGCCGGTGAGAAACAGGCTCCGACAGGACCAGTGGGCCTTGCAGTCGAAGATATTGCTCCCACAACAGAAGAAATGCCTTTAATCATTGTCGTTGAGCCCCTAGCTCCTACATGGGCGTAGGAGATCGTCTGATTCCTACGAACCAAAGACGTCCCCGAAGATGAAGAACAAGCTGAAAGAGTAGCCCGACAGTCAAGTATGTACTATTCGTGGACATTGTTCTATACATAAGGAGACCAAATGGTGTGAAATTGAGGCAGATCTATTGGGAGGAGGGACGACCGTTGTTAGTAGAGATACATGGAGGGATTTCTGGCTGCCACATTGGGTTGCGGGCCCTTGTTGGAAAGGCATTCCGACAAGATTTATATTGGCCAACCGTCAACCCACACAATGTAAACAACGCCCTACGCATTCCGACAAGATTTATATTGGCCCCATTGGGATTTCTGGCTGCCACATGTAAACAATGCCAATACAATGCCAAGCAAACACATCAACCCACACAAGCCCTTCAAACCATACTGCTCTCCTGGCCATTCTCAGTCTGGGGGCTCGACATAGTCGGGCCCTTCCCTCATGCTACCGGGGGCTTCGATTTCTTGTTCATCGCAATCGAGAAGTTCATGAAGTGGAATGAGGTAGAGCCAGTGAGAAAGGTAATGGCGCTGGCGGCAGTCATGTTTGTTAGAGGTATAGTCTGTCATTTCAGTGTACCTAACAGGGTCATCAGCGACAACGACACATAGTTCACCAACAATACCTTCATGAAATATTGTCGAGACGTTGGTACCAAGATCTTCTTTGTGTCGCTTGCTCACCCAAAGAGCAATTTCCAAGTAGAGAGGGGAAACACTAAAGTGTTGTGGGGACTCAATGCAAGAACTTCTCACAAGCTACACAAGCATGGAAGGCACTGGGTTGACGACCTCCCGACAGTTTTTTCATCAATTAGAATGACACCAAATCGAGCCATCGGTGAGACCCCCTTCCCCCTCATTTACAAGGTAGAAGATATGTGCTCCCAATGGAACTCACATACAGGTCACCTCGAGTGCAAGACTTTGACGAGGACCATCAAGAGCGACTACGGCAAGACGATTACATGCTCCTCGAGGAAGATCGTCTCCAAGATGCACAACGTGCCACTCGATACCAGCAAGCCTTGCATTGCTATAATAGCCGCAAGGTGCATGCGAGGAATGTTGAGGAAGGCGATCTTGTTCTTTGACAGATTCAGTCTATGAAGGAATCAAACAAGTTGAAGCCAAAGTGGGAAGGCCCTTAACAGGTAGTACAAGTCATCAGGCCTGACGCTATCCACGTGGAGACCGAAGACGGCACCCAGCTGTAGAAATTGTGCAATATCGAGCATATGCGCAAGTTCTACACATAAGGCGTGGTTGTTGCCCCCCCCCCCCCCCCCCCCCCGCCAACCAATTTTCTACAAGTCTCGCGACAAAGCGTGTAATCCTTTGTACAAACCACGTGATGACTCTATGCCTAGTAAACAAAGCTAAGTATTCCCCAACCTTTTATCAAAGTACATAGTTATCTTATGTATTCTTGCATAAATTGTTGAGGTCTCTCACCACTTGTCCAAGGGGGATACATGACCGCCAAGGTTCCTACCCTCCTCTATTTTCTCTTCTTTATTTCCTCAAAAAAGGGGGAAAGACGCCCCTGCATGCATGTCTTCCAGGGAGGGACGGTAAGGACACCTACAGAAGGCAAGGATACGTTTGGCCACGGCGACAATCACCTTGTGGCAAGATAGCAGCAAGAGAAAAAGCTAAGTAGAAGTTTCTCAAAAATCTCCCGCAACCCAGAGGACACTCGTGTGAGAAGACCTGCACACAGACATCCTTTGTCGAAAATATTACGCTCTTAAGTGTGGAGTAAGCATAAAGGAGCCATGGCATGGACGACGAAGAGGTCTTGCCGGAGGCAAGTCCGTCGCTAGGATACTAAGAAGTCGATCCTAAAGACACCCGTGGTGCAGACGGTAGCAGGCAAGCGACGCATAGGCTACTTTTCAAAATTGTTGCCCACTTGGGTATCTTAGCTAAACACTTCAAGTAGTTGCGGTAAAGACGCTAAGACGATCCTACCAGCAACACATCATAAAGTGTTCCCAAAAACCATAGGGAATAAAGGTGCACAACACAAGTGCGGGTTCGCAAAAGGAAAAGAGGAAGAGAAGGAAAGACAAGACTTCCGTCAAGACATGATGGATATTTAAAACACTTAACAGGGTAGCACCCAATGTCTTCTTTTTGTGATATTTGCAGCATTAAATTGGGTAAAACCTAACACAAAAACAAATCTACCACTACGATGTGGCAATTGACCCAGAAACAAAATCTCACGGTTGGAGCTTCATTCCCGTGTCAATTGCCCCATAGAGCAACCCTAGTCGGAGTCCTCGTGCCTGATGCCGAAGACGCTGGCGTCGTCATCACTATCGCTGCAGGAGTAGAAGTCATTATTGCTTCAGCTCTTCGTGTAGCACCCCAGGCGGACACCAAATGCCCTGAAAAACTTCACAGTGAGGGTGGCAGATGTGATAGCCCGAGACCGAGGCTCGAGAAGATTCCCTTTTTATTTCATTATCGTCATCTGATTTATTTGGTTGTCGCATTCCTCATTGCATCATGTGCATCACCACATTGCATCAACACTCCATTGACATTATGTTTCAAAAACTTGCATCCGTTATTAGTTGTCAGTTCATCCCGTTCATGTTGTCGACCGTTTCGAGACCAACTACACACGCACGCGATCGCAACATTGATAAAATATTATTTGAAAAACTATCAATAAAACATTCTCGGAATGGCTCAAAAGTTGGAGTGCGCTCTTAATATAGTTCAGGTACACCGCCTGTCAAATTCCGTCACATTCGAGGTCATTTGATACCCGAACCGTTAAACATATAGCGGCATTATAGCTGGTCAAATTGTCAGATGTTTAGGTATTTCAAAGAATGTTACGGGCCACAATACTTCCCTCTCTTCTCTATGACTAGCCCATCTGCACAACCCACTAGACCCATCTACCCCCCCCCCTCCATTTGTAGCCTTGGGATCGCGATCGAATGAAGGAGACCCATCCCACCATAGTCCATTCCCTATATATAAATCATCCCACTGAGAGAACACTCTAATTCTATAGGGTTTCCCCTTGCCAAATTTGCAGCCACCCCGTAGAAAACCCCAACTTCTAGCCCCACATCCCTCCAATACCGACATCCACTCCTTCCCCGTCATTTTCAGATCTCAGATACAAAATTAGGGGTCCAGATATTTTTTTTGACAAGCTACTGTAGGGAAACACCCCACAACTTTTCTTTTATTCCATTAAGAGATTATATGTACATGAGAGGGGGTTAGGATATACAAATGGGGAGGGGGTGGAGAGATACAAACCTCAAGGAGGTAAAAAAGATATACACTTAAGTAAATCATCCCTAAATCTAGCCTTAATCATGCGAGCTAAAAGGGATATATCATGAGTAAAACGAGACTTCCATTTGCTGAATCTTGGACGCTCATTGTTGAAAATCCTGGCATTTCGGACTATCCAAATATTCCAGCAGGCAATAAACACTACTTCGGAGAAAATAGGATGATGAAAATCCTTTCTAGCTAACAATGAAGTGGTCCACATAGAAGTACCCTGCCAAGACATCTGAAGTTAATTCCATACCCTGCTGCTGAAGAGGCAGTTAAAGAAGAGATGATCTCTATCCTCTTTGACCCTAGCACGACAAAGAACACAAAGATTTGACTCAGACACCTTCCAGTGCCTTCTTTCCAACATATCATGTGTGTTAAGTCTGTCCATGATGAGCATCCATGCAAACATCTTGATTTTCATAGTGCAACAACTTTTCCATATTCAACCAAGGAGTGGGTTGGGAATAATGGGTAGATGCACATGGATGTAATATTTCTTGGCAGTATAAGTTTTATAATCACTACTCCACAGCCAAATATCATTGCAGGTTGGATCATTATCAATATTAGGGGTCCAGATTCATCCCTCCAGCCCCACCGAACATTGTCCCAGGCCGCCGCACAATGCATGGGCGACTATTGAGCCCCACATCCACCCCTTCATTGCCGAGCTCCATCCAGGAGTTTCCCTGCACCATTCTTGCGCCGCTCGCTGGTGCGCTGCCGCCCGCCGGCGATCGCCGCTCCGGGACCCCACACCCCCGCGCCACCTTGCTCCTCCCTTCATCTCTCTCACCTCAGCATACCTCCCTCTTCCCGTGTAGGACTAGTTATCGCCCAAAGTCCTGGCCACCACACTCTATCACACCGCCCCCGGATCCGGCAAGATCGGGCTGGATCTGCTAGTTCCTTGCCGCCATGAGCCGCCTCACCCTGGCCCGGCCAACCTCTTTGTCGTCACCGCAGAATGGCCTCTACCCGAGCTTGTTGCCTTGAGTGAGTGGCTAAGCATGATGCCCGCGTGGGCCATGGCGGCCCAAGGGCCAACTTGCCATCGCCTTGGCCCACCTCCGTCCACCCATCTCCAGTCCAACCGACCCAAGTGGCCCGAGATGAGCAAACCCGTTAATGGTTGCCCGTTTGTTGTTATAACAGATTGGTGAATGTGCACTTTTGGTCTATCCTGTGAGCCATTCATCGAATAAAAAATGACTAAGTTTGTGAAAACTATATGTTTTAACAACGGCATTGCATTTTGTGATGGTGATATCTCGTAAATTGTGCATCGGATTGGTATGATTTTAACGTGAAAATTCGTCTAGTTGATGTTCTCTACATGATGGTAGCATTTGCTTGTGCATTAGAATTCATTTGCTTGTTAAAATCTCTGTTGCAAAAGTGCAATACATCGTAATCGACAAAAACTATTAAAACATGCAAAGTTCCCTCGATGATTGCATATAATACATAGGTATTTTGCATGTGGTACCTTCTTGAGACTTGATCTATGTGATGTCTACTTTGATGCCATGCCTCTGGTTGCCATTTTAATCTTCTCTATCATGTCAATGTGTTCCTCTAAAGGTGTTGTCAAGTTAAAACTGTCAATCTGTTAATGTTAAGTTCCATTTTGTGAAGCTTAAATTAAGCAAACCATGCCTTTTTTGAATGTGTGCCAATGGAGTGATTTGTAGTATGCCATGTGTAACTGATGTTAGTAGGTTTACCATGCCATGAATGCGATGTTTAGCTATAGTTTTCATGATGCGAACATGCCATGAAAATGTTACTGTTTTGAGGGTCCAAAATAATTCTAAGTATGGAATCTGCTATATTTTGTTGCTATGTTTCCATGTGAATTGCCATTATTCTACCGCCCCTTTGTGGTTGGTCCAATGAAGTGAATTGTAAAGCAGGTCATCCTTTGTTAGTGTTTGCTATTAGTTTTCAAGTATAGGTTTTGCATCCTAGTTAATTTCATTGTCAAACATGTCAATCTGGTAAAATTGTTGTTCCTTGCACCATTGTAATTTTTCGAAGTCCCAGAAACTGCTTAGTTCGTATTGCCATGTTGTGTTGATGCTAGTCATGATTCTATGCATAGTTTGATGATGCTCCTATGGAGTTATTTGTAGTGAATCATGCCTACTACCTTGTTCTAGATTTTGATGGAATTATATGCCCTCTAGCATATGTTTTTAATATGCCTTCAAAATAAAACTGCTATGTTAACAACGGATATTTTCACCAAGTCTGAAACTGTGCTCAAGTAGCCATCCTCTGAGCTCATTTCCTTTTGTTCCATGCTTCTAAATAATTTCCGTGTGTGAGATGAATTGTTCTCAATCATGTAAACTACTACCCCATGTATTGTTTTTGCAATTTAGAGTCCCATAGCTTGTAGTTTTCGTGTGTGCAAAATGTCATGTTGCTATTTTGGACAGATTATAGCTAGAACTTGAGTTGATTGTGAGTTTTTTGAAGGAAAACTTTAAGGGAAACCCCCCACAACGTGTTTTTTTAAATAATAAGAACCTAAATTCGTGCCCGTGGGGACTTGAACCTGGGTGGCTGGGTTGTACATCCACTCCACTAGCCAAGTGAGCTAGGCTCACTTCCTAGAATTGTGATTGTTGAACCATTGCCCCATTGTGAACATGCCATAGATGCAACTTGCCTAGAATTTCATGTAGTTTCATAATATCTTGTTGCATCCATGTTTTAAAATGTTTCTGGTTATTATTTTCATACATTTTGTATCCGGGATATATTATCTTGTGTTGGTCATATCTTTTAGAACATAACTCCGTTTTGAATGATCTATAAATGTAAATTGCCTAGAATGACGCGTAGAATCACATGGTGCATATTGTTTCCCTGGTTAATAAATATAAAATATGTTTAGGCAGATCTAGACCAATTTCGAAATTAACATATGGGGTCATTTCGGAAATACTATAAGTTGTTTCCGACCTCATTTAAAATGCCTAGATAGGTAGTTTAGTTATGCTTCACCCTGCCAAGTTTAATAACATTTAATATTATCGTGTACCTAAACGGGAGCGAACTAAGTAATTCAAGTATGTAGTTTCTTCAATATGCAAATCATTGCATATTGAGCTTCACTAAATTTGCAGTATTTCATTGTTTTGATTGTCATGCCCTGCATAATTAAATGGACATGCATGATATTTGTTCGTGCATCATATCATGAATATGTTGTGGTGTTTATCGTGTATTTATTGTTTTTTTCCGGATTGTTTCTTACTAATAGAGTTTCGAAACCGTTCATAGTGTTAGGATTTGTTCGACAAAGTTGGTACCTACCATTTGTTTGTCAAGCCTCCCAAAATGCCATGATAAGACTTTAACCTCCACCTTCCTAGCAAACCATTGATTGGCTATCTTAACGCTTGCTAAACCCCATCTTATAGTGTTGCTAGTTGCACGTGCAGGTTGCTTCCATGTGACAATATGGACATCTTACGATATGACAATATTATTGCTAATTAAATTAATGCACATCTATACTTGGTAAAAGGTGGAAGGCTTGGTCTTTCGCTCCGTGTTTTGTTCCACCTTTGCCGCCATAGTTACTTGTGTATCGTTGTTATGTTCCATGTTGAGCAATCATAACATGCCCTGGGTTGTTACGGGGACCCCTTGATTTTGTTTTGGGCTCAAACTCGTCGGTCAAGGGACAACATTGGTAATATTTTCTTAATAACAACTAATAAAATTTACATATGGCATTCATCACCCCATGGATAATTCATCAACCCCCGGGCCAATGCTCCTCATGAGTGTTGGTCCAAAAAGGACTACGTGCGGGGCCACTGATACGTCTCCAACGTATCTACAATATTTTATAGTTACAAGCTGATATATTATCATTCTAGAATACTTTTTCGATATTTATTAACCAATTTATATTAACTTTTGAGCACTAATCTAATGACCTAGTGTCCACTGTGAGTTGTTGTTTTCTACATGTTTTTTACTTTTCAGGTTTCCAATTCCAAACAAAGTGCAATTGACCTGAAACATTTTGGAGATTTTTCTGGACCAAAAGAAGACCAAAGAGTATTGTAAGAAGGCTAGAGGACAATTGTGGTCTCCACAAGCCAACACGACATGGGCTGGGGATGCCGTGATAGCTTGTGGGCCCCTCGAGGCCCTCCTGACTCTATTCTTTGGCTTATAAATTCTGGTATATCCTAAAACCCTAGAGGCAGTCCCTAAACACTTTCTACATTGCCACAAGTCTCTGTTTCGATGGGAGGCCATCTGGAGCTTTGTTCCAGCACCCTGCCAGAGGGGGTCGATTAGTGGGGGGTTCTTCATCAACCTTGCTGCACTCATGATGATGTGTGAGTAGTTCACCACAGACCTACGTGTCCATAGCTAGTACCTAGATGGCAATATATCCATCCCTTGATCTTCAATACAATGATCACCGCATCTTTGCTTTGATCCACGTGATGTAATCCCTTTTGTGCGGTGCGTTTGTTGGGATCTGATGAATTATGGGTTTATGTTCAGATTATTCATGATCAATATTTGAGTATTCTTTGAATAATAATATGGTTCTTATGTGCATGATGATGATATCTTCGTAATTTCTCCGATCTATTGAAATAGTTTGACCAAGTAGATTGATATTTCTTCAGTGACAGAGGTGTGTTGTAGTAGATTCAACCTGGCGAATTTCTATATCCGATTGACAGAAGGGGACAAGATGCGTCTTTATGTTGCTGCAACTAAGGATAAAACGATGGGGTTTATTCATATTGCTTGATTTTACTTCGTCTGCATCATGTCATTGTTCTCCATGCATTACTCTGTTTTATTTAATACTATAGATGCATGTTGGATAGTGTTCGATGAGTGGAGTAATAGTAATAGGTGTAGGCAGGAGTCGGCCTATTTGTTTATGGACGTGATGCCTATATACACACGATCATTGTCGTAAATAACTATCCACTTTTCTATCAATTGCCCAATAGTATTTTGTTTACACACCGTATGTTGTTTTCATGAGAGGTGTCATTAGGGAAAACTATGCCTCCGGGGTCTATTCACCATATATTTACAAAAACTTCAATTGCTTTCTGTCATTTACTTGTTTTATTTTATTTTGCAATTTGTAATTATCTAAAATTATCTACACACCTCACTTGCTTGCAAATAACAAGATCAAGGGGATTGACAACCCTCTTGCCCGCATTGGGTGCAAGTTGTTTGCTCTTCTGTGTGCGGCCTCTGAATACGGTTGTGGTTGCTATTCCTATTGGTTCTATAGGCCTTGGTTTCATAATTGAGGGAAATACTTACCCACAATATGTTTCCATAACCTGTTCCTCTTCATGGAAAACCCAACGCAGAACACAAGTATGAGGAAGGATTTCTGGCGCCGTTGTGGGGGAATATCATCACCAACTACCAAGTATCTTCACACAAGTTTTCATTCACTTGTTCCTCTTTTTATTTGCTTGTATATTTATTTTGTTTCATAAAAATAAAAAGTATTTCTCTTTGCTTGTTACTATTTTTCTTGTTTGAAGTCATGGCTAGTTCTTCCTTTGTTCGTATTACTCCCAATAATGAAGTCATGGCTAATTACTCTCAATTTTAAACAAAGTGGAGGAGAAAGTTTGAAATATGCATGGTATATGACTTTCATCGGGGCGGGAACCTTTTAATGTGTCACACTTTGGGTGACTGTAATGCTATTGACAATCTCATTGTAACACCACCCATTATCACTAATGAAACCAATTTAACCTTGGAACATGTTATGCAAAGGCTTGATGCTATTGAAAGGAAAATGATTACTAATGAACCAATTGAGGAATTAGATAAAAAATTGCATAACCATATCACCCAACTTGGGTCACGTGTAGGAATGACTTCGAAAACTTTAAAGGAAAAGGATACTATTGTTGATGAACGTGTAGAACAAGTTTTGAGTAGAAATGATAAACTGGAGGAGGTGATTGATAAAGTGGGTTCCTCCTTCACACCATCTAAAACTAATGCTAGTACTTCTTGAAACAAAAATCACAACCTCATATACATTCCTAAGAGCATTAGTACACCTCCTACCAAAAGAAACAAATATATCAAAATGATTAGTGTTCAACCCAACTTTATAAACCTTACAAAAGATCATATTATCAATCCTATTCTTGTTCCTATTATGCATGGTTGTATTATTAAGGACCTTGACGTCAAAGATGACAACACTTGAAACTATGCAATATGCCTACCTAAGGGCGTAAAACAATAGGGCTTGTTGGGAGGCAACTCAATAGTTATATTATTTTTGCTTTTACTTTATGTTTGTTTGCGATAACATGAATATTGCATCCGTAATGATTGTGTTTTTATGTTTCAATTAGTGTTTGTGCCAAGTAAAGCCTTTGGGATGATCTGTATGATGATTAGAATTGATACGGTGGAAAAACAGGAACTTTGACGTCCAGTGCAGAATTTCTCTGATTTTACTCGAATGTCTTTTTAAGATTAAATTTTTAAATGGTATTTCTATACAAATTCCTCGGGACTTCCTAAATTTTCATAATTATTCGAGTTACATATGTTTAGGTTCACTACATATTACTATAGAATGTTCTATTTTAAACAGATTCTATTTTTGCTTGCATAGTTTGTTTGTATTGATGATGATATGCCTTGTATCGAGGGGTATAAGCAATGGGTGTTAGAATACAGTACCTTATGACAAAATAAAATAAGAATCAACTTATTTGATATGTTGCTTATACTAACGGATCTCACGAAGTTTTGTTGAGTTTTAGGTGATTGAAGTTTTCATGTTTTGGGTATTATCCCGATGGACAAAGGAACGAGGAGCAAAGAAAGGCTAAGAATGGGGAATCCCAAGGCACCCCAAGGTAATATTATAGGAAGACTCAAGAGTCTATGCTTGGGGACGCCCCGGAAGGCATCCCCTCTTTCGTCTCAATCCATCGGTGTATCACTTGGAGCAACATTTTTATTCATCGCATGGTATGATTTTGCTTGGAGCGTCGTTTCCTTTTGTTTACTTTTACTGTTAGTTTGCCATGATCATCGTTTTCTAGAGACCCCTATTTTAGAGAAACACACCATCGTCATAATTTGTTATAATACTCTATGTGCTTCACTTATATCTTTTGAGCTTAGCAGTTACTATAGTACTTTACTTATATCTTTTAAAGCATTTTGGCATGTAGATTTTATATAAATATTATGCTCTAGTTCTTCACTTATATTTGTTAGAGGGTTAAATAAGTAGTGACTGTAATTTTTATGGGTCATAAGACTAGATAAAAAATAATGGATGTTGAATGAATGATAATTAAACCATCATGTAAAACATGTAGAGAAATTATGGGTTAATGATATTGATGTGGCGATATGAAAAAGGTGTGACAGCATTATTATTAATTCAAAGAGGTGTTGATATTAAGAGTTGTTAAACTTCCTGTCCATCTAAAAATTAAAAGGACATGGTGATTATGTGTGAGCGCTTCTATTCCTCATTGAAATGCTAGTGTTGTTTGGAGTCGGAGTCACGCGATGGTTAATTCCTCCCAACCCTTTCCCTTGAGGCATGCAAGTAGTACTTTGATTTGTGATAAAACTTATAAAACTTTTCAATAATTATATGATTTCTTTATCTAATGTTACACCATGGATGTATGCAATATCACCTCCTCGTACTTGCTATCCTCTTCGGTACCGGGCATTGCCCGTTCTCACCTCGAGGATCGGTGCAACTTTCACCGGTGCATCCAAACCCCGTGACACGACACGCTCTATTACACATAAGACTTCTTATACTTCCTCAAGATACATTGCCATGGAAATTCCATTGTCACTTCACATAACTAGATCGTTCATCATCATAATACTTTGCATGATCATATAGAGCTGACATAGTATTTTTGCCAAGCCATTGTCCATCATATTTTTGATACATGTCATGCTAGATCTTTGCACATCCTAGTACACTGCTAGAGGCATTCATACGAAGTCATATCGTCCTATCAATATTCATATTGAGATGTAAGTAAATAAAGTGTGATGATCATCATTATTAGAGCATTGTCTCAGTTAGGAAATAAAAATGGGGGAGACCAAATGAGCCCACCATAATAATAATAAAAATGAATGAGTGAAAAAGAGAGAAGGGACTTTCTTACTATCCTTTACCATACTCATGCCTCAAAGTGGCACCTTGTTCTTCATATAGAGAGTCTCATGTTATACCATTCATATGCTTGTGGGAATCACTTCTTCATAAACTTGGGTTGTATATTCCAATGACGGGCTTTGTCACAACCCTCGTTTCATTGTGCTTTGTGCCTAGCTAATGTGTGCATCATGTTTAAATTTTTCTAAGTTGAAATGGGGGTTAGGAAAACCCTAGCACCTCACCCTGAATAAAACAATTCAAATGGTGTGATTTTCAATGAAACCAAAATGGCCTTAAAAATGTTCATCTTTTTTGATAATTGTTGGCAACAACATTTCAGGGATGCATTTTACGTTACAACCAACTTTGGCATTTTAAATAATTCACAGAAGCCATTGAAATGGTCAAAATAAATAACCATAATTATTTTAATTAATTAAAAATACTAAAATTTCATGTGGAGTTTGGAAATAATCCAAATATACTCTATATTTAATTTCAGGGTTTTGGTTTAGATTTTGAGCCCAAACAAAAAAATAAAACAAATGTTAGAAATAACAGAATAAAACAGAATAAACAAAGAGGAAGAAGAAAGCTTACCTGGCGCTTGGCCCAGCCCATCTGGTCTCCTCCCCTGTCGTCTTCTACCTCTGCTAGTAGGCACAGGAGGAGCTGGCTGCCGCCTACTGTGCCTTCGGCAGACAACTACATGCATCCCTCGCTCCCTCGTTGCACTGGCGACATGGATAGACTCCCTAGGGGCCGCGGATCCATTTTCCTCTCCACATTCACCCCCTATCCTCGCTCCCTCTCTCTGCTTCGCCATGGCCGTTGCTCGAGCTCGCCGTCGCTAGTCTAGCTCCGCCGCTCCATCTCACCCTTGATAAGTAGAGAAGCTCCGCCTCCACGCCCTTATCCTCACCAGTAAGGAAGCCGATGCCAAGATCTGTGCATCGCCAGGGCGCCGTTGTTTTCAACCTTCGGCCACCAAATCTGCCATCATCGATTCACCGTCAACAGACCGTCCCCGAGCCTTTTCTCAATGTCGTTGCAATCCATGTGAGACACAAGACTCATTCCCCCTCTTTCCACTATCGAATTTTTGCCGTAGTCACCGAATGGATCGAGCCCGAGGAGCTCTGTCGTGCGGTCCTCGACGTTGGCGACACTCCAGTGTCCATATGGTCTTTCCAAGACCACCAATGAGTTCATGGAGTCGTGTAGTTGTTGTATGGTGCAAGATCCAGCCTTTCCGCGTGTTGTATCTTCAACCTAGAGCTCGCCCGAGCTCTGGCAGCCGCCAAGCTCGCCGTCGGCGATGCTACGGGCCACCCGAGCCCCTGGGGCTTGTGCCATCAACCTCGCGCGCAAGTGGTCGTTCCGTAGGAGACCTCCACTGGTCAAATGGTTGCGAGAAGAGGAATCCAGACCCCCCCCATCACCGCCCCTGGTGCCACCGGCGGCTCAAGGCCTGTGAGCCGACCAAGTTTGACCACGGGGTTTGACACCCTGGGTCACTGGTAGGTGGGGCCATCCTATGGCTAGTTAGGGATTAACCTAAATAAAATAATTTAATTAATCAAACACTAAACACTCAGTTACCAGTGGACCCCATTGGTCATGTTTGATTTGCTATGATTAGTTTGACCTGCTGATGGAATGCTAATGCAATAAAGGCAATTCTGGTTTAAATAAATTCCAAAGATACTTAAAATCGTCAAAAATTCATAGAAACTAATATGTATCTCAGATTAAAATAACTTATATACGAAAATTTATCAAAAAACTTCAAGGAATCCATTGGTGCTATTTTCATGTACGATAGAACAAGCTATACCTGAGTATTAGGTCAAATCAATTAAAGATCATTTTAAAATACCTTATTTTAAGTGGCCTTTGAATCTTTGATTGAAACCAGCTTCAACCAATTCAGTAATAGATACATTAGCTCATCCAACATATTCTTTACATGCCATGATCATGCATCATATTATTGCACTTGTTATGTATTGATTGTTATCCATTTGTATTCGGTAAGCTCCGCTCCACATGATACTCAAGAGTATCCAACTGAAGGAGTGTATTCCTCTGTTGATCCACAAGGCAAGCACCCCTTTTGAGCATTTTGATAAAATCCCATGTTCTCGCTCCTAATATCATTTATTGCATTATGACACATTGTTACAAATGTCTTTGCTTCGGTAGTTGAACCAATTCCTCTGCATGACATGTCATTGTCATAGTAAATAGCTAAACCATGCAACCTAGCATACCTTGTAGTTTCTTGAGCCATGATGTGCTTTACCCTTCTATGCTTGCTATGCTTAGAGTTGTGTCAGTCCTGTTTCATCTGGATGATGAACTGGAGTGAATAAATGTGTTCTCATATCAAAGGTTTAAGTGTTGAAACGGATTTGGTAAAGGTACCGATAAGAGGCTGTGTAGGAGTACATGGCGGGTTGTCTCATTGGAACCGTTCTTCGGGACTGAGTTCCATGTATGTGATCCAAGACTAGCTACTAACACTTGGTGGGCCGTGAAATATGACCCCGCTCGGCTTATTAATCGCCTAATACTCTGTCCAGGAGTTGCAAGTAGTTTCTGGTGTTTGTATTTATGCTGGAGGCCATCCATAGTGCTGACCTTAGAGGTGGGGTATGACGCGGTAGGTAGTGGCACGGTGTACCATGTGGCACCCCGATGGTGGGCTTGGGAACCTCGCGCACATCGTTTGAGGTCATAGCGGAACTTCGGCCGGACTTTCGTGCGGGTTCAGTCTCAAATAGGCGATAAACCTGGACTAGGTGTTAGCATGGTGAACGGTCGTGGCCGACTCCCTCGTTGGGCTTCTGCTTGAAGGTTGCCGAGCTGCGTGAAGTGCACATGACGATAAGTGGCGAGAGCGCGTGCAAAGAAGTACACCTCTACAGGATTATGATCTATTCGAATAGCCACATCCGCGGAGATGGACTACTTGGAAATATATGTTGTTCATAGATAACTTTAATGGCTACTGATAAAAGTATAAAGACAAGTGTGAGTATCATGGATGGCATTCTCGTATGGAGACGAGAAAGGATCCAACATAGTGTATTGTTGTGGAGATAGTGAACTCGTGTACGACTTCTCAAAACTTGTTAAAATATACTTGTATTCATAGTAAAGGTTAGCCAAGATTCAAGCTGACTTGCTGCATGAAACCCCACAACCCCCTTTTTGATACATGTGCATGAGTCGATAGTTCTGATTTAAAGTATTGCTGAGTACTTTCATACTCATGTTTGCTTAATATATGTTGCAGAAGATACCCACGAACCATCTGGTGGGTTCTACCTAGATGTCGATAATGATGACTAGTTGGTGTCTCTGTAGATAGTCAGGCTTTATGACTTTACCTTTCATTTATCTATTCTCAGACAGCTTTAAGCTTCCGCATGGATTGTGTGACTTTGAGTGTATGACTTGAGTGTCGGGTCATGTGACCCCTATCTGTATGAACTTATTATGCAAGGCTCTTCCGAGCCTTCTAAATAAATGTTGTGATGTTGTATGGTTATGTTGTGATGCCATTGTTGTATCTAAGCATATTGAGTATATCATGCATACGTGTGATTTGATGTGATATGTATGGGGTTCGGCACCTAGTTGTGTGCCTTTAGTAGTGCTCTTTATAGAGAAATGCCCCTTTGTGATTCCACTAGGCCCTGTTAGCTTACTACTGCTCCGGACCCATTGGTTGACTGACATGTATCCTTCTTTGTTGTTGTGTCTATCCCTTAGGAGAAATGTCTCGCGGTGTAATGGAGTCCTTGTAGCTTGCTACGACTCATCGACACACGTTGATGACCGACACCTACTTTGTTGGGTTATCTATGCATGCATTTGTACGGATGTGCCACTTGGGTTTATAACAAGTTATGTTGACCCGGGTTCTTTGACAATTGAATGCTAGAGACACATTTGCATATGTGAGTCGAAAGACACAAACAATCCCGTCCAAGGTAAGGTGGCAGCCATGGGGTTAACCGTGTGTGAGACCGCAAAGTGATGCGATGAGTTACAGGGTGGGGTGGGACAGCTTTGCCGTCGGCCATCCCTACCTTTGCCGTCTGTCAGCAGACGGCAAAGAGGTGGCTGATGGCAAATATTTATTTTGCCATCAGCGTCCTCTTTACCGTCAGTTTTTTGCCAACACACGGTAAAGAGTTTCTTCGCCGTCCGCTGGCTGACGGCAAAGATTTGGCGGACGGCAAATATAGGAATTCCAGTAGTGTATGACTTAGGATCGGGGTCCCGACAGCGTTGGTATCAGAGCATGACTGACTGTAGGATTACCAAGCCAAACTGGTCGAAGTTGAGTCTGGAAATGCTTCAGTTATATATAAGGGAACTGATTGTGGAACGGAACATAATGCTCTTTTTGCTTCTCTTCTCAAGTCAATCTATTATGAGTCACCCTCATCTTTTCTACGGGGATTAAGAACTAGGCTTCTTATCTATCTCTCAGGATCACGTGTTACTACTCCGTAGACTTGTAGGGAAAATGGTTTGAGAGTCAATTCCAGGTTTCATGTTTCCTTGTGATTAAAATTGTTGACCATGGAACCCTGAACTTGAGAGTTGAGTGGTTATTCTATCCAATCGTTTGCAGGATGTATCAAAATTGTTTTTGAGCATTATCAGTCGTTATGTTGCCTGATTTTTGCTTGAGCTCTCATGCTTTTGCATTATCCTCTATTTCAGATGCCTCCTCATTCTTCTCGTCAGGTGGTCCATTTGAGTAGGTGCATTGATGTACCGGGTCACATGGCCATGTTGGTCAGAGTGATGTCAGTAGCCGGTTACTTCTGGTACCCATAGTATAAAGTGGAGGAGTAGTATCTAGATTTTAACCAGAGCAAGTATATGTGTACTTCTAGAGTATATCCAGATTACCCAGGAGCCGAGGAGCCAATCCATTGGTCTTATGAGTTGGGGGTTACCGTTGACATGGCGGTCTAGGATGCCACCTACTCAATGCTGACTATCATGAGAGCAAATCATGCACTGCTGCAGAATTCAGAGTTTTGCTATATCACAACTTCTCATCCAGGAGAAGAAGGTTATCTCAGCGGAGTCTACTGTGTTTCTTCTCTGGAGGACCCGTTGCTGCAGGTTACCACCCAGATGTTAGAGAATAGAGACCGAGATGCTCGTGCTCTTCGCATGGAGCTTTATGCTACCTGTGTCCATCTATGGACAGCTTTGACGCAGATCGCACCTATCGTTCACACATGCTATGCAGACATGGAGATATTCAACCCAGTACAGACTCATTTACCAGCTCATGTAGATTGGCCTGTTATTGGAGGTGTCACCCCTCTTCGCGGACCTCTGTTGCCGCCAGTCAGGGGACCGAGGCCACATCTGTGTCCTTATGATTCACAGGGATCTCAGGCTAGGGTGTTTCCTGACCCTCAGGTTCAGCTCCCAGGTCACGGAGGAAACCTGTATGAGATGTTCAATGCGGATGCTTGAGTTCGTGAGTGGTGCAGTAGTATTGTAGCAGTTATATTTTCCACAGTCCTGCGTGTCTTGTGCAATAGGGCTGAGGTGTGAGATGAGTTCCGAAGGCTTAGATAAATAATGTATAGGCAGCTTGAAAAGCCTCTTATGAGTAGTATCATCTTTTCAGTAGTTTGCTCTTTAGCTTGAGTTTGTACTGAACTATCTTTTGGTGTGTATGAACTATGGTGTATATATGGCAGTTTGCTTGTTACCATGATGTTCGGATGTTCACTTCCGCATTCCATATTGTTTAGTGCATTCCTTAACTCTTTTGCTAGAGTTGATGTTGATCTAGTCTAAACTGTGAGTTTATTTGTTAGGATGGGGTTCATCAGGCTCAACCGTGATCCTGCCCATGAGCAGGGAGAAAGTAGTCAAGCAGCTGAGGAAAACTGCCTCACCCGCCATCTATAGCGGAGGTCATGCTGGAGGCAGAAAGGAACAAGAGAGAAACCAATCGACTGTTAGAGTGTATCTAGGAGAATACGGCTCGCCAGCAGCGAAATGACTCAGTGACCCTAAATGATTTCATGAAGTTCAATCCACCCAAGTCACATCATTCTATCGAACCCCTCGATGCTGATGATTGGAAATGTAGCATTTCACGCAAGATACGTTCTGCCAATGTTCTTGAAATTGATAAAGTGACATTTGGTGCCTACTTTCTAAATGGCCCCGCCAATATGTTGTGGGAAATTTATGAAGCCATGCGCCCTGCTGGATGAGCAGCAACCTGGGCTGATTTCAGCGCAACTTTCCGTCTACATCACATTCCAGAAGGGTTAATGGACCACAAAAGAGAGGGGCTATGTGCATTCACTCAAGGGAAGCTAACTATGGATACATATAGCCGCGAGTTTCAAAACCTCGCCCGCTATGCAACTGAAGAGGTGTCAACTGACGCCAAGAAGCACGCGAGGTTCCGCAAGGGACTGATCCCTAAACTTCATCGTGATCTGCGTCTTCAGGAATGTGTGACCTTCCAAGCTCTTGTCAATAAGGCGATCAGTGCTGAAACTGGACATACACATTATGAAGCAACAAATAAGCATTTCCTTGATTCTAGCTCCTCATCTGGCTCAGCATCTCAGAAGCACCGGGTGTGGGTTATGAATAGTTCTTTGTCGCCATGATACACCGCAAGGCCATCCTATGTGGCACCTCGTGTAAATCAGTCCAACCCTCCAGCTAAGACTTATGGTGGTCCAGATGCCAATGCTGCACCACGTGCTAATCCAGTGGTCTACTACAAGTGTGGAGAACTAGGTCACTATTCACGCAAGTGTCCTCAGAATAATGCCACCAATCAACCTGGGAAGTCTGTTGGACATGGCAAGCTAGGCAACGCCTTCTATGTGAATCCAACCCCTGTGCGTGGACGTGTGAACTATGTTTCAGCCAAAGAAGCTTCAGAGGATCCCGACGTCATTTTGGGTATGCTCCTTGTCAATCGTCATCCAGCATGTGTTCTTATTGATACTAGGTCATATCATTCTTTCATTTTTGAAAGTTATGCACATTTTCATAACATGTCATTTTGTGATATGTCCATTCCAGTAGTGGTCCAGACTCCTGATAGTAAATGGCACACCTCTAGAGTAAACCATGACAATGAAATTATTGTGGACAGGTTAATCTTCCTGTCATCCTTGATATCTCTCAAGTCTTCAGATATAAATATCATCTTGGGTATGGACTGGATGTCACCTCATTACACCAAGACTGATACTCATACTAGGAATGTTCAGCTTACACATCCATCGGGTGATATAGTCAATGTCTCGACTCGAGTTGCCAAATGCCAACTCTATTCTCTCAATGCTAGCCCTCTTTCAGAGCTACAAGATATTCCAGTAGTCCATGACTTTCCAGATATTTTCCAGAAGAAGTGCCAGGCATTCCACCTGACAGGGATGTAGAGTTTGTGATAGATCTTGTCCCACGAATCATTCCAATAGGTAGAAGACCCTATAAGATAGCACCCTTAGAGCTAGTCGAACTTAAGAAACAACTAGATGAGGCCTTGAATAAAGGTTTCATTCGTCCTAGTTCTTCTCCTTGGGCTTGTCCTTTCCTCTTCGTTAAGAAGAAGGATGGAACGAATCAGATGGTTGTAGATTATCGACTAGTTAATCAGGTTACTATAAAGAACAAGTATCCGCTCCCGAGGATCAACGACCTGTATGATCAGCTTGCTAGATCCTCGGCCTTTTCCAAGATGGATTTGAGGTTGGTCTACCATCAAATAAAGATCAAGAATGAGGCATTCCAAAAATGGCCTTTGTCACTCGTTATGGCCAATACGAGTATTATAGTCATCTCCTTCAGTTTAACCAATGCTCCAGCCACCTTCTCTCGCTTGAGGTATCTGATCTTCAGGGAGTGCCTGGATAAATTCGTCGTGGTTTACCTCGATGATATACAAGAATATGCTGATCATCTACGGCTGGTATTGATGAAACTTTGAGAGCATCACCTTTATGCCAAGTTATCTAAATGTGAATTCTGGTTGCCAGAAGTGACCTATCTAGGCCATGTAATCTCTGGTAATGGTATTGTTGTCAATCCCGAGAGAGTTCAAGTTATCCTTGATTGGACTCAACCTGAGTCGGTTAAGTGAGTTAGGAGTTTTCTTGATCTAGCGAGCTATTGTCGCCGCTCTATCGATAATATCTCCAACGTTGCACAGCCTCTAACTGAACTCCTCAAGACAGATAAAAAGTTTGAGTGGACCCCACAATGCGAGCATAGTTTCCGGGAACTGAAAAGACATTTGACTTCTACACCTCTGTTGGTACCACTATATTTTTCCAAGGACTTTATTATCTATTGCGACGCCTCGCGATATGGATTAGGTTGCATTCTCATGCAGGATCGTCATGTGATTGCATACGCGTCTCGACAGTTGCGTCCACATGAGGATAACTATCTCACACATGATCTTGAGCTTCAAGTTGTAGTCCATACACTAAAAACCTGGCGACATTACCTTTTGGGTAATCGTTGTGAAATTTTCACTGATCACCAAAGGCTGAAATACACCTTCACCCAACAGGATTTTAATATGAGGCAAAGATGGTGAGTTGAGTTGATCACACATTACGACATAGGGATAACTTGCACCCCGAGGAAAGATAATGTCATGGCTGATGCACTAAGTCGTAAGTCTTACTGTAACAATCTGATGTTACAACAAGGTCAACCACTTCTCCATGAGGAATTTTGGAAGTTAAACCTCCACATTGTTCCTCAAGATTTCCTTCCTACCTTGGTGGCGAAACCTACTGTTAGGTATCAAATCATAGCTGGCCAAAATCATGATAAGGGTATATCCCGGATCAAGGAGAATATTGCGAGTGGAAACGCTAAAGATTTCTCTATGGATGATCAAGGTGTTGTGTTATTTAAGAACCATTTGGTGGTTCCTAAGAGCCAATATCTTTGGCAATTGATCCTTAAGAAACTCATGAATCTCCTCTCAGGATACATCCAGGTAGTACCAAGATGTATCAGGACATACGCCAGAGGTTCCGGTGGACTAGGATGAAGAGAGAAATTGCTCAGTTCATTCCAAACTACGACGTTGTCGTCGAGTTAAATCAGAACATCAAGGGCCTATTGTCACCCTTCAACCTTTAGCTATTCGTGAGTGGAAATGGGATAAAGTCGGTGTTGGGGATATTATCCCATTATAAGACCCGCCCTATGAGGCCGGGTCAGAATAATGGCGGATCTATCTCCATGATCAAGAAGGGCCGTTATCTGAGAAGCGAAAGGCGCCAGGCGTATGCTATGAAGGGATGGCTGGCCCACGACTCGAAGAAGGCGACTCACAGCCCACATAAGGAAAGAGTCACCCGAAGTTTCCTTGCGTAAGAGACAAGGAGATTAGAGGTAGGCCGACTCACGAATTGTGATACGAGTTGGACTCTTGTAAACCTAGAGCCTCGACCAATATATAAAAGCGGGTCTCTAGGGTTGAGGGGTTAAGTTAACATCGATCGAGAGCTAGGTCAGGCGAATCCGCACCCTTGTAATTGATTTCCACAACAACATACACATAGCAGGACGTATGCTTTTACCTCAACCTGAGGGGCTGAACCTGGGTAAACTTGTCTCCCGTTTCGCGATCAACCCCTTTGAGTCTCCACGTAGTTGCGATGGCCTCACCACTTAGTCCTTTCATGAAGACATCTGCCGTGACAAAACCACGATAGTTGGCACCCACCATGGGGCCTACGCACGATGGAGTTGAGTTCTCGAAGGGAGCCCTTCCAGGGTTCGAGAGCTATGCGGTTGGCCTTATGACTAAGAGTTGTCGCGGAAAATACTACATCGACAATTCAAGCTGTGGTCCAGAGGCCGGTTCAATTGAGTCTGGGTACTGGGACCACTTTGGCAAGATCCACGTCTTCATCGACAAGATCGGATCACCGGTTCCTGAGCCGGACATCTACACCGACATCGTCGAGCCGACTCGGCTCTCCCAACCCGCCACATGACAGATCACACAGCGTCGCATCTTCATCGGCTTCACACAAGGGACCACCCTCCTGGATGAGCCGGAAGCTAGTGTTGACACCCGTGTCAACTATGACGGTGAGTCGTTGATTAGAGAGACTGATTCAATCTGCCCTCTCTACGAGGGATGTCTGGGTGGTTTGCCTGAGGCGGAGATCTCCGAAGGGCCACAAGAACCCCCCTCCCAAGTCGCCAGCTATGTGGCAGGGGCCACGGCGGCTCAGGACCAGCCAAGCTCGGCAAACGCCAACGGGGCCAGCGGGTCAGAAAAGACCCCGGCTTAGGCCATGCCAGATATGATGGTTGAGATGTCAAAATTCAAGGCGGTAGTCATGACGGCTGACAACGAGGCGGAAATTAATGCCGAATTGGCTAAACTTCGTGAAGAGATGGCCCAGATACAGCGTCAGATCGATGCGGAAAAGACTCGGATGACAGATCAACAAGCTCAGATCGACGAAGAAGCGGAGCGTCTCGAATTGGAGGCATGGTGTCACACCCTGTTTTCAGTGCACTTCTTTTGTAATTCAAAAATCTGAGTTTATTAAAACTTCTCCAAAATTAATGATGTGAGTGCCATGGTTGTCATTGTATGCTTGTATGCTTCGTTGTGTGATATCAAAAACCATATTTTTCATAACCAAATTATGCTCAAAACCCTTTTTCTTATATCTGGTTAATTCAAAACCCTACTTTAGGTTGCACTACAAGTCTTTGATGGCAAGAAGTGCTCTTATCCAAAGTTGATGATTTTCCTATTTTATTTGCATGTCCATTTCTAAGGCCAAAAATGATATTCCCAAATGGAAAAAATACTTTTCTGCCTTAGAAAAATATGAGGAAATTTGGAGATGCTCAGAAGGACATACATTTTCCATACATAGGATTTTCAACCCCTATTTATATTATAAATATTTGAGTAAAACCCTGAAAACCTATTCTTTCTGTTTTGACCTTTTGAAATATTTCCAAAGGAAATATTCTCAATAAATTCCTAGAAAATTCGAGTGATCTCCCTAAGACATATTTGGTGCCCATATAAAGTTTCACCTTGATCCAAGGTGGTTAAGGTCACCAAATAATTCAAAACCCCTTTCTGTCCAGTATGAAGTTAGAGCAACTCTACATAGCAAAGTTTATCCAATGGAGCTTAAACTTTGCACGAGTGCCTAATACCTCAAATGAGGCCTCCATGCCAAAAATGGGATTTGTGGGACTTGATTTGCCCACACTCCCTTTGGAAGCAATAGATCTAGTCATTTAGGGATGATTTCAAGTTTACAAAGCGAGACTTCTCCAATGAAGCTCAAATTTGATGTAGCCACATGTTTTAGCACCAAACCTAGTCCTGTTAAGTTGCATAGCCAGTGGTGGGGTGCAACCACCCCAAACCACTGTCGAGCACCTTTTGACAGTTGGGCAAAACCCCTCCTAACCCCAGCTAAAGCCAATCCCTTTCTCTCAAACTCCTAGATTAGGTGGCTAGCATCAGTGCCTAACTCCAGTGAAGTGGCCCCTCTCTAGTTCAAAGTCTAAAATCCAAAATCTCCAATTTGAGCTTCAGCCCAAGGCTGGCAGCACCTGTTTGCCTCTTCTGCTTTGACCAGCCGAAGCTCCCACGGGATACAAATGGCTAGGCCACTCCCAACAGGGGCCCAGGACACGCCACACGCTTCCAAGGTACCCTAGAGCGCGCCAGCATGCGTGGCATGCCAAAGCTCCACTCTGGGCGCGCTACTAAGAGCAACCGAGGTGGGGGCGACTCCCTCGGCCAGTTCCAGCCTCCCCGCGGTGTCTCTCCTCTCCCCCGACAGCCCCTCTGCATGAGGCAGCCCCCAGGGCCCCTCCTTTCCCGCGCTAAGAGTCGGTGCGGCACATGCCCGCGCGCACCTGTAGCGCCAGAGCAGCACGGCCACGAATGCGCACCAGTCCTCTCTCCCCCTCTCTCGTAGTGAGTCTTGGAGGTCCAAAACCACGTCCTGAGACCGTGGTTTCGACCCCAACCTCCCTCTGCACCCCCATGCACGCCACGAAGGATCAACGGCACACCCGTCGCGGACCTATTTATAGCCCGTCCCCTCGCTCCAGAACCCCTCACTTCGCTGCACCTAGACCCCAATCACCTCCCTAGCCACCCAAGTGAGTAAGAAGAGCCCCGATGCTCTAGATCGACCGAGGCCCCTCTGCCTCGGAGCTCCGGTCGATCTTCGGCTACACAGCGGTTCTCGAGCCCCTATTTGTTGGGGATCGTAGTAAATTCAAAATTTTCTTACGCCCTACAGGGATCTATCTATGGAGAAACCAGCAACGAGAGAGGTTGTAGAGCATCTGCATAACTTTGAAGATCGCTAAGCGGAACCGTTACTATGAACGCGGTTGATGGAGTCGTACTCGCATCGATTCAGACCCCGGTGGATTCCGATCTATGTGCCCAACTACGGCACCTCCGCGTTCAACACACGTGCAGCGCGTGACGTCTCCAACACCTTGAACCAGCAAGGAGGAAGGAGAGGTTGAGGCACAGACCTCCGGCAGCACGACGGCATGGTGACAGTGGAGCTACGTGCTTCTTTAGTAGAGCTTCGCTAAGCTATCCGAAGGACGAGGAGAGAGACGGGTAGGCCTGCGTCGAGAGAGAGAAGAGTTTTCGTGTGTTCTCCAAAGGCCAAAACCTCCACTATATATACGGGAGAGGGAGGAGGTGCCCACCCTTAGGGTTCCCACCCCTAAGGGGTGCGGCAGCCCCATCTAGGGCAGAGGGTGGCGGCCAGGGCAAGGGAGAGGAGGGGTGGCGCCCCAGATGGGCCTTGGGCCCCTCCTGCGCCAGGGTTTGCCCCCTTCCTCCCTTGTCGTGCCTTGGGCCTAGGTGGGAGGCGCACCAGCCCACTCTGGGTTGGTTCCCTTCCACCTTTTGGCCCATGTTAGCCTTTGGGGCAGGTGGCCCCTCCCGGTGGACCCCCGGAACCCTTTCGGTGGTCCCGGTACGTTACCGGTGACGTGTGAAACATTTCCGATGACCAAAATGTGATAGCCCGATGCCGACGCCCCAGAAGATTCCCCTTTATTTCCGTTTCCGTCGTGTCATTATTTTTGTTTGTTGCATTCATCTTGCACGTCATGGCATCATGCATGGCATCATGTCAATTGTGTTCTTTGTCTGTGTTCCTTGTTGCTCCTTGTTGTTGGGGTGTTAGTGCCTTGTGAGTATGGCTTTGTATTGATGGTGTGTTGAGAGTGGGTGCAAGAAGAGCCACTTCAAAAACCCTTGTTGCACCATGGCCAAAAACCTTCTCTCCCCTCTTTTGTTTTGTGGTTGCGTTAAAGTTTCAGTTTTAACCCCTATTAAAAAGATTCGTCTTCTTAAAAAAAATCCTTTTATTAAATGTGGGGGAAACCCCTTGGGTTTTCCTTTATTTCTCCTTTTGTTTTATATCAAAATAGAGTCTCGTTTCTATTTATAAAAAAGGTTTCATTTTTATTCTTCAAAAAAATGCCCAATCTATTTGTATAGTTGGGGTATGTTTTTCAAGGAGCCCAAAAGTATTATTTTTTATTTTGTTTAATCCCTTTATTTTGTGTGAGTTTTTTGTTTAAAAAAACAAAAGAAGGGAGAGAGGAGGAGCCTACCAAGGCCCAGTCGGCCCACCCGGCCTCCAACCCTAGCGACACCCCGCCCCGATCCCTCTGGTCCTCCCCCAGCGACTCCTCCCTCGCGTCCCGTGCCTCCTCCTCCCCTCCTCGATCCCGGTTCTCCCTCTCCTCTCCCTGCGCAGCTTCCTCCCGATCTCTCCACCTTCCTCCGTCGTCGTCCTCCCATGCCCCGGCGTTGCAAAGCTCCTTCCAGACCCTCGCCGACTGCGCTGTCTCCCCTCTCCCTGTTCTCCCTCGCCGCGGCCCCTGCCGGAGCCCATGCTTGCGCCGCCTCGCAGCAGCTCCCCTCCTCGCCTGCCGGTCGCCGTTCCCGACGGGACCCCAAGGTCCTCCCCATGGCGCCCGAGCTGGCTGCTGATCCCGCGGGCCCGCCGTGCTCGCCGTCTCATTCCCGGCCAGCCCGAGGTCCTCCGCCGTCCGCCGCCCTTGGATCAGCTGCCCGCCGACCACGCCGCCCTAACCACTGCCTGAGTCGCCACGCCGCCTTGCCGCGCGTGGGGTTCCTCTATTGCTGATGCTGAGCTATGCTTGTGCTGCCGCTGTTGCCGAAGATTGTTGTTGTGCCCGTCGTTGTTGTTGTGCTTGCTGTTGCTTGACGCTAAGCTCCTAGGTGTTAGCTGCTAGCGATGCCTTGCTGCTGCCGCTAATTGCCATGCCGGTTGTTGCTTGTTGTTTGCCTGCTTAGCTGCTGCTAGCTATTGGCTGCTAGTTGCTTGCCGCTGCTATTAGATGATGTTGTTGTTGCTTGCTTGCGTGTGCCAATGCTTGTGATGCCGCTTTGTTGCTCGCTATTGCTGCTGCTGCCATGCCGCTTGCTAGCTTGCTATTGTTGCCGCTGCGTGCTAGCTTGTGGCTGCTGCCTGTTTGCCTGCCTGCATTGTGCCGCTTGCTGTGGAGTTTCTGTTGGCTGCTGCTTGCCATTGTTGCTGCTTGTTGCCGTGTGCTGTCGTTGTCGCCGTACTGCTTGCTCGTACTTGCTTGCCTGCCTGTCGGCGATGTTGCTGTTGTGTTGCCTGTCGTCGCCGCTTGCTGTTGCCATTGTTGCTTGATGCTTGCTACTGTTGATGTGCCCGACTGCCTTTTGGAACGTCGCCGAAGATCATGTGCACCATCCCCGCCACCGTGGATCCGACAAGATCGCCGAGTACCACTACTCCCACGACGTCCTCGACGACCCTGAACATCTATGGCACCGTGTTCGACTACCGACGCCGAAGACCCGTGTACCTACGCCAAGTTAACGACTATCGTCGACAAGATCGCCAGTACAATGACTTCCACGACGACCTATGTTTTTGCCGCAACGAACCGATCCGCCCGTACACACGCATCAAAGGTCTATGTTGGAACGTGTCGTGTACTGAATGCATATGATGTATGTGATGTAACCGTATGCTAGTGCCTTATTTGTTTGCCCGTTGCATGTTGTCCCGCTTTTGCCGAGCCCCGACACATGGGAACCCGATAAACGGGATCACCCCATCATTATTTGGTTTGTCACGCACACGCTTCCTATTCGTTGGCACTGATATCTTGACGAGTTATCGGGATAGGAACGTTGCCGTGGCATCGTTTCCGTTTTGCCGCCATGGTTCCCTTTCGCTCGCTGTGGCGACACATGCTTCTTTCTCTTCTTGGTCGTGTTGTTATGAACTCGCATGCATGACGCATTCATGGCATCATATCTTGTGTTGCATGTTTCTTGTGACGTAGCTCCGATCTATGCTCCGCGTGTTAACCGACTAGGATGACATGTAGGATCATCGCTTCACCCCTTGCCATTTTAACAACTATTTAATATTGTGTGTAAATAAACGGGAGCGAACTAAATATTTAAATGTGGAGTTTCGTCAATATGCAACTCGTTGCATATCGAGCTTCACTTAAGGTGTAGTGTGTGTGTGAGGTGAATTGCCATGCCATGCCTTGCGTCAGTAAACTGATCATGCATGATAGTAGGTTGTGCATCGTGTGGTGAATATCTGTGTTAATGCTTGTTTTCGGTTTGCTCCGTCTCGATAGAGTTCGGCAAGCGTGTCGGAATGTGAGGACCCGTTTGACTACATTGGTTCGCCGACTTCACGGAGTTGTTCTTCCTCCAAGCGGGATCTCAGGCAAGATGACCATTTTCCCAGATACCATTACTATCATTGCCATGCTAGTTTTACCGCTTCTATCGATTATGTCTCGTTGCCTACCACATGTTAAATTCAGCCTCCCAACAATGCCATGAAACCTTCAACTGTTCTACCTAGCAAACCACTTATTGGCTATGTTACTGCTTGCTTAACCATGTTGTTAGCGTTGCTAGTTGCAGGTGTAGTTTCTTCCATGTGAAAACATGGGTTCCTTGTCTTCTCACCATATTAAATGCTATTTAACTTAATGCACCTATATACATGGTAAAAGGTGGAAGGCTCGGCCTTTCTAGCCTAGTGTTTTGTTCCACCTTTGCCCCCTTAGTTTCGGCTACCGGTGTTATGTTCCATATTTGAGCGGTCCTAACACGATTGGTGTTGTTATGGGGACCCCCTGGATAATTCGTTTTAGATTAAAGCTGGTCTCGCAGGCCCCACTTTGGTACTACATTTTCCTAATAACTAATGAACTACATAGGGAGTAATTAACCCGAGGGCATGTGCTCTTCTTGAGTGTTGGTCCCACCTGAGCGATGTCCGGCGCCCCCTGGTCACCCAGAGGTTTAGCGATCCCGACGTCTAGCTCATCCGTCGTGTCTTGAGAAAAAGATACGCGGCTCCAATCGGGATCGTCGACACGTCGGGCGGCCTTGCTGGATTAGTTTTACCTTTGACGAGATATCTTGTGCATCGGGTTTTCGGTGATGCTTTGGGTAATCTCAGAGTTGAGGTTTTACACTAAGGAATCTGATGAGATCGCGAGTGTCGTGATCGAGGATTTCTATGCGGTTTTTGATAATTTGTGATGGACTAGTTGGAGCACTCCTGCAGGGTTAAATCTTTTCAGAAAGTCGTGCCCAACGTTATGTGGCAACTTGGATACTTTGTTTAACACTGGTTCTAGATAACTTGAAGTTAACTTAATTAAAACTTGCCAACCGTGTGTGTAACCGTGACTGGCTCTTTCGTGAGTTCCTTCTCCGATCGAGGACTAGGTGGGGTTATGTATGACGTAGGTAGGTGTTCAGGATCATTAATTTGATCATCAGTAGTCCACGTCCGCTATGCGCAGATCTTCCCCCTTTTACTCTTGTACTCGTAAGTTTAGCCACCAAATATATGCTTAGCCGATGCTGCAACCTCACCACTTAACCATAACTCACCCATTAAGCTTTGCTAGTCTTGATACCTTTGGAGATTAGATTGCTGAGTCCCCTGTGGCTCACAGATTACTACAACACTAGTTGCAGGTACAGGTAAAGGTTACTTGACGCGAGCGCGTTGATTGTTCATTTGGAATTGCTTCTTCTTCTTCTTCTTCATCGATCTAGGATGGGTTCCAGGCCGGCAGCTTGGGATAGCAAGGATGGACGTCGTTCTTCTTTTCTCATTTATTTTCGTCCGTAGTTGGACCCTGCTCTTATTCATGATGTTTATGTATTGTACTGCAGTGACTCTGATGTAGCTTGTGGCGAGTGTAAGTCAATTCTATATATATATATCTTCTTTTCAGTACATGTACTTGTAACGATATCCATTCTTTCGACACTACGAGATGCGCTTCTATCCCTGCAAGGCCCTCGTGCCAAATTGAGGATAGGGTCTCATCTTGGGCGTGACAAGTTGGAAACAAAGCAGTACCGACCTAGGAGCCCCCTTGATTGATCGAACTTAGGCGAGTCGATTCTAGTGAAAAATTGCTTTGAGTCTAGTTATATATCGGAGAGTAGGATTATTTTTTCTCCTCTTGTATGCTCTGGTGAGGAATCTTGACGTAATATTTTAATTCTACTCCTCTTCTCACTCAAAAAAAATTTAGGATCACGCGGATATTTTTGGAATCTATATGATGCCTATGTGATAGAGTTCTGTCTTGGTGCCTCCTGTCTGACTTGATTTCTTCCGGGTAGTTGAGCTCCAAGGGATTCTCGAGCACATCGCTATCATTCAGATTTCTTAGTATCTCAGGACGAAGGATGTTCATAATTGCTTCAATAATAGTAGTGGCGAGATAACCCCGATAACCCCAGTACTGGTGCAGATTTTTCGGGAGTACTGCCATACTTTGTATCGTTGTGATCACGAGGGTCTGTTGTAGATGAAGGTCCGAGATTCTGGTTGTGTGTTGACGGATGTGACACAGGTGATGGGTTAGTATAGGAGTTGTGTGAAATATTACTCCTTGTATCCGTGTACCAGATTGCATGACCAGAAATTTCGGGAATTCTTAGGTGGGAATTCAAGTAGTTGCTTATAGGACAATCTTCCAACAAATGCATGATGTTAGGTTGGGGTTCGACATCTAGTGGATTCGTTTGTTGATGGTCTACTTACAGCGGTTCTCGTTGTGTCTTAAAGAGTCCTTGTAGCTTGCTACGACTCGGGGACGCTTTGTATGTCGGGTGCACTGCCTTGCACTTGATGGCTACTGTAAGGTTCGAGCCCGTGCGATCCTGTTCACGAAAATTTCAGACAAAATCTTTCTCATGAGTTTGTTCTTTCTTTTTTCATAAGCCTCATCCCTTTGTTTTGTTGAACATGGTAATTCGAGGTGCTTCAATGTCAAGTGGTGATTTCTGATCTTTCCTAAGTGGTATTCTCATATTTTTATGAGAGTGCTAATCCTTTTGCTTAATCAATTGGCTTGACAATTCTTGTCAACAGGAGTGGTCATGTTAATTCTTTTTCAACCGGTGTGCTTCTCTTTAGTGAATTCCATCCTCTCCAATTTTGCAAGATCAATCTCTCATGTCTTCCGGAGTTCATCTCATCTGTTCCAAGTTGTCTTTGTTTTTCGTCGCCTTCCCGCCCTTTTCTTCAGTGATTCAATTTTCATCCAAGAGTTTTCTTTTCATTGTGCTTCCGCTGTGTGTTCTTTTCTCTCTTACCCGGTGATTCATTGTGAAGATTCTAAGGAGATTCATGTCATATTTGTTCATGCTTGTCATCCTTACCGGTGAATTTAATTCACTTGTGCATGTTCATCATATCCTTTTCATTTTTGTTAATTCTTTCCTATGTTGGGAATTCTTATCAGCCTACGTTGTTTATTTATTCCTCTCTTTTCGATTTGGAGCGTTGAAGTTATCTTAGTAGTTCTTGTTTTCAATCTTTTCAATTATTTCGAGGTGCTAACCTCATCTAGTTCTCTTCATACCGGTGCAATATCTCTCTTTCTAAGCAATCATTTCTAACGGTGGTTCTTTGAGTGGGCCCATAACCCACATGTTCTTTCCCAGGATCTTTCCTGGCGCTTTTAATATTTTCCCGGATATCATTAATTCTTTTCAACTATGACGTAAGTATGATTTCCATCAGTCATATTACTTCTTCAAGATCTATTTGAATTAATTCTCATTTTGGCTCAACCTTTCATTCTTCTTTATTCCGAAGTGTCTCATTAATTCTTGGTGGTGTTCTCCTTTTCATTCTCAGCTTGGAAGACCGAAGGGGTGTTTCTCTCAAATCTTGGTCCATATTTCCGTCATTTCATCTTGGTGCCATCATCTTAATTGTTCCAATTATGAGTAATCCCTTTCTTGCTATCCGGTGCATTTCTGACTTGTTTTCATTCTCGATCCTTCGAAGGCCATCATTTTAGAAGATTCTTCGTTCTCAGCTTTTAGCTTTCATCCTCAATTCTTCTCCATTGTTGTCTCTTCGTTTGTCTCTCGATTATCGGGTGCCTTGTTCAAGTTTTCTCTCAGGTGGCTTATGATCTCTTCATTCTCATGTATCTCCATTAATTCGTGGTGTTCCCATTCAATTGTGAATTCTTACCGGTGCGTCCTTCAATTATGCTTCAAGTGGCGCTTTTCTCTCAGTCTCTCCAAGATTCTTTCAAGAAGAATAAGTTGTATGCTAATTCCGTTCTTGTCATCAATTAAACTTGATGAAGGATAAGCATAACATAATTCTTATTCTTACTTCATCAGATGGTTTCAATTCTTCTTCTGGAGCGGCTCATGATGTCAATTCATTATCAAAGTGTTCTTAGAGATTCTTATTGGAGAACCTCAAGTTTTCTTCTCTTGCATTTCCAAGTGCATTTGTTCTTCCTTTATCCTTTGAGGTGGTATTATAGTATTCTTGTTAGTGTAGGAGCCTCAAAGAGATTTCCTTTCAAGAATGAGATAATTAAACCCACCAATTCTATGGTCATGAGACATGTTTCAACCCACGATTTCTTCTTTGAGCTATCTTGGTTTGGATTTCACCTAAAGCATTT
The DNA here is from genome assembly GCF_904849725.1 of Hordeum vulgare subsp. vulgare. Classification (NCBI taxonomy): domain Eukaryota; kingdom Viridiplantae; phylum Streptophyta; class Magnoliopsida; order Poales; family Poaceae; genus Hordeum; species Hordeum vulgare. The sequence goes on from NC_058518.1 coordinate 220,114,540, forward strand.
CCTATGGATTGTTGCTATCGTGGTACTTGTCATTTACCCAAGTTTTCAATGTATCCTCTTGGTGTAAGAAGTTTAGATATCTTTGCTTTAAACAATCCTCGTTTCTGTTAGTGGCTGGTTGTCACTTCGTCAGTTTGAAAAGGTTTCCACAAGTCCACTACTATCTTGTTCTTTTTGTTGTTGTTTTTCCTCCAACTCCGTTCAATTCTTCTTGCGAGGATGATTGCCAAGTTCATTTGAGATGGTAGTTGTCATTCTTTTCTTCATTCTCTTCTTCCGCTTGAGCTAGTTCATATTCTCTTGTTCTGGAGGCATTGTGATGTTGCTCTTTTGGGTCTATTATGTTGTTCTATCAAGATCATGGTGTTCCCTTGTTCTATTTAGTTGTTTGTTATGTATATTGTCTGATTCTTCCTTCTTATTGATTTTTTGTCCCATTTTCCTACCGAAGTGCTGCCGAAATTTTCCGTGAATTGTTGCTTGTTTCTCATATCATTCCTCATCTCTTTGCAACTTTCAAGAATTGTTGGTGTCACTCGTTTGTCAAAGAAGCGACTATGTTTTTACCTCTTGTTCTTTCTGATCCTCTCCCTCCTTTCATTCTTGGATCTCGAGGCGAGATCCTCTTGTAGTGTAGGAGAGTTGTGACAGCCCGATGCCGACGCCCCAGAAGATTCCCCTTTATTTCCGTTTTCGTCGTGTGATTATTTTTGTTTGTTGCATTCATCTTGCGCATCATGGCATCATGCATGGCATCATGTCAACTGTGTTCTTTGTCTGTGTTGCTTGTTGCTCCTTGTTGTTGGGGTGTTAGTGCCTTGTGAGTATGGCTTTGTATTGATGGTGTGTTGAGAGTGTGTGCAACAAGAGCCACTTGAAAAACCCTTGTTGCACCATGGCCAAAAACCTTCTCTCCCCTGTTATTTTGTTTTGTGGCTGCGTTAAAGTTTCAGTTTTAACCCCTATTAAAAAGATTCCTCTTCTTTTAAAAATCCTTTTATTAAATGTGGGGGCAACCCCTTGGGTTTTCCTTTATTTCTCCTTTTGTTTTATATCAAAATAGAGTCTCATTTTTATTTATAAAAAAAAGGTTTCATTTTTATTCTTCAAAAAGAATGCCCCATCTATTTCTATAGTTGGGGTATGTTTTTGAAGGAGCCCAAAAGTATTTTTTTTATTTTTTTAATCCTTCTCTTTTGTGTGAGTTTTCTGTTTTAAAAAAACAAAAGAAGGGAGAGAGGACGAGCCTGCCAAGGCCCAGTCGGCCCACCCGGCCTCCAACCCTAGCGACACCCCGTCCCGATCCCTCTCGTCCTCCGCTAGGGCCTACTCCCTCTCGTCCCGTGCCTCCTCCTCCCCTCCTCGATACATGTTCTCCCTCTCCTCTCCCTGCGCAGCCTCCTCCCGATCTCTCCCCCTCGTTCCTCCCTTCGCCGTCGTCCTCCCATGCCCCCGCGCTGCAAACCTCCTCCCAGGCCCTCGCCGACTGCGTCGTCTCCCCTCTCCCTATTCTCCCTCACCGCGGCCCCTGCCGGAGCCCGTGTTCGTGCCGCCCCGCAGCAGCTCCCCTGCCTGCCTGCCGGTGGCCGTTCCCGATGGGACGCCGATGTCCTCCCCATGGCGCCCGAGTTGGCTGCTGATCTCGCGTGCCCGCCGTGCTCGCCGTTGCCTTGGCCTCCCGTCGCTGCCCGTCGCCGTCTCGTTCCCGATCAGCCCGAGCTCCTCCGCCGTCCGCCGCCCTTGGATCAGCCACCCGCCGGCCGCGCCGCCCTAACCCCTGCCGGAGTCTCCGCGCCGTCTTGCCGTGCATGGGATTCCTCTCTTGCTGATGCTGTGTTGTGCTTGTGCTGCCGCTGCTGCCGAAGATTGTTGTTTTGCCCGTCGCTGTTGTTGTGCTTGTTGTTGCTTGCCGCTAAGTTGCTAGCTGTTAGCTGCTAGCGATGCCTTGCTGTTGCCGTTGCTTGCCATGCCGGCTGCTGCTTGTTGTTTGCTTGCTTAGCTGCTGCTAGCTGTTGGCTCCTAGTTGCTAGCCGCTGCTGCTAGATGATGTTGTTGTTGCTTGCTTGCCTGTGCTCATGCTTGTGCTGCCGCTTTGTTGCTCGGTGTTGCTGCTGCTGCCATGCCGCTTGCTAGTTTCCTGTTTCTGCCGCCGCCTGCTAGCTTGTGGCTACTGCGTGCTTGCCTGCCTCCGTTGTGCCGCTTGCTGTGGAGTTGCTGTTGGCTGCTGCTTGCCGTTGTTGCTGCTTGCCGCTACTTGTTGTCGTGTGCTGTCGTTGTCGCCGTACTGCTTGCTGGTACTTGCTTGCCTGCCTGCCGCCGATGTTGTTGTTGTGTTGCCTGTCGTCGCTGCTTGCTGTTGCTGTTGCTGCTTGATGCTTGCTGTTGTTGTCATGCCCGGCTACCTTTTGGAACGTCGCCGAAGATCGCGTGCACCATCCCTGCCACCGTGGATACGACAAGATCGCCGAGTACCACTACTCCCACGACGTCCTCGACGACCCGGAACATCTACGGAACCGTGTTTGACTACCAACACCGAAGACCCGTGTACCGAGGCCAAGTGAACGACTACCGTCGACAAGATCGCGAGTACAACGACTTCCACGACGACCACGACGACGTATGTTTTCGCCGCAACGAAGCGATCTGCCGGTACGCACGCTTCAAAGGTATACGTTGGAACGTGTCGTGTACCGAATGCATATGTTGTATGAGATGTAACCGTATGCTAGCGCCTTATTTGTTTGCCGGTTGCATGTTGTCCCTCTTTTGCTGATCCCCCGACACATGGGAACCCGATAAACGTGATCACCCCATCATTATTTGGTTTGTCAAGCACACGCTTCCTATTCGTTGGCACCGATATCTCGATGAGTTATCGGCATAGGAACATTGTCGTGCCATCGTTTCCGTTTTGCCGCCAAGGTTCCCTTTTTCTCGCGGTGGTGACACATGCTTCTTTCTCTTCTTGCCCATGTTGTTATGAACTCGCACGCATGACGCATTCATGGCATAATATCTTGTGTTGCATGTTTCTTGTGACGTAGCTCCGATCTATGCTCCGCGTGTTAACCGACTAGGATGACATGTAGGATCATCGCTTCACCCCTTGCCATGTTAACAACAATTTAATATTGCATGTAAATAAACGGGAGTGAACTACATATTTAAATGTGGAGTTTCGTCGATATGCAACTTGTTGCATATCGAGCTTCACTTAAGGTGTAGTGTTTGCATGAGGTGAATTGCCATGCCATGCCTTGCATTACTGAACTGATCATGCATCATAGTAGGTTGTGCATCATGTTGTGCATCATGTGGTGAATATCTGTGTTGATGCTTGTTTTCGGTTTGCTCCGTCTCGATAGAGTTCCGCAAGCGTGTCGGAATGTGAGGACCCGTTCGACTATGTTGGTTCACCAACTTCACGGAGTTGTTCTTCTTCCAAGCGGCATCTCAGGCAAGAAGACCATTTCCCCAGATACCATTACTATCATTGCCATGCTAGTTTTACCGCTTCTATCAATTATGTCTCGTTGCCTACCACATGTTAAATTCAGCCTCCCAACAATGCCATGAAACCTTCAACTGTTCTACCTAGCAAACCACTTATTGGCTATGTTACTGCTTGCTTAACCATGTTGTTAGCGTTGCTAGTTGCAGGTGTAGTTTCTTCCATGTGAAAACATGGGTTCCTTGTCTTCTCACCATATTAAATGCTATTTAACTTAATGCACCTATATACATGGTAAAAGGTGGAAGGCTCGGCCTTTCTAGCCTAGTGTTTTGTTCCACCTTTGCCCCCTTAGTTTCGGCTACCGGTGTTATGTTCCATATTTGAGCGGTCCTAACACGATTGGTGTTGTTATGGGGACCCCCTGGATAATTCGTTTTAGATTAAAGCTGGTCTCGCAGGCCCCACTTTGGTACTACATTTTCCTAATAACTAATGAACTACATAGGGAGTAATTAACCCGAGGGCATGTGCTCTTCTTGAGTGTTGGTCCCACCTGAGCGATGTCCGGCGCCCCCTGGTCACCCAGAGGTTTAGCGATCCCGACGTCTAGCTCATCCGTCGTGTCTTGAGAAAAAGATACGCGGCTCCAATCGGGATCGTCGACACGTCGGGCGGCCTTGCTGGATTAGTTTTACCTTTGACGAGATATCTTGTGCATCGGGTTTTCGGTGATGCTTTGGGTAATCTCAGAGTTGAGGTTTTACACTAAGGAATCTGATGAGATCGCGAGTGTCGTGATCGAGGATTTCTATGCGGTTTTTGATAATTTGTGATGGACTAGTTGGAGCACTCCTGCAGGGTTAAATCTTTTCAGAAAGTCGTGCCCAACGTTATGTGGCAACTTGGATACTTTGTTTAACACTGGTTCTAGATAACTTGAAGTTAACTTAATTAAAACTTGCCAACCGTGTGTGTAACCGTGACTGGCTCTTTCGTGAGTTCCTTCTCCGATCGAGGACTAGGTGGGGTTATGTATGACGTAGGTAGGTGTTCAGGATCATTAATTTGATCATCAGTAGTCCACGTCCGCTATGCGCAGATCTTCCCCTTTTACTCTTGTACTCGTAAGTTTAGCCACCAAATATATGCTTAGCCGCTGCTGCAACCTCACCACTTAACCATAACTCACCCATTAAGCTTTGCTAGTCTTGATACCTTTGGAAATGAGATTGTTAAGTCCCCTGTGGCTCACCGATTACTACAACACCAGTTGCAGGTACAGGTAAAGGTTACTTGACGCGAGCGCGTTGGTTGTTCATTTGGAGTTGCTTCTTCTTCTTCTTCTTCATCGATCTAGGATGGGTTCCAGGCCGGCAGCCTGGGATAGCAAGGATGGACGTCGTTCTTCTTTTCTCATTTATTTTCGTCCGTAGTTGGACCCTGCTCTTATTCATGATGTTTATGTATTGTACTGCAGTGACTCTGATGTAGCTTGTGGCAAGTGTAAGTCAATTATATATATATATATATATATATATAACTTCTTTTCAGTACATGTACTTGTAACGATATCCATTCTTTCGACATTACGAGATGCGCTTCTATCCCTGACAAGGCCCTCGTGCGAAATTGAGGATAGGGTCTCATCTTGGGCGTGACAAGTTGGAAACAGAGCAGTACCGACCTAGGAGCCCCCTTGATTGATCTAACTTAGGCGAGTCGATTCTAGTGAAAAATTGCTTTGAGTCTAGTTATATATCGGAGAGTAGGATTATTTTTTCTCCTCTTATATGCTCTGGTGAGGAATCTTGACGTAATATTTTAATTCTACTCCTCTTCTCACTCAAAAAAAATTTAGGATCACGCGGATATTTTTGGAATCTATATGATGCCTATGTGATAGAGTTCTGTCTTGGTGCCTCCTGTCTGACTTGATTTCTTCCGGGGAGTTGAGCTCCAAGGGATTCTCGAGCACATCTCTATCATTCAGATTTCTTAGTATCTCAGGACGAAGGATGTTCGTAATTGCTTCAATAATAGTAGTGGTGAGATAACCCCGATGACCCCAGTACTGGTGCAGATTTTTCGGGAGTACTGCCATACTTTGTATCGTTGTGATCACGAGGGTCTGTTGTAGATGAAGGTCCGAGATTCTGGTTGTGTGTTGACGGATGTGACACAGGTGATGGGTTAGTATAGGAGTTGTGTGAAATATTACTCCTTGTATCCGTGTACCAGATTGCATGACCAGAAATTTCGGGAATTCTTAGGTGGGAATTCAAGTAGTTGCTTATAGGACAATCTTCCAACAAATGCATGATGTTAGGTTGGGGTTCGACATCTAGTGGATTCGTTTGTTGATGGTCGACTTACAACGGTTCTCGCTGTGTCTTAAAGAGTCCTTGTAGCTTGCTACGACTCGGGGACGCTTTGTATGTCGGGTGCACTGCCTTGCACTTGATGGCTACTATAAGGTTCGAGCCCGTGCGATCCTGTCCACGAAAATTTCACACAAAATCTTTCTCATGAGTTTGTTCTCGCTTTTTTCATAAGCCTCATCCCTTTGTTTTGTTGAACATGGTAATTCGAGGTGCTTCAATGTCAAGTGGTGATTTCTGATCTTACCTAAGTGGTGTTCTCATATTTTTATGAGAGTGCTAATCCTTTTGCTTAATCAATTGGCTTGACAATTCTTGTCAACAGGAGTGGTCATGTTAATTCTTTTTCAACCGGTGTGCTTCTCTTTAGTGAATTCCATCCTCTCCAATTTTGCAAGATCAATCTCTCATGTCTTCCGGAGTTCATCTCATCTGTTCCAAGTTGTCTTTGTTTTTCGTCGCCTTCCCGCCCTTTTCTTCAGTGATTCAATTTTCATCCAAGAGTTTTCTTTTCATTGTGCTTCCGCTGTGTGTTCTTTTCTCTCTTACCCGGTGATTCATTGTGAAGATTCTAAGGAGATTCGTGTCATATTTGTTCACGCTTGTCATCCTTACCGGTGAGTTTAATTCACTTGTGCGTGTTCATCATATCCTTTTCATTTTTGTTAATTCTTTCCTATTTTGGGAATTCTTATCAGCCTACGTTGTTTATTTATTCCTCTCTTTTCGATCTGGAGCGTTGAAGTTATCTTAGTAGTTCTTGTTTTCAATCTTTTCAATTATTTCGAGGTGCTAACCTCATCTAGTTCTCTTCATACCGGTGCAATATCTCTCTTTCTAAGCAATCATTTCTAACGGTGGTTCTTTGAGTGGGCCCATAACCCACATGTTCTTTCCCAGGATCTTTCCTGGCACTTTTAATCTTTTCCCGGATATCATTAATTCTTTTCAACTATGACGTAAGTATGATTTCCATCAGTCATATTACTTCTTCAAGATCTATTTGAATTAATTCTCATTTTGGCTCAACCTTTCATTCTTCTTTATTCCGGAGTGTCTCATTAATTCTTGGTGGTGTTCTCCTTTTCATTCTCAGCTTGGTAGACCGAAGGGGTGTTTCTCTCAAATCTTGGTCCATATTTCCGTCATTTCATCTTGGTGCCATCATCTTAATTGTTCCAATTATGAGTAATCCCTTTCTTTCTATCCGGTGCATTTCTGAGTTGTTTTCATTCTCGATCCTTCGAAGGCCATCATTTTAGAAGATTCTTCGTTCTCAGCTTTTAGCTTTCATCCTCAATTCTTCTCCATTGTTGTCTCTTCGTTTGTCTCTCGATTATCCGGTTCCTTGTTCAAGTTTTCTCTCAGGTGGCTTATGATCTCTTCATTCTCATGTATCTCCATTAATTCGTGGTGTTCCCATTCAATTGTGAATTCTTACCGGTGCGTCCTTCAATTATGCTTCAAGTGGCGCTTTTCTCTCAGTCTCTCCAAGATTCTTTCAAGAAGAATAAGTTGTATGCTAATTCCGTGCTTGTCATCAATTAAACTTGATGAAGGATAAGCATAACATAATTCTTATTCTTACTTGATCAGATGGTTTCAATTCTTCTTCCGGAGCGGCTCATGATGTCAATTCATTATCAAAGTGTTCTTAGAGATTCTTATTGGAGAACCTCAAGTTTTCTTCTCTTGCATTTCCAAGTGCATTTGTTCTTCCTTTATCCTTTGAGGTGGTATTATAGTATTCTTGTTAGTGTAGGAGCCTCAAAGAGATTTCCTTTCAAGAATGAGATAATTAAACCCACCAATTCTATGGTCATGAGACATGTTTCAACCCACGATTTCTTCTTTGAGCTATCTTGGTTTGGATTTAACCTAAAGCATTTCCTATGGATTGTTGCTATCGTGGTACTTGTCATTTACCCAAGTTTTCAATGTATCCTCTTGGTGTAAGAAGTTTAGATATCTTTGCTTTCAACAATCCTTGTTTCTGTTAGTGGCTGGTTGTCACTTCGTCAGTTTGAAAAGGTTTCCATAAGTCCACTACTATCTTGTTCTTTTTGTTGTTGTTTTCCTCCAACTCCGTTCAATTCTTCTTGCGAGGATGATTGCCAAGTTCATTTGAGATGGTAGTTGTCATTCTTTTCTTCATTCTCTTCTTCCGCTTGAGCTAGTTCATATTCTCTTGTTCCGGAGGCATTGTGATGTTGCTCTTTTGGGTCTATTATGTTGTTCTATCAAGATCATGGTGTTCCCTTGTTCTATTTAGTTGTTTGTTATTTATATTGTCTAATTCTTCCTTCTTATTGATTTTTTTGTCCCATTTTCCTACCGATAGCTGCCGAAATTTTCCGTGAATTGTTGCTTGTTTCTCATATCATTCCTCATCTCTTTGCAACTTTCAAGAATTGTTGGTGTCACTCGTTTGTCCAATAAGCGACTAAGTTTTTACCTCTTGTTCTTTCTCATCCTCTCCCCCCTTTCATTCTTGGATCTCGAGGCGAGATCCTCTTGTAGTGTAGGAGAGTTGTGACTGCCCGATGCCGACGCCCCAGAAGATTCCCCTTTATTTTCGTTTCCGTCGTGTGATTATTTTTGTTTGTTGCATTCATCTTGCGCATCATGGCATCATGCATGGCATCATGTCAACTGTGTTCTTTGTCTGTGTTGCTTGTTGCTCCTTGTTGTTGGGGTGTTAGTGCCTTGTGAGTATGGCTTTGTATTGATGGTGCGTTGAGAGTGTGTGCAACAAGAGCCACGTCAAAAACCCTTGTTGCACCATGGCCAAAAACCTTCTCTCCCCTGTTATTTTGTTTTGTGGCTGCGTTAAAGTTTCAGTTTTAACCCCTATTAAAAAGATTCGTCTTCTTTTAAAAATCCTTTTATTAAATGTGGGGGCAACCCCTTGGGTTTTCCTTTATTTCTCCTTTTGTTTTATATCAAAATAGAGTCTCATTTTTATTTATAAAAAAAAGGTTTCATTTTTATTCTTCAAAAAGAATGCCCAGTCTATTTGTATAGTTGGGGTATGTTTTTGAAGGAGCCCAAAAGTTTTTTTTATTTTTTTAATCCTTCTCTTTTGTGTGAGTTTTCTGTTTTAAAAAAACAAAAGAAGGGAGAGAGGACGAGCCTGCCAAGGCCCAGTCAGCCCACCCGGCCTCCAACCCTAGCGACACCCCGTCCCGATCCCTCTCGTCCTCCGCTAGGGCCTACTCCCTCTCGTCCCGTGCCTCCTCCTCCCCTCCTCGATACATGTTCTCCCTCTCCTCTCCCTGCGCAGCCTCCTCCCGATCTCTCCCCCTCGTTCCTCCCTTCGCCGTCGTCCTCCCATGCCCCCGCGCTGCAAACCTCCTCCCAGGCCCTCGCCGACTGCGTCGTCTCCCCTCTCCCTATTCTCCCTCGCCGCGGCCCCTGCTGGAGCTTGTGTTCGTGCCGCCCCGCAGCAGCTCCCCTGCCCGCCTGCCAGTCGCCATTCCCGACGGGACCCCGAGGTCCTCCCCATGGCGCCCGAGTTGGCTGCTGATCTCGCGTGCCCGCCGTGCTCGCCGTCGCCTTGGCCTCCCGTCGCTGCTCGTCGTCGTCTCGTTCCCGATCAGCCCGAGCTCCTCCGCCGTCCGCCGCCCTTGGATCAGCCACCCGCCGGCCGCGCCACCCTAACCCCTGCCGGAGTCTCCGCGTCGTCTTGCCGTGCGTCGGGGTCCTCTCTTGCTGATGCTGGGTTGTGCTTGCGGTGCCGCTGCTGCCGAAGATTGTTGTTTTGCCCGTCGCTGTTGTTGTGCTTGTTGTTACTTGCCGCTAAGTTGCTAGCTGTTAGCTGCTAGCGATGCCTTGCTGCTGCCGTTGCTTGCCATGCTGGTTGCTGCTTGTTGTTTGCTTGCGTAGCTGCTGCTAGCTGTTTGCTGCTAGTTGCTAGCCGCTGCTCCTAGATGATGTTGTTGTTGCTTGCTTGCCTGTGCTCATGCTTGTGCTGCCGCTTTGTTGCTCGATGTTGCTGCTGCTGCCATGCCGCTTGCTAGTTTGTTATTTCTGTCGCCGCCTGCTAGCTTGTGGCTACTGCGTGCTTGCCTGCCTGCGTTGTGCCGCTTGCTGTGGAGTTGCTGTTGGCTGATGCTTGCCGTTGTTGCTGCTTGCCGCTGCTTGTTGTCGTGTGCTGTCGTTGTCGCCGTACTGCTTGCTGGTACTTGCTTGCCTGCCTGTCGCCGATGTTGTTGTTGTGTTGCCTGTCGTCGCCGCTTGTTGTTGCTGTTGCTGCTTGATGCTTGCTGTTGTTGCCATGCCCGGCTGCCTTTTGGAACGTCACCGAAGATCGCGTGCACCATCCCCGCCACCGTGGATACGACAAGATCGCCGAGTACCACTACTCCCACGACGTCCTCGACGACCTGGAACATCTACGGAACCGTGTTCGACTACCAACACCGAAGACCCGTGTACCGACGCCAAGTGAACGACGATCGCGAGTACAACGACTTCCACGACGACCACGACGACCTATGTTTTCGCCGCAACGAACCGATCCGCCCGTACGGACGCTTCAAAGGTAGACGTTGGAACGTGTCGTGTACCGAATGCATACGATGTATGAGATGTAACCGTATGCTAGCACCTTATTTTTTTGCCGGTTGCACGTTGTCCCTCTTTTGCTGAGCCACCGACATGTCGGAACCCGATAAACGGGATCACCCCATCATTATTTGGTTTGTCAAGCACACGCTTCCTATTCGTTGGCACCGATATCTCGATGAGTTATCGACATAGGAACATTGTCGTGCCATCGTTTCCGTTTGGCCGCCATGGTTCCCTTTTGCTCGCCGTGGTGACACATGCTTCTTTCTCTTCTTGCCCATGCTGTTATGAACTCGCACGCATGACGCATTCATGGCATAATATCTTGTGTTGCATGTTTCTTGTGACGTAGCTCCGATCTATGCTCAGCGTGTTAACCGACTAGGATGACATGTAGGATCATCGCTTCACCCCTTTCCATGTTAACAACAATTTAATATTGCGTGTAAATAAACGGGAGTGAACTACATATTTAAATGTGGAGTTTCGTCGATATGCAACTCGTTGCATATCGAGCTTCACTTAAGGTGTAGTGTTTGCATGAGGTGAATTGCCATGCCATGCCTTGCATTAGTGAACTGATCATGCATCATAGTAGGTTGTGCATCATGTTGTGCATCATATGGTGAATATCTGTGTTGATGCTTGTTTTCGGTTTGCTCCGTCTCGATAGAGTTCCGCAAGCGTGTGGGAATGTGAGGACCCGTTCGACTATGTTGGTTCGCCGACTTCACGGAGTTGTTCTTCTTCCAAGCGGCATCTCAGGCAAGATGACCATTTCCCCAGATACCATTACTATCATTGCCATGCTAGTTATACCGCTTCTGTCAATTATGTCTTGTTGCCTACCACATGTTAAATTCAGCCACCCAACAATGCCATGAAACCTTCAACTGTTCTACCTAGCAAACCACTTATTGGCTATGTTACTCCTTGCTTAACCATGTTGTTAGCGTTGCTAGTTGCAGGTGTAGTTGCTTCCGTGTGAAAACATGGGTTCCTTGTCTTATCACCATATTAAATGCTATTTAACTTAATGCACCTATATACATGGTAAAAGGTGGAAGGCTCGGCCTTTCTAGCCTAGTGTTTTGTTCCACCTTTGCCCCCTTAGTTTCGGCTACCGTTGTTATGTTCCATATTTGAGCGCTCCTAACACGATCGGGGTTGTTATGGGGACCCCCTGGATAATTCGTTTTAGATTAAAGCTGGTCTCGCAAGGCCCAACTTTGGTACTACATTTGCCTAATAACTAATGAAGTGCATAGGGAGTAATTAACCCGAGGGCCTGTGCTCCTCTTGAGTGTTGGTCCCACCCGAGCGATGTCCGGCGCCCCCTGGTCACCCAGAGGTTTAACGATCCCGACATCTAGCTCATCCGTCGTGTCGTGAGAACGAGATACGCGGCTCCTATCGGGATCGTCGACACGTCGGGCGGCCTTGCTGGATTAGTTTTACTTTTGACGAGATATCTTGTGCATCGGGATTCCGGTGATGCTTTGGGTAATCTCAGAGTTGAAGTTTTCCACTAAGGAATCCGACGAGATCGCGAGTGTCATGATCGAGGATTTCTATGCAGCTTGTGGTAATTTGTGATGGACTAGTTGGAGCACCCCTGCAGGGTTAAATCTTTTCGAAAAGCTGTGCCCGCGGTTATGTGGCAACGTGGATACTTTGTTTAACACTGGTTCTAGATAACTTGAAGTTAACTTAACTAAACTTGCCAACCGTGTGCGTAACCGTGACTGTCTCTTTCGTGAGTTCCTTCTCCGATCGAGGACACGGTGGGGTTATGTCTGACGTAGGTAGGTGTTCAGGATCATTCATTTGATCATGAGTAGTCCACGTCCGCTATGCGTAGATCTTGCCCCTTTTACTCTTGTACTGGTAAGTTTAGCCACCAAATATATGCTTAGCCGCTGCTGCAACCTCCCCACTTAACCATACCTCACCCATTAAGCTTTGCTAGTCTTGATACTTTGGAAATGAGATTTCTGAGTCCCATGTGGCTCACAGATTACTACAACACCAGTTGCTGGTACTGGTAAAGGTTACTTGACGCGAGCGCGTTGATTGTTCATTTGGAGTTGCTGCTTCTTCTTCTTCTTCATCGATCTAGGATGGGTTCCAGGCCGGCAACCTGGGATAGCAAGGATGGACGTCGTTCTTGTTTTCTTGTTTGTTTTCGTCCGTAGTCGGACCCTCCTCTTATTCATGATGTTTATGTTTTGTACTGAAGTGACTCTGATGTAGCTTGTGGCGAGTGTAAGCCAATTATATATATATATATATATATATATATATATATATATATATATATATATCTTATTTTCAGTACATGTACTTGTAACGATATCCATTCTTGCGACATGACGAGATGTGCTTCTATCCTTGACAAGGCCCTTGTGCCAAATTGAGGATAGGGTCGCATCTTGGGCGTGACACAAAACCTCTCATCCTATATATCAATCTTTACCTCCGGACCATTCCAGAGCACCTCATGACGTCCGGGATCTCATACGGGACTCCTAACAACCTTCAGTAACCACATACACTATTTCCCTATAACCCTGGCATCATCGAACCTTAAGTGTGTTGACCCTACGGGTTCGGGAGACATGTAGACATGACTGAGACATCTCTCCGGCCAATAACCAACAGCGGGGTCTGGATATCCATGTTGGTTCCCACATGTTCCACGATGATCTCATCGGATGAACCACGATGTCAAGGATTCAGTCAATCTCGTATGCAATTCCCTTTGTCTATTGGTATAATACTTTCCCGAGATTCGATCGTCGGTATCCCTATACCTTGTTCAATCTCTTTACCGGCAAGTCGCTTTACTCGTTCCATAACACATCATCCCGTGGCTAACCCCTTAGTCACACTGAGCTCAATATGATGATGGATTATCGAGTGGGCCCACAGAAACCTCTCCGTCAGATGGAGTGACAAATCCCGGTCTCGATTCGTACAACTCAACAGATACTTCCAGAGATACCTGTAGTGCACCTTTATAATCACCCAATTACGTTGTGACATTTGGTACACGCAAAGCACTCCTACGGTATCCGGGAGTTGCACAATCTCACGGTCTAAGGAAATGATACTTGACATTAGAAAAGCTTTAGCAGATGAACAACACGATCTAGTGCTATGCTTAGGATTGACTCTTGTCCATCACATCATTCCCAAATGATGTGATCCCGTTATCAACGACATCCAATGTCCACGATCAAGAAACCATGATCATCTATTGATCAATGAGCTAGCCAACTAGAGGCTTACTAGGGACACATTGTGATCTATATATTCACACATGTACTATGGTTTCCGGTCAATACAATTATAGCATGAATAATAGAAAATTATCATGAACTGGAAATATAATAATAACTATTTTATTATTGCCTCCAGGGCATATTTCCGACAGTCTCCCACTTGCACTAGAGTCAATAATCTAGTTACATTGTGACGAATCGAACACCCATAGAGTTTTGGTGCTGATCATGCTTTACCCGTGGAAGAGGTTTAGTCATCGGGCCCGACGCACTGGGAATCACTCCAAGGTCTGTGATGAACTCCTTCATCCACACTCCTTCCTGTGCTGCTTCCGAAGCAGCTATGTACTCCGCTTCACATGTGGATGCCGCCACGACGCTTTGCTTGCAACTGCACCAGCTAACTGCCCCATTATTCAAAATGTACACGTATCTAGTTCGTGACTTGGAGTCATCTGAATCTGTGTCGAAGCTAGCATCAACGTAACCCTTCACGACAAGCTCTTTGGCACCTCCATAAACGAGAAACAGATCTTTAGTCCTTTTCATGTACTTTAGGATATTCTTCACCGATGTCCAGTGATCCACTCCTGGATCACTCTGGTACCTCCCTACCAAACTTATGACAAAGTTCACATCAGGTCTGGTACACAACATGGCATACATGATAGAGTCTATGGATGAAGCATAGGGGACGATACTCATATTTTCTCTATCTTCCGCCGTGGTCGGTCGTTTAGTCGCACTCAACCGCACACCTTGCAATACAGGCAAGAACCCCTTCTTACCCTTCTCCATATTGAACTTCTTCAATATCTTGTCAAGGTATGTGCTTTGTGAAAGACCTATGAGGCGTCTTGATCTATCTCTATAGATCTTGATGCCTAATATGTAAGCAGCTTCTCCAAGGCCCTTCATTAAAAAACTCTTATTCAAATAGGCCTTGATGCTTTCCAATAGTTCTATATCATTTCCCATAAACAATATGTCCTCCACATATAATATGAGAAATTCTATAGAGATCCCACTCACTTTCTTGTAAATACATGCTTCTCCATAAGTCTGTATAAACCCAAACGCTTTGATCACCTCATCAAGCGAATGTTCCAACTCCGAGATGCTTGCACCAGCCCATAGATGGAGCGCTAGAGCTTGCATATCTCGTTAGCACTGCTAGGGTCGACAAAACCTTTCGGTCGTATCATATACAATTTTTCTTTAAGAAAGCCGTTCAGGAATGCTGTTTTGACATCCATTTGCCAGATTTCATAATCATAAAATGCAGCAATTGCTAACATGATTCGGACCGGCTTCACCATTGCTAGGGGAGAGAAGGTCTCATCGTAGTCAATCCTTTGAACTTTTCGATAACCCTTAGCGATAAGTCGAGCCTTATAGATGGAAACATTACCATCCGCGTCAGTCTTCTTCTTGAAGATCCATTTATTTTCTATGGCTCGCCGATCATCGGGAAGGCCACCAAAGTACATACTTTGTTCTCATACATGGATCCTATGTCAGATTTCATGGCCTCAAGCCATTTTTTGGAATCCGGGCCCGCCAGTGCTTCTTCATAGTTCGAAGGTTCACTGTTGTCTAACAACCTGATTTCCATGACAGGGCTGCCGTACCACTCTGGTGCAGAGTGTACCCTTGTCTACCTTCGACGTTCAATAGCAACTTGATCCAAAGTATCATGATCATCATCATTAACTTCATCTCTAGCTGGTGCAGGCGCCTTAGAAACAGTTTCTTGCGCTGCGCTACTCTCCGGTTTGAGAGGAGGTACAATTACCTCATCAAGTTCTATCTTCCTCCCACTTACTTCTTTCGAGAGAAACACTTTCTCAAGAAAGGATTCGTTCTTAGCAACAAAGATCTTGCCTTTGCATCTAAGATAGAAGGTGTACCCAATAGTTTCCTTAGTGTATCCTATGAAGACGCATTTTTCCGCGTTGGGTTCGAGCTTCTCTGGTTGAAGTTTCCTCACGTAAGCATCGCAACCCCAAACTTTAAGAAACGACACCTTAGGTTTCTTGCCAAACCATAATTCATACAGTCTCGTCTCAATGGATTTAGACGGTGCCCTATTTAAAGTGAATGCGGCAGTTTCCAATGCATATCCCCAAAATGATAGCGGTAAATCGCTAAGGGACATCATAGATCACACCATATCCAATAAAGTGCAATTACGACTTTTGGACACACAGTTACGCTGCGGTGTGCCATGCGGCATGAGTTGTGAAACAATTCCACATTTGCGTAGTTGTGTGCCAAACTCATGACTCAAATATTCTCCTCCACAATCAGATCGTAGAAACTTTATTTTCTGGTCGTGTTGATTCTCCACCTCACTCTGAAATTCCTTGAACTTTTCCAAGGTTTCAAACTTGTGTTTCATTAAGTAGACATACCCATATCTACTTAAATCATCAGTGAGGGTGAGAACATAACGATAGCCACCGCGAGCTTCAACGCTCATTGGCCCGCATACATCGATATGTATTATTTCCAACAAGTTAGTTGCTCGCTCCATTGTTCCGGATAATATAGTCTTGCTCATCTTGCCCATGAGGCACGGTTCGCATGTGCAAGTGATTCAAAATCAAGTGACTCCAAAAGTCCATCTGTATGGAGTTTCTTCATGCGCTTTACGCCGATATGACCAAGGCGGCAGTGCCACAAGTATGTGGGACTATTATCACCAACTTTACATCTTTTGGTACTCACACTATGAATATGTGTAACATCACGATCGAGATTCATCAAGAATAAACCATTAACCAGCGGGGCATTGCTACCCCTTGAGCTTGTGTTGGTTTTTCCCTTGAAGAGGAAAGGGTGATGCAACGCAGTAGCTATAAGAATGTCCCTCAGTTTGAGAACCAAGGTATCACTCCAGTAGGAGTATCAAGATGAGGCACCAATGTACCTGCGCAAAAACAAACAAACTTGCACCCAACGCTATAAAGAGGTTGTCAATCCCTTCACGATTATTTGCAAGGTGAGATCTGAAGTTGAAAAGTGCAACAAAGTAATTTTATAGATCTGAATATATGATGTGAAGTAGACCCGGGGGCCATAGTGTTCACTAGAGGCTTCTCTCATGATAGCAAGTATTACGGTGGGTGAACGAATTACCGTCGAGCAATTGATAGAATCGCGCAAAGTCATGTCCGAGTCAAGTAGACCGATACTTTCTGCATCTACTACTATTACTCCACACATCGAGTGCTATCCAGCATGCATCTAGTGTATTGAGTTCATAACTAACAGAGTAATGCATTAAGAAAGATGACATGATGTAGAGGGATAAATTCATGCAATATGATATAAACCCCATCTTTTTACCCTTGATGGCAACAACACGATGCGTGCCTCGCTACCCCTTCTGTCACTATGTCAGGACACTGCACGGTATGAACCCAAAACCAAGCACTTCTCCCATTGCAAGAATTATAGATCAAGTTGGCCAAACAAAATCCATAACTCGAAGAGAATTACAAGGATACGAAATCATGCATATAAGAGATCAGAGGAGACTCAGGTAATATTCATAGATAATCTGATCATAAATCCACAATTCATCGGATCTCGACAAACACACCGCAAAAGAAAGTTACATCGGATAGATCTCCATGAAGATCATGGAGAACTTTGTATTGAAGATCCAAGAGAGAGAATAAGCCATCTAGCTACTAGCTATGGACCCGAAGGTCTGTGGTGAACTACTCACTCATCATCGGAGAGGCAATGGTGTTGATGAAGAAGCCCTCCGTGTCCGAATCCGCCTCCGGCAGGGCACCATAACGGTCCCCATATGGGATCTTGCGGAGACAGAAGATTGCGGCGGTGGAAAAGTATTTTCGTGGCTCTCTTCTTTGGTTTCGGGAATTTAGAGAATTTATAGGTGAAAGAGGTTGGGCAAAGGAGCCATGTGGGGCCCACAAGCCTGCAAGGCGCCCCCCCTAGGTCGCGGCTAGGGGGCTTGTGACCTCCCACCAGGTCTCCTGCCTTGGTTCTCAAGTCCCGTGCGTATCTTCTGTTATGGAAAAAATCATCTCGGAGATTTTATTCCGTTTGAAAAAGGTTAAAAAATGGGAAAAACAGAAACTGGCAGTTGGCACTGAGTTAATAGGTTAGTCCCAAAAAAGATATAAAATAGCATATTCATGCATAGAAAACATCCAAAGTTGACAAGATAACAGAAAGGAACCATCAAAAATTATAGATACGTTGAAGACGTATCAAGCATTCCCAAGCTTAACTCCTGCTCGTCCTCGAGTAGGGAAGTGATAAAGACTGAATTTTTGATGTGGAATGATACCTAACATATTTGTCCTTTTTAACTTCTTTCTTGTGGCATGAATGTTCAGATCCGTAAGATTCAGAACAATAGTTTACTATTGACATGAAAACAATAGTACTTCAAGCATACTAGCAAAGTGATCATGAACTGTTGAAATAACAAGGCCAAAGAAAGTTATCCCTACAAAATCATATAGTCTGGCCATGCTCCGTCATCCCCACACAACGAATTTAAATCATGCACAACCCCGGTATTGGCCAAGTAATTGTTTTCGCGCTCTTACTTTCACAAACTTTTTCAACTCTCATGCAATATATGAGCGAGAGCCATGGATATAGCATTATGGGTGGAATAGAGTGTGGTGGAGGTTGTGAGGCAAAAAGGAGGAGATGGTCATATTGACTTGGCCTATCAATGGGCTATGGAGATGCCCATCAATAGATATCAATGTGAATGAGTAGGGATTGCCATGCAACGGATCCACCAGAGCTATAAGTGTGTGGAAGCTCAAAAAGAAAACTAGTGGGTGTGCACCCAACTTGCTTGCTCATGAAGACCTAGGGCAATTTTGAAGAAGCCCGTCATTGGAATATACAAGCCAAGTTATATAATGAAAATTTCCACTAGTATATGGAAGTTTCAAAACAAGAGACTCTCTATCATGAAGAACAAGGTGTTATTTCGAAGCACAGGTGTGGAAAAAGATAGTAGCATTGTCCCTTCTCTCTTTTTCTCTCATTTTTTTGTTTGGGCTCTTTGGCCTCTTTTTTTCTTTTTTTGGTGGGCATCTTTGGCCTCTTTTTTTTATTTCCTCACATGGGACAATGCTCTAATAATGATGATCATCAGACTTTTATTTACTCACAACTAAATACTTAGAACAATGATGACTCTATAGGAAATGCCTCCGGCAGTGTACCGGGATGTGCAACGATCTAGCTTAGCGTATAATGTTGAAACATCTTGCTAGCCATCTTACGGTCATGCAATGGCAATATGAAACTGACGGCACATGTCATGAGACGGAACGGTGGAAGTTGCATGGCAATATATCTCAGAATGGCATAATAGGTAGGTATGGTGGCTGTTTTGAGGAACGTATATGGTGGGTTTGTGCACCGGTGAAAGTTGCGCGGCACTAGAGAAGCTACAAATGGTGGAAGGTGAAAGTGCATCTATACCATGGACTCACATTAGTCATGAAGAACTCATATACTTATTGCGAAAGTTTTATTAGTAATTGAATCAAAGTGCTAAACGCATACTCCTAGGGGAAGGGTTGGTAGGTGTTTAACCATCACGTGATGCCGACAGCCACACAAAGGATGACAATCAATAAATCAATTATGCTTCGACTTCCTAACATTGCGGTTCACCATACGTGCATGCTACGGGAATCACTTACCTCAACACAAGTATTTCTAGACTCACAACACCCTACTAACATAAGTCGAATATTACCATAACCATATCTCAAAACTAATTGTGAGGAATCAAACTTTTCTTACTAATCAATGCACTTGAATATGGAAGTTTTTATTATACCCTCTTTGGATGCCTATCATCTTTAGGACTACTTTCATAGCACACGCCAATTACCAAGTTACTTAGAGAGAGCACTCTCAAAAAGATATAAGTGAAGATCGAGAGTTTTTATTTCTTAAAAATATGACACCACTGTGCTCTAAAAAGATTTAAGTGAAGCACTAGAGCAAAATTATCTAGCTCAAAAGATATAAGTGAAGCACATGCGAGCTAAATTGCGTAACTCAAAAGATATAAGTGAAGCTCATTGAGTATTCTAGCAAATTCACGATGAGTGCATGTCGCTCTCAAAAAGGTGTGCAGCAAGGATGATTGTAACAAAACAAAAAGAAAAGACTCCTGTAATACACGGCGCTCCAATCAAAACACATATCATGTGGTGAATAAAAATATAGCTCCAAGTAACGTTACTGATGGATTGAAGACGAAAGAGGGGATGCCTTCCCGGGGCATCCCCAAGCTTAAGCTGTTTGGTGTGCTTGAATTTGTCTTGGGATGCCTTGGGTATCCCCACGCTTAAGTTCTTTCCACTCTTTATCCCATTGTCCATGAGAACATCACCCAAAACTTGAAAACTTCACAACACAAAACTTAAACAGAAACTCGTGATATCATTAGCATAAGAAAATAAACCACCAAATCTTTAGGTACTATAGTAAACTTGATTTCCATTTAGATTGATGTTGTATTACTGTATTCTCACTTTTCCATGACTAGTACCCCCCGATACTAACTATAGTTTCATCAAAATAAGCAATCAACACAACAAAAACAGAATCTGTCAAAAACAGACCAGTTTGTAGAAATCTGTACACTTCGTATACCTCTGTTATCCCAAAAATTCTGAACAATTATGACAATTAGGGAAATTTGCATATCAAACAGCGGAAAAAAGAATCAACTCAAAATCTCTTTCTGGATAGAAATTAAAAATATTTTCGTGAGCACAAAGTTTCTGACTTTTTCAGCATGATCAAACAACTAACACCAAAATTAATCATAAAGGTTGTGCTTGGCACAAACACTAGAAGAAACATAAAAAACACAATCATAACAGAAACCAAAAAAGCAAAGATAAATTCATTGGGTTGCCTCCCAACAAGCACTATCGTTTAACGCCCTTAGCTAGGCATAAGGCAATAGAATCAAGTATCGTCATCTTTGGTGCTCAAACCATAAGTAGCCCTCATCATGGATTCATAAGGCAATCTTATTTCCTTTCTAGGAAAGTGTTCCATGCCCTTCTTTAATTGAAATTGAAATCTAATATTCCCTTCCTTCATATCGATAACAGCACCAATAGTCCTAAGGATAGGTCTACCAAGAATGATGGGACATGTCGGATTGCAATCAATATCAAGCACAATGAAATCTATGGGTACATAGTTCCTATTTGAAATAATAAGAACATCATTGATCCTTCCCACAGGTTTCTTAATAGTATAATCCGCAAGATGCAAATTAAGAGAGCACTCATCAATCTCATTCAAGCCTAGAACATCACATAAAGACTTTGGAATAGCAGAAACACTAGCACCCAAATCACACAAAGCATTGCATTCATAGTTTTTAATCTTGATTTTGATAGTAGGTTCCCACTCATCATGAAGTTTTCTAGGAATAAATATCTCCAACTCAAGTTTCTCTTCAAGAGATTTCATCATAGCATCAACGATATGATCGGTAAATGCCTTATTTTGGCTATAAGCATGTGGAGAGTTTAGCATGGATTTCATCAAGGAAATACAATCAATCAAAGAGAAACTATCATACTTGAATTCCTTGAAATCCAAAGTAGTAATTTCATCACTACTCAATGTTTTGATATCCTCTACTCCACTTTCAGTGCTTTTAGCATCAAGATAAATAGACTCCGAATCATTGGGGAGTTTCTCAACCAAAGTGCATTCATATCCAGCCCCATCATCAGTAGGATTGACATTAGAAAACAGGGATTCAAAAGGAGTCACACCAAGCACTTTAAGATCTTCGTGATTCTCATCACGAGAACACGCCTTTTTAAGCCATTCATGTCTAGCACGAATTTGGTTGGTTCTTTCTTTACTCTCATTCATGGAAACACGCATAGCTTTCAAGGTTTCATCCCTATTAATATTGGGAGGAGCACATCTCAATTTGAAAGCATCAATATCAAGAGACATTCTATAAACGGTCCTAGCCAAGTCATCAATTTTGAGCAGTTTTTCTTCTATGGAGGCATTGAAAATATTTTGCGAGTTGATAAACTCTTTAATATCAATTTCCATGAGCATTGTTGTAGGAATTGCCAAAGTTATTAGAGGGATTACTAGGAAAAGGCCTATGATTAAAGTTACCTCTATAAGCATTGTTGTTGCCAAAATTATTCCTACCAACAAAATTAACATCCAAGCTTTCATTGCTATTCTCAATCAAGGAAGACAAAGGCATATCATTTGGATCTAAAGGAGCACTTTTACTAGCAAATAGTTTCATTAACTCATCCATCTTAGCACTCAAAGAGTTAATTTCTGCTATAACATGCACTTTTTTACTAGTAGGTGACCTTTCAGTGTCCCATTGAGAATAGTTTGTCATGATATTATCTAGGAGTTTTGTGGCTTCTCCTTGTGTGATTTCCATGAAAGTTTCACCAGAGGAGGAATCCAAGATATTTCTAGAAGCAAAATTCAAACCAGCATAGAAGATTTGTATAATCATCCAAAGACTTAGGCCATGAGCGGGACAATTTCTAATCATCAATTTCATTCTCTCCCAAGATTGTGCAACATTTTGGTGATCTAGTTGCTTAAAATTCATGATATCATTACGCAGAGAGATAATCTTAGTCGTTGGAAAATACTTGGAAATATAAGTATCTTTACACTTGTTCCAAGAATCAATACTATTTTTGGGTAAAGATGAAAACCAAGTTTTTGCTCGATCTGGTAATGAGAATGGAAATAGCTTCAATTTAATCACATCATTGTCCACATCTTTCTTCTTTTGCATATCGCATAACTCAATGAAGGTATTAAGATGGGATGCAGCATCTTCACTAGGAAGGCCGGAAAATTGCTCTTTCATAATAAGATTCAGCAAGGCAGCATTGATTTCATATGATTCCGCACTAGTGGCGGGATCAATCGGAGTACTAATAAAATCATTATTATTAGTATTCAAGAAGTCACACAATTTGGTGTTTTCAGTCATGGTGACTTAGCAAGTAGACAAGCACACAAGCGAACAGAAAGCAAGCGAAAGAAAGGGCGAACGAAAAAGGCAAATATTTTCGTAAATTTTTCTTTTTTCAGAAGTGGGGGAGAGGAAAACGAGAGGCAAAAGGCAAACAATGTAAATGCAAGAGATGAGTTTGCGATAGTTACTTGGATATGCTTCACTTGAATACTCCCCGGTAATGGCGCCAGAAATTCTTCTTGCTACCTCTTGAGCTTGCGTTGGTTTTTCCCTTGAAGAGGAAAGGGTGATGCAGCACAGTAGCGATAAGTATTTCCCTCAGTTTGAGAACCAAGGTATCAATCCAGTAGGAGTATCAAGATGAGGCACCAATGTACCTGCGCAAAAACAAACAAACTTGCACCCAACGCTATAAATGGGTTGTCAATCCCTTCATGATTATTTGCAAGGTGAGATCTGAAGGTGAAAAGTGCAATAAAGTAATTTTATAGATTTGAATATATGATGTGAAGTAGACCAGGGCGCCATAGTGTTCACTAGAGGCTTCTCTCATGACAGCAAGTATTACGGTGGGTGAACGAATTACTGTCAAGCAATTGATAGAATCACGCAAAGTCATGATGATATCTAAGGCAATGATCATACATATAGGCATCACGTCCGAGACAAGTAGACCGATACTTTCTGCATCTACTACTAATACTCCACACATCGACCGCTATCCAGCATGAATCTAGTGTATTGAGTTCATAACAAATAGAGTAACGCATTAAGCAAGATATGTAGAGGGATAAATTCATGCAATATGATATAAACCCCATCTTTTTACCCTTGATGGCAACAACAAGATGCGTGCCTCGCTACCCCTTCTGTCACTAGGTGAGGACACCGCATGGTATGAACCCAAAACCAAGCACTTCTCCCATTCCAAGAATTATAGATCAAGTTGGCCAAACAAAACCCATAACTCGAAGAGAATTACAAGGATATGAAATCATGCATATAAGAGATCACAGGAGACTCAAATAATATTCATAGATAATCTGATCATAAATCCACAATTCATCGGATCTCGCCAAACACACCGCAAAACAAAGTTACATCGGATAGATCTCCATGAAGATCATGGAGAACTTTGTATTGAAGATCCGAGAGAGAGAAGAACCCATCTAGCTACTAGCTATGGACCCGAAGGTCGGTGGTGAACTACTCACGCATCATTGGAGAGACAATGGTGTTGATGAAGAAGCCCTCCGTGTCCGAATCCCCCTCCGGCGGGGCACCAGAACGGTCCCCAGATGGGATCTTGCGGGGACAGAAGCTTGCGGCGGTGGAAAAGTATTTTCGTGGCTCTCTTCTCTGGTTTCGGGAATTTAGAGAATTTATAGGCGAAAGAGGTAGGGCAAAGGAGCCACGTGGGGCCCACAAGCCTGCCAGGCGCGCCCCCCAGGCTGCGGCTAGGGGGCTTGTGACCTCCCCCAAGGTCTCCTGCCTTGGTTCTCAAGTCCCCTGCGTATCTTCTATTATGGAAAAATCATCCCGCAGGTTTTATTCCGTTTGGACTCCGTTTAATATTCTTCTCTGAAAAAGGTCAAAAACACGGAAAAAACAGAAACTGGCACTTGGCACTGAGTTAATAGGTTAGTCCCAAAAAAGATACAAAATAGCATATTCATGCATACAAACATCCAAAGTTGACAAGATAATAGCATGGAACCATCAAAAATTATAGATGCGTTGGAGACGTATCAGGCATGACCATAAAACATTCCGCTCATATAAATAGAATAACCATTATTCTCATATTTAAATGAGTAGCCATCTTGCATCAAGCCAGATGCCGATATAATGTTCATGCTCAAAGCTAGTACTAAATAACAATTATTAAGGTTTATAACTAATATTGAAGGTAGATGTAGAGGTAGCATGCCGACATCGATCACATCGACTTTGGAACCATTCCTGATGTGCATCGTCACCTTGTCCTTAGCCAGCCTACGCTTGTTCCGTAGTTCCTGCTTAGAGTTGCAAATGTGAGCAACAACTCCGGTATCAAATACCCAGGATTTACTACGAGCGCTGGAAAGCTACACATCAATAACAAGTATATCACATATACCTTTGACGTTGCCGCCCTTCTTGTCCGTTAAGTACTTGGGGCATATCCGCTTACAGTGACCGGTTCCCTTGCAGTAGTAGCACTCAGTCTCAAGCTTAGGTCCTTTCTTTGACTTCTTCCCGACAACTGGCTTACCGGGCCCGGCAACAGCTTTGTCGTCTTTCTTGAAGCTTTTATTACCCTTGCCCTTCTTGAAACTGATGGTCTTATTGACCATCAACACTTGATGCTCTTTCTTGATTTCTACCTCTGTAGATTTCAGCATTGAATACAACTCGGGAATAGTATTTTCCATCCCTTGCATGTTGTAATTCATCACAAAGCCATTGTAGCTAGGTGGAAGCGATTGGAGGATTCTGTCAATGAACGCATCATCCGGAAGATCAACTCCCAGTTGAGTCAAGCGGTTGTGCAACCCAGGCATTCTGAGTACGTGCTCATTGACAGAATTATTCTCCTCCATCTTACAGCTAAAGAACTTGTCGGAGACTTCATATCCCTCGACCCGGACATGAGCTTGAAAAACAAGTTTCATCTCCTCGAACATCTCATATTCTCCGTGTTTCTGAAAATGCCTTTGGAGCCCCGGTTCTAAACTGTAAAGCATGTCGCACTGAACGAGAGAGTAGTCATCACTCCGCGACTGCCAGGCGTTTCTAACGTCTTGGGATGCCGCGGGAATGGGAGGATCACCTAGCAGCGCATCGAGGACATATGCCTTCTTGGAAGCCATGAGGATGAGCTTTAAGTTACGAGCCCAGTCTGCATCGTTGCTCCCATCGTCTCTCAGCTTGGTTTGCATCAGAGTTACGAGCCCAGTCTTTAAGAACACGGTGAAGTAGAATGGGACATTTGTGTTGGCCATTGGATCTACAATATTTGTAAAGACAATTCTAGACTAAGTTCATGAATCATGATAATTAAGTTCATCTAATAAAATTACTAATGAACTCCCACTTAGATCAACATCCCTCTAGTCATCCAAGTGTTACATGATCCACGTCGATTAGCCCGTGTCCGATCATCACACGAGATGGAATAGTCATCAATGGTAAGCATCTCCATGATGATCGTATCAATCATATGACTCATGTTCGACCTTTTGTTATCCCGTATTCGAGGCCATGTCTGTACATGCTAGGCTCGTCGAGTCAACCTAAGTGTTTTGCGTGTGTAAACTGGCTTACACCCATTGTATGCGAACGTTAGAATCTATCACACCCGATCATCGCGTGGTGCTTCGAGACAATGAACCTTCGCAACGGTGCACACTTAGGGGAATACTTATCTTGAAATTTTTAATGAGGGATAATCTTATATTTGCTACCGCCATTCTAAGCAATAAGATGTAAAACATGATAAACATCACATGCAATCATATAGTGAGATGATATGGCCAATATCATCTCGCTCCTTTGATAATCATCTTCGGAGCACCATGATCATCTTCGTCACCGGCATGACACCATGATCTCCTTCATCATGGTCTCCAACTATTACTTCTACTACTATAGCTAACCGTTAGCTATAAAGTAAAGTAATCAACATCACGTTGCATATCATACAATAAATTAAGACAACTCCTATGGCTCCTTCCGGTTGCCATACTCATCGACATGAAAGTCGTGAATCCTATTACAAGAACATGATCAATATCATACATCAATATGTAACATCACATCCTTTTAGCCATATCACATCAAATAGCATACCCTGCAAAAACAAGTTAGACGTCCTCTAATTGTTGTTGCATGTTTTACGTGGTTGGTTTGGGTTTCTTGGAAGAACGTTTGTCACCTACGTGACAACCACAACGTTGATATGCCAATGCTATCGAACCTTCATAAGGAACCTTTTCATCAAATCCAATTCGACTAAAGTGGGAGAGACAGACACCCGCTTTCCACCTTATGCACCAAGTGCATGTGTGTCGGTGGAACCAGTCTCACGTAAGCGTACGTGTAAGGTCGGCCCAGGCCGCTTCATCCCACAATACTGCCGAAAAATATAAGACTAGTAATGGCAAGCAAGTTGACAAATCAGCGCCCACAACTTTTGCGTTCTACTCGTGCATAGAATCTACGCATAGAACCTTGGCTCGGATGCCACTGTTGGGGATCGTAATAAATTGAAAATTTTCCTACGCCATACAAGGACGTATCTATGGAGAAACCAGCAACGAGAGAGGTTGTAGAGCATATTCATACCTTTGAAGATCGCTAAGCGGAAGCGTTAATGTGAACGCGGTTGATGAAGTCGTACTCGCAGCGATTCAGATCGCGGCGGATTCCGATCTATGTGCCGAACTACGGCACCTCCGCGTTCAACACACGTGAAGCCCGGTGACGTCTCCAACACCTTGAACCTGCAAGGAGGAAGGAGAGGTTGAGGGAGAGACCTCCAACAACACGACGGTGTG
The DNA here is from genome assembly GCF_904849725.1 of Hordeum vulgare subsp. vulgare. Taxonomy (NCBI): domain Eukaryota; kingdom Viridiplantae; phylum Streptophyta; class Magnoliopsida; order Poales; family Poaceae; genus Hordeum; species Hordeum vulgare. Next base: position 220,141,797 of record NC_058518.1, read on the forward strand.
GTGACGGTGGAGCTACGTGGTTCTCCGGCAGAGCTTGGCTAAGCTATGCGGAGGATGAGGAGAGAGAGGGGTAGGGCTGCGCCGGGAGAGATAGTTTTCATGTGTTCTCCAAAGGCCAAAACCTCCACTATATATAGGGGGAGAGGGATGAGGTGCCCAGCCTTAGGGTTCCCACCCCTAAGGGGTGCGGTAGCCCCATCTAGGGAAGAGGGCGGCGGCTAGGGCAAGGGCGAGGAGCGGTGCTGCCCCAGATGGGCCTTGGGCCCCCTCTTCCGCCAGGGTTTGCCCCCCTTCCTCCCTTGCTGCACCTTGGGCCTAGGTAGGACGTGCATCAGCCTGCTCTAGGTTGGTTCCCTCCCACCTTTTGGCCCATGCTAGACATTGGGGCTGGTGGCCCCTCCCTTTGGACCCCTGAACCTTTCCGGTGGTCCGAGTACGTTACAGGTGACGCCCGAAACATTTTCGGTGTCCAAAACCTCTCATCCTATATATAAATCTTTCCCTGTAGACCATTCCGGAGCTCCTCGTGACGTTTGGTATATTATCCGGGACTCCAAACAACCTTAGGTAACCACATACACTATTTCCCTATAACCCTGGCATCATCGAACCTCAAGTGTGTAGACCCTACGGGTTCGGGAGACATGCACACATGACCGAGACATCTCTCGGGCCAATAACCAATAGTGGGGTCTGGATATCCATGTTGGTTCCCACATGTTCCACGATGATCTCATCGGATGAACCACAATGTCGAGGATTCAATCTCGTATGCAATTCCCTTTGTCTATTGGTATCATACTTTCCTGAGATTTGACCGTCAGTATCCCTATACCTTGTTCAATCTCGTTACCGGCAAGTCTCTTTACTCGTTCCGTAACACATCATCCCGTGGCTAACCCCTTAGTCACACTGAGCTCAATATGATGATGGATTACCGAGTGGGCCCAGAGATACCTCTCTGTCACACAGAGTGACAAATCCCGGTCTCGATTCGTACAACTCAACAGACACTTCCTGAGATACCCATAGTGCACCTTTATAATCACGCAGTTAGGTTGTGACGTTTGGTACACGCAAAGCACTCCTACGGTATCCGGGAGTTGCACAATCTCACGGTCTAAGTAAATTATACTTGACATTAGAAAAGCTTTAGCATATGAACAAGGATGTGATCCCATTATCAACGACATCATTCCCCGAGGATGTGATCCCATTATCAACGACATCCAACGACATCCATGATCAAGAAACCATGATCATCTATTGATCAACGAGCTAGCCAACTAGAGGCTTACTAGGGACACATTGTGATCTATATATTCACACGTGTATTACGGTTTCCGGTCATTACAATTATAGCATTAATAATAGACAATTATCATGAACTGGAAATATAATATTAACTACTTTATTATTGCCTCTAGGGCATATCTCCAAAACTCTTCCCTCCTACGCACTCCCCGTGACCCCAGGAAGCTTTCCCCTCTCTCCCCCGAGCGAATCTGTGCCCGTAGCTTCCACCTCCACGGTCACCCAAAACCTCTCCGCCGCGGCCACCTCATCGCCGGTGAACCAAAGCCACCCCATCGTCGACTCGACCACCAGCAGGTAGCCGACGACGAGACGGACCCATTCCTGCCGTCGTATGGGCCTCAGGACGTAGGTAGCCACACCGGCATGGTCCTCCTCCTCTCAGTCCAGAGGTAGGAGACGACCCCGACAGGTGTGCCCCACCTGTCGGTGGCCCATCTCTATCTCCCTCGTTGCCCCTGGCCACTGACCGAGGGGCCCGCGCATCAGGTTCAAACATGATGGCGCGTGCGCCTGGGCAAGCTGGTTGGCTGGCTAGTGGGCCGGCCTAGACCCAGGCCAAGCCAGGCCGGGGTTGTTGCCCTTTTTTATTTAAAACCTTGTTTTAAATGATTTGTATAAAAAAATTAACCAATGAAAATTTATGATTCTTCCACTATTATTTTTCTAACAATGAGGAGTATTTAATGGAACTATTAGGCAAATTTTTAGAACAACTTATATGTTTTATAATTATTAAAAAGGCTAATTTGGAATAGTTTTGCTTCTTTTAAATTGATTTTAATAATATTCTTTCACTAAAACCAGAGACAAATATTTTTAAAATAATAATATGGATTTGTCAGAATTAAACAACATTTCTAAAGTGACTTTGTGATCTGTTTTGGAGTGAGCTACTTATTGTTTTTTATTTAAAATGACGATAGAAAACAGGTGTGACGAAGGAGTTGGACTTGAAGACCCCGAAGACCCCAGATACTTAGCTAACCAAGGCAAGCAGCCCTTTGACCATGTCTGAGCATATGTTATACTACATGCTATTGTAGCAAATATTTCCGTTGCATGTGATCATAAGCATCGGTAAATCATTGAAGTGATGTTACCGATGGCTCCTCCGGAGCACTTGCATTTTGAGAATGATCCTACCACCTATGAGGGTCACGCTAATATCATGTTGACAAGTAGATCTAACCATAGTAGCATGAGTATGATGATGGTATAAAATCAAAGGTTCATGAAAACCCCGTCGGGTGCCACTAATGCCCGAGGGTGATGGTGAGTTAGGTGGCCACTTTTCGTGTAGTGGTGCACCGAGTATTTTGCGTGTGTATGGTTTTGGAAATGGGACCATGTTACCCCTTTATGGGACGGGGCTTTGTTGTTTACTCTGGTCGGTGCTAGAAAAGAGCCACATTACTAGTGGCGGGAGTGATGTGTGGTCACTCTCATGATGGGGTCGTGCCAGGTAGGGAGACTATGCCGTTTTTACGTGTTCCAGGCACACCGTTGGTTCCTGGATGGTTCCTACTGTCCAGAGTCGGTGCTCGTAAAATGTACAACAGTGGGTTGGGTACAAATCGAGTGGACCTCTTTGTCCAGTATCATCAGGGAAAGGCATTGATCGGGTACTTACCTCGGGTATGTTATATACTGCGAGTCGTGGATGACACGGAAGTTTCACGGATCTCATGGGTCCAGCATACTACCTCTGCAGAGTGTAAAACTATTCGAATAGCCGTGTCCATGGTCAAGGACACTTGGGTGGTGCTGCTTAAACTAAGTCCAGTCGTTTCGGCATAAACCAAGTGTGTGTGAGTGTGTGGTAAATGGAGTTAATATAAAATAGTTGATATGACCAAGTTTGGTGACTTTGCATATTTGGTGAACCCGGAGTGTTGAACCCTTGATAGATATGTTGATATGTGTGACCTGTTCTTCTAATTACCATCTAGCTTATGTTGCATATTCATGAACAAGTTCATTTATAGTTGAGATGCTATCCACCAAAGCTACATATTACTGTTGGAAATATACCCTAGAGGCAATAATAAATTGGTTATTATTATATTTCCTTATTCATGATAATCATTTATTATCCATGCTGGAATTGTATTGATTGGAAACCCACATACATGTGTGGATACATAGACAACACACTGTCCCTAGTGAGCCTCTAGTTGACTAGATCGTTGATCAAAGGTGGTAAAGGTGTCCTGGCCATAGACAAGTGTTGTCACTTGATAACGGGATCACATCATTCGGAGAATGATGTGATGGACAAGACCCAAAACTATGAATGTAGCATATGATCGTGTCAATTTATTGCTACTGTTTTCTGCATGTCAATGTATCTGTTCCTATGACCATGAGATCATGCAACTCCCGGACACTGGAGGAATACCTTGTGGGTTATAAAACGTCGCAACATAACTGGGTGACTATAAAGGTGCTCTACATGCATCTCCAAAGGTGTTTGTTGGGTTGGCATGGATAAAGACTGGGATTTGTCACTCCGTGTGACACAGAGGTATCTCAGGGGCCACTCAGTAATACAATATCACAACAAGCCTTGCAAGCAGAGTGACTAAAGAGTTACTTACGTGATCTTGTATTACGGAATGGGTAAAGAGACTTGCCGGTAACGAGATTGAGCTAGGTATGGAGATACCGACGATCGAATCTCGAGCAAGTAGCATACCGAAGGATAAAGGGATTAGCATACGGGATTAACCGATAGAGATCTTCGTAGAATATGTGGGAGCCAATATGGACATCCAGGTCCCGCTATTGGTTATTGACCGGAGAGTGTCTCAGGTCTTGTCTGCATAGTTCTCGAACCCGCATGGTTTACACACTTAAGGTTCGCTGACGTTTCAGTATAGTTGAGTTCTAGGTGTTTGGTGACCGAAGGTTGTTCGGAGTCCCGGATGACATCCCGGATGTCACGAGTAGCTCCGGAATGGTCTGGAGGTAAAAATTGATATATACATACATATACATATATATATATATATATATATATATATATATATATATATATATATATATATATATATATATATATAGGAAGTCCTGTTTTGGTCACCGGAAAAGTTTCGGGCTCATCGGTAGTGTACCGGGAGTGCCGGGAGAGTTGCCTGGGACAATCGGGGGGAGGGGTGTCACGCCCCAAGGGGCCTCATGGGCTGTTGGAAGAGATAAACAAGCCACTAGTCGGGTGGAATAAGTTCCCACTAAGGCCGATAAGGTTTGAGAAGGAAAAAAACAAGCTGGAAAGAGTTTCCAAGTGGGAAGGAGGAATCCTACTCCAAATAGGATTGGAGGAGGACTCCTCCTATCCTCCTTGCGCAAGGGAAGAAAAGGCTGCCCTAGGGTGCAGCCCTCTCCCTTCTCTCCTCCTATATATACAAAGGGTTTTGAGGGTTTTAGACCCACAGAAAACAGCCACGTGTTGCCCTCTCTCTAGATATGTTTCTCCTCTAGTTTCAGCGGTGCTTAGGCGAAGCCCTGCTGGAATAGCACCACCACCACCACCACGTCGCCGTGCTGGAGAACTCATCTACCTCTCTGCCCCTCTTGCTGGATCAAGAAGGTGGAGATCGTCATCGAGCTGTACGTGTGCTGAACGCGGAGGTGCCTTCCGTTCGGCACTAGATCGGGAAGGATCGTGATGGGATCACGGGACGGCTCGTGATGAGATCACGGGACGGGCTGCGATTTGGATCGCGAAGATGTTCCACTACATCAATCATGTTATATACGCTTCCTCTTAGCGATCTACAAGGGTATGTAGATTCACTCTCCCCTCTCGGAGATGATCATCATCATGGATAGGTATTGAGTGTGCATAGGGATTTTTTTTCCTATGCAACATTCCCAACAGTGGCATCATGAGATAGGTTCATGCGTAGATGATATCTCGAGTAGAACACAAAAGAGTTTGTGGACCTTGATGTTCAATTTTCTACCCTCCTTAGTCTTTTTTCGATTCGGCGGTATTGTTGGATTGAAGCGGCCTGGACCAACCTTACTCGTCCGCTTACGAGAGACCGGTTTCATCGACTAACATGCAACTTGTTGCCTAAAGATGAATGGTGGGTGTCTGTTTCTTCAACATTAGTTGAATCGGATTTAACCGAGGTGCTCCTTGGAGGATGTTATAGAAATTTGCATATCACCGTTCTGGCTTTGCGTAAGTAAGATGCGATCATGCTAGATACCCATAGCAGCCACGTAAAACATGCAACAACAAATTAGAGGACGTCTAACTTGTTTTTGCAGGGTATGCATGTGATGTGATATGGCCAAAGACATGATATGATATATTGGATGTATGAGATGATCATGTTGTAAATAGTTAAATATCGACTTGCACGTCGATGCTATGGCAACCGGTAGGAGCCATAGGGTTGTCTTTAAACTAACGTTTGTGCTTGCATATGTGTATACTATATAGATAGGTAGTAGCTTTAGTAGTAATAGCATAGATATCATGACAACCTCGATGGCGGCACAATGATGGAGATCATGGTGTGGCACTGGTGATGATCAAGATCATGCCGGTGCTTTGGTGATGGAGATCAAGAAGCACAAGATCATGGACATATCATGTCACTTATGATTTGCATGTGATGTTAATCCTTTTATGCATGTTATTTTGCTTAGAACGTCGGTAGCATTATAAGGTGAGCCCTCACTAAAACTCCAAGATAAAATTGTGTTCTCCCCGACTGTGCACCGTTGAGACAGTTCGTCGTTTCGAGACACCACGTGATGATCGGGTGTGATAGACTCAAGGTTCACATACAACGGGTGCAAAACAGTTGCACACGCGGAACACTCGGGTCAAATTTGACGAGCCTAGCATGTACAGACATGGCCTCGGAACACAAGAGACCGAAAGGTCGATCATGAATCATATAGTTAATATGATCAACAAGGAGATGTTCACCACTGAATATATACTCAACTCACGTGATGATCGGACTTGAGTTAGTGGATTTGGATCATGCGCCACTCGAATGACTAGAGGATTGTGTATTTGAGTGGGAGTTATTAGTAATATGATTAGCTAAACTCAATTATCATGAACATAGTCAAAAGGTCTTTGCAAATTATGTTGTAGCTTGCATTGTAGCTCTACTTTTTTTGATATGTTCTGAGAGAAAATTTAGTTGAAAGATGACAGTAGCAATTATGCGGACTGGGTCCGTAAACTCAGAATTGTCCTCATTGCTGCGCAGAAGGCTTATGTCCTCAATGCACCGCTTGGTGTGCTGAACATCGAGCGTCGTGTGTGGATGTTGCAAACATCTGACATACACGTTTTTTATGACTACGTGATAGTTCACTGTGTAATGCTTAACGACTTAGAATTGAGGCGCCAAAGACGTTTTGAACGTCTTGGAACATATGAGATGTTCCAAGAGATGAAATTGGTATTTCATGCTCGTGCCCTTGTCGGGAGGTATGAGACCGTCGACAAGATTCTTTGTCTTCAAAGTAAGGGAGAAAAGCTCAATCATTGAGCATGTGCTCAGATTGTCTCAGTGCTACAATCGTTTGAATCGAGTGGGAGTTAATCTTCCAGATGAGAAAGTGATGGTTCTCCAAAGTCACTGCCACCAAGCTACTAGAGCTTCGTGATGAACTATAACATGCCAAGGATAGATACGATGATTCTTAAGCTATTCACGATGTTTGACATCTTGAAAGTAGAAATCAAATAGGAGCATCAATTGTTGATGGTTAGTAAAACCACTAGTTTCAAGAAGGACAAGGGCAAGAAGGGATACTTCATGAAACGGCAAACCAGTTGCTGCTCTAGTGAAGAAACCCAGGGTTGAACCCAAACCCGAGACTAAGTGCTTCTGTTATGAGGGGAACGGTCACTGAGGCAGAACTACCCTAGATACTTGGTAGATGAGAAGGCTGGTAAAGTCGACAAAAGTATATTGGATATACCTGATATTTATGTGTACCTGACTAGTACTCCTAGTAGCACCAGGGTATTAGATACCAATTCAGTTTCTAAGTGTTAGTAACTCGAAATTATAGCTACGGATTAAATGGATACTAGCAAGGGTGAGGTGACGATGTGTGTTGGAAGTAATTCTATGGTTGATGTGATCAAACATTGCACACTTCCTATACCATCGGGATTAGTGTTAAACCTAAATAATTGTTATTTCGTGTTTGTGTTGAGCATGAACATGATTAGATCGTGTTTATTACAATATGATTATTCATTTAAGCAGAATAGTGGTTATTCTATTTAGTTTAATAAATACCTTCAATGGTTTATTGAATATCGATCGTAGTGCTACACATGTTCATAATATTGATGCCAAGCCATACAAAGTAGTAATGATAATACCACTTACTTGTGGCACTGCCGCTTGAGTCATGTTGGTATAAAATGCATGAACAAGGTCCATGCTGATGGATCTTCATACTCATTCATTTTTGAAACGTTTGAGACATGCAAACCATACCTATTGGTATAAACGCATCAAGAAACTCCATGCAGATGGGTCGTTTGGACTCACTTGATTTTGAATCACTTGAGACATGCACATCATACCACATGGGCAAGATGAATGAAGGCCTCGTTTTCTAGTGAGATGGAACTAGAAAGTTACTTATTGGAAGTAATACATTTGGATGTATGCAGTCCAATGTGTTGAGGCACGCAGTGGATATTGTTACGTTCTTACTTCACAGATGAATTGATTAGATACTAGTGTATTTTCTTGATGAAACACACGTCTGAATTATTGAAAGGTTCAAGTAGTTTCTGAGTGAAGTTGAAGATCGTTGTGACAAGAGGATAAAATGTCTACGATATGATTATAGAGATGAATATCTGAGTTGCGAGTTTCGTACACAGTTAAGACAATGTGGAAATTGTTTCGCAATTCATGCCACCTAGAACACCATAGTGAGATGTGTGTCTGAACGTCCTAGCCGCACCCTATTTGATATGGTGCATACTATAATGTCTCTTATCAAATTACCACTATCGTTTATGGGTTATGCATTAGAGTGAACCGCATTCACTTTAAATGGAGCACCACGTATTTCTGTTGAGATGAGACCATATGAACTATGTTTTCGAGAAACCTAAGCTTTCGTTTCTTAAAATTTTGGGTCTACGATGCTTATGTGGAAAAGTTTCAACATGATAAGCTCGAACCCAAAGCAGATAAATGCATCTTCATAGGAGACCCAAAACATTTGGGTATACCTCCTATCTCAGATCCGGAAGCAAAGTGTTTGTTTCTAGAAATGGGTCCTTTCTCGAGGAAAAGTTTCTCTCAAAAGAATTGAGTGGGAGCGTGGTGGAACTTGATGAGGTTATTGAACCATCACTTCAAACAGTGTGTAGTGGGGCGCAGGAAGTTGTTCCTATGGCTCCTACGCCAATTGAACTGGAAACTGATGATAGTGATCATTAAGCTTCGGATCAAGTTACTACAAACCTCATAGGTCGACAAGGTCGCGTACTGCTACAAAGTGGTACGGTAACCCTGTCTTGGAGGTCATGCTGTTGTAAAACAATCAACCTACGAGCTATGGAGAAGCAATGGTGGGACCGGATTCCGGCAAATGGCTGGGGGCCATGAAATCCGAGAGACGATCTGTCTATAAAAACAAAGTGTAGACTTCGGAAGAACTACTCGATGGTCGTAAGACTATTAAGTATAGATGGATCTTTAAAAGGAAGACAGAGGATGATGGTGAAAAGTCACCATTAAGAAAACTCGACTTGTCGTAAAGATGTTTCCGACAAGTTCAAAGAGTTGACTATGATGAGACTTTCTCACTCGTAGCGATGCTAAAAGTCTGTTGGAATTATGTTAGCAGTTGTTGCATTATTTATGAAATATTGCACATAGGATGTCAAAACATTGTTTCCTCGATGGTTTCCTTGAGGAAAGGTTGTATGTGATACAACGAGAAGGTTTTGTCAATCCTAAGGATGCTAACAAGTATGCAAGCTCCAACGATCCTTCTATGGACTGGTGCAAGCATCTCGGAGTTGGAATATACGCTTTGATGAGATGATCAAAGCATTTGGGTTTATACAAGGTTTCTGAGAAACTTGTATTTCGAGAGAAGTGAGTGGTAGCACTATAGAATTTCTGATAAGTATATGTGGTTGACATATTGTTGATCGGAAGTAATGTAGAATTTCTTGAAAGCATAAAGGGTTGTTTCAAATGAGTTTTTCAAAGGAAAACCTGGATTGAACTACTTGAACATTGAGCATCAAGATCTATGGAACTAGATCAAAACGCTTAATAGAACTTTCAACAAAATGCATGCCTTGACAAGTTTTTGAAGGAGTTCAAAGTAGACCAGCAAAGAAGGAGTTCTTGGATGTGTTGTAAGGTGTGAATTTGAGTAAGACTCAAAGCCCGACCACGGTAGAAGAAAGAGAAAGGACGAAGGTCGTCCCATATGCATTAGCCATAGGTTCTATAGTATTCTATAATGTGTACTGCACCTGATGTGTGCCTTGCCATGAATCTGTCAAGGGGTACAGAAGTGATCCAGGAATGGTTTACTGGACAACGGTCAAAAGCTATCCTTAGTAACTAGTGGACTAAGGAATTTTTCTCAATTATGGAGGTGATTAAAGAGTTCGTCGTAAAGAGTTACACCGATGCAAGCTTTGACACTAATCCAAATAACTATGAGTAGTAAACCGGATTCGTATAGTGGAGCAGTCATTTGGAATAGTTCCAAATGGTGCGCGGTAGAAGCATCTATAGGATGACATAGAAAATTGTAAAGCACACACGGACCTGAAAGGTTTAGACCCATTGACTAAAAACCTCTCTCACAAGCAAGATATGATCAAACCCCATAACTGTATGGGTGTTAGGTTCATTGCAATCACATAGTGATGTGAACTACATTACTGAGTCTAGTGCAAGTGGAAGATTGTTGGAAATATGCCCTAGAGGCAATAATAAATTGGTTATTATTATATTTCGTTGTTCATGATAATCGTTTATTATCCATGCTGGAATTGTATTGATTGGAAACCCAAATACATGTGTGGATACATAGACAACACACTGTCCCTAATGAGCCTCTAGTTGACTAGCTCGTTGATCAAAGATGGTCAAGGTTTCCTGGCCATAGACAAGTGTTGTCATAGATAACAGGATCACATCATTGGGAGAATGATGTGATGGACAAGACCCAAAACTATGAACATAGCATATGATCGTGTCAGTTTATTGCTACTGTTTTCTGCATGTCAATGTATCTGTTCCTATGACCATGAGATCATGCAACTCCCGGACGCCAGAGGAATACCTTGTGGGTTATCAAACGTTGCAACGTAACTCGGTGACTATAAAGGTTCTCTATAGGTATCTCCAAAGGTGTCTGTTTGGTTGGCATGGATCAAGACTGGGATTTGTCACTCCTTGTGACGGAGAGGTATCTCGGGGCCCACTCAGTAATACAACATCACAACAAGCCTTGCAAGAAATGCGACTAAGGTGTTAGTTACGGGATCTTGTATTACGGAACGAGTAAGGAGACTTGCCAGTAACGAGATTGAACTAGGTATGGAGATACCGACGATCGAATCTCAGGCAAGTAACATACCAAAGGATAAAGGGAACAACATACGGGATTAACTGAATCCTTGACATAGAGGTTCAACCGGTAGAGATCTTCGTAGAATATGTGGGAACCAATATGGACATCCACGTCCTGCTATTGGTTATTGACCGGAGAGTGTCTCAGGACGTTTTGGTATAGTTGAGTTATTGGTGTTGGTGACCGAAGGTTGTTTGGAGTCCCGGATGAGATCCCGGACGTCACGAGGAGCTCCGGAATGGTCCGGAGGTAAAAATTGATATATAGGAAGTCCTGTTTGGTCACCGGAAAACTTCCGGGCTCATCGGTAGTGTACCGGGAGTGCCAGGAGGGGTGCCGAGGACCATCGGGAGGGGTGTCATGCCCCAAGGGGCCTCATGGGCTGTGGGAAGAGATAAACCAGCCCCTAGTGGGCTGGAATAAGTTCCCACTAAGGCCCATAAGGTTTGATAAGGAAAAAAGACAAGGTGGAAAGAGTTTCCAAGTGGGAAGGAGCTACTCCAAATAGGATTGGAGGAGGACTCCTCCTCTCCTCCTTGCACAAGGGAAGAAAGGGCTTCCCTATGGCGCAGCCCTCTCCCTCCTCTCCTCCTATATAAACTAAGGGTTTTGAGGGATTTAGACACAGAGAAAACAGCCACGTGTTGCCCTCTCTCTCTAGATCTTTTTCTCCTCTTGTTTCAGTGGTGCTTAGGCGAAGCCCTGCTGGAATAGCACCACCACCACCACCACCAGGCCGCCGTGCTAGAGAATTCATCTACCTCTCCGCCCACTCTTTCTGGATCAAGAAGGTGGAGATCGTCATCAAGCTGTACGTGGGCTGAATGCGGAGGTGTTGTCCGTTCGGCACTAGATCAGGAAGGATCATGATGGGATCGCGGGACGGATCGTGATGAGATCACGAGAGGGGATGCGATTTAGATCGCGAAGATGTTCCACCACATCAACCGCATTATATACGCTTCCGCTTAGCGATCTACAAGGGTATGTAGATTCACTCCCCCCTCTCTCAGATGATCATCATCATGGATAGGTATTGTGTGTGCGTAGGAAAAGTTTTGTTTCCCATGCAACGTTCCCAACAATTACTTGTTGTACTACCAATTGCATTATTCATATCATGGGCTATTTGCGAGTACATTCCAAGTATTCATTGGCTTGCCACTGGTTATATTATTGACCAGCCATGGAAGGAGCGGAATTTGGAGAAGAGGGCGTCTTCGAAGACGGCCCTGCAAACTAGGACGCTTCCCAGTCAAAATGCCTGTCGGTGTAGGCTAATGGCATGGGCACCCTCATAGCCCTAAGATTTCCGCTACTAGTTGTATCAGTGTGATTTGGCCTTATAGGCCCTTCCTTGTGAACTTGACCATTCGGTCTTGTGATGTAATAATTCGGTTCTTGGATGTAAGACTCTTAATATTCAGTATATGTGTGTTCGGTGAGCATTGATCTTTGGGATCACTGAGCACGTTCATTTGGCGATCTCGACTCGTAAGTCGGGGTCCCCATAGAGCTGGTATCAGAGCCATCCTGACTATACGAAGCCTTAGGTAGCATGGACGATAGCCGAGACGATTAGTGCACCTAGCCTTTACCCCTGGAATTTTCTTCACCCACCAAAACTTTCTAACCCTTTCTCCTACATCTTTGTAGATGGCCGCCGTACCTGACATGCTTCTGGAGAGAGGCTTTCCCCTACTTCTGGGAGATAGCCTCGAGAAGAGTCAAGTATTCCGCACGCCCATCTTGCTCTACCACGAGCACTGAGTCATCACCGACACCAAGGAATATCACGTGGACGTCATAGTGAAGGCTAATGAATCCCCAACTAGTTAGTTCTTTGAAGGACCACAAATAGAGGATCTGATGTTGGCAGTGGAGACGGCCGCACAAGAGGCGCTCATGCGTCTCCATGATATCCTTCCCGAGATGCTAACGAGCCAGCTACTCGTCACCTACCTTTTATTAAGGAAGGGATTAACGGGAGTTGGACACTCAACCCATCTTCAGAGGACGGGACTCCACGAAGGTTTCAGACCTACTTCAGCCTCTCCTCCGATACTTTGACTCACCTTTTGATCTAGGAGTTTACGAAGATTAGCCAAGAACTGCACTAAGTGAAGGACCTACTTCGCCGGGGAAATATGAAGACCCGCAAGATAAAGAAGGAAGGAGCACCCGGAGGGCGATCAACCATTCCTTCCGGGGAGGAGTACTACCGCTTCACGCCACTCCTATTCAGAGTCGCCGCCTCACCACGGAAGAGTACAATGAGCTCCTCACTGCTTCGCCAACTAAGAGACGCCGTGATGGACCACTTCCTTCTTCTATACCTGTGAAAGAGGGAAGCACCGATGAAGATGAAGACGAAGTCCCTGCAGAACCCGCCTACGAGACCTAGCAGTCCACCGCTTAGGATTACGGCTTAGGCAAGCGTAGTGAGTCCATGTATCGGTTCATGTGAACCATAAGTGTTGTGTGAGCATGTATGATGCAAGCCGCATTTCTGCCTTAGGCAGCCTGTAAGCGACTACATCACTTGTTTTAAAAATTTAATGCATTAGCTTTTTCCAAAAATCTTTGCTTTGAAAATCTCACACCACCACGACACCAAACCCCCTTAATAGAGCATCAGCCCTTACGATTCCGGCCAGTTCGGCATATTGACCTGTCTACTCCCCTGACAGGATGGTGATTTTAACTCGCACCAGCACCTTCGGCAACCCCGGCTCTGCCTCTTCAGGTCAGCAGCAGGGAACCGGAGGGGACACTCAAGCTGCAGATCACCACGAGCAGCATCAAGGCGATATTCCACCGCCACCACCTCCTCCGGGAAGCTTGACTATGGCTCGGTTCCTTCAAGTTCTCTGCGAGGAACGTCAAGCCAATAATGCCGCTATCCAGCAGATGGCTCAAGTCTTGGTGAACAATCCGCCGCAGAAAAGAAATGGCAACAGTCGCTCTACTCTATCTGAGTTTCTGCGGACTACGCCTCCCATATTCACGGAGACGACTGAACCATTGGATGCCGATGACTGGATCCGTACTATCGAAGACCTCCTCGCGTTGGTTAAGTGCGTTGATGATCGCGAGAAAGTACTTTATGCTTCTCACTGTCTCGGAGGCATGGCCAGAGCTTGGTGGGATGGGTTCCAGATCATGCGAGCAGGACAAGTCATCACTTGGGCGATGTTCTAGGAAGGATTCCGCCCCGCTCATATTCCTCCCAGAATGATGACCATTAAGAAGCGGGAATTCTGAGCCTTAAGGCAAGGCAGTGGAACCTTCAAGGAGTATTTGCAAAAGTTTAACCTCCTGTCAAGATATGCACCAGAGGACGTCAACACTTAGGCCGCAAAATTGGAGCGCTTTAGGGAAGGACTACAACAGTCACTCCAGTATCAACTGGTTGTTTGTGAATGCCAGACCTTCTGCGATCTGGTTAATAAGGCCATTATGTTGGAAGATAAGCGTCGTGCAATGGACGACACCCGTATGTGCAAGCTGATGGGTAGTGGAGGACCCAGTAATCCTAAGCCACGCCCATGGCAGTCAGCTCCAACAAGACCCCGTTATCAGCAGCAGCAGTATAAGGCTCCAAGATTTTAACAGAACTACCAGCCTGAGCAGCAAGTCAACATCAAGCCAGCATTCAACCCACCGAACAATAGTGGAGTCAACACCAACCTTCCAGGACAGGTTACTTGTTTTGGATGTGGACAGACTGGGCATTATTCCTTGCAGTGTCGCAATAAGTAGCCCAACGCACCACGCCCCAATGTGCCAAATCAAGGTCAAGGAGCACCAGGCAGGAACCAAGCACCCCACAATCAGCAATATCACATCAGGGGATGTATTAATCACATCTCCGTAGAAGAGGCACACGAAGACCCAGACTGCATTCTGGGTACGTTCCTCGTCAATTCCACCCCAGCAACAATATTCTTTGATTGTGGTGCTTCGCATTCTTTTGTTACTCATAAGTTTGCAGAAAAATGTGGTTTGAAGCCTACCCTGTTTAACGGGCAAATGGCAGTACATACCCCAGGAGCAGTGCTAAGGACCAACCTAGGATGTAGAGGTGTCGCGATCGATATCAATGGGATAAGCTTCTCAGCAGATATCATAGTCATTAAGTCGCAAGGCTTAGAAGTAATTCTTGGTATGGATTGGTTGGCCAAGCACCAGAGCATCTTGGACTGTGCCAACAGGTCTATTACCATGACAAGCGACCAAGGGGTCGAAGTCAAGTATGTGTCTGAGCGTGTACCCACTCGAGTACCGCATGTTAATAGCCTGTCGGGAGAAGAGCTGGACCGAGTGCCGATAGTCTGTGAGTACCCCGGACGTCTTTCCTGATGAGCTACCAAGGATGCCTCCCGACCGAGACATTGAGTTCATCACTGAGCTCATGCCCGGTTCGAGGCCAATCTATAAGAAGCCTTATAGGATGGGATCCGAAGAGCTAGCAGAGCTGAAGAAGTAGATGGATGAGCAACTCAGGAAGGGATTTATTCGTCCGAGTGCATCACCTTGGGGTTCATCTGTTCTGTTCGTGTCTAATAAGGATGGGACTATCAAACTCTACGTCGATTACCATTCTCTCAATGAAGTCACGATCAAGAACAAGTACCCACTCCCCAAGATTGAAGATTTGTTTCACTAGTTAAATGGAGCCAAGGTATTTTCCAAGATCAATCTCCGATCTGGATATTACCAGTTGAAGATCCAACCTGAAGATTTACCCAAGACTGCGTTCGTGACCCGGTACGGTCTATATGAGTGCACTGTCATGTCTTTTGGGTTGACAAATGCCCCAACTTACTTCATGTACCTCATGAACAAGGTCTTCATGGAATACCTAGACAAGTTTGTCATCGTATTCATCGATGAGAAGTCCGAAGAAGAGCATGAGCAACACTTGAGGTTAGTGTTGGAGAAGCTTCGAGAGCACCAACTTTATGCCAAATTCAGCAAATGCCAATTCTGGCTGAACAAAGTTGGATTCTTGGGTCATACCAAGACGGCAAGCGGATTGGCGGTCGATCCTTCCAATATTACTACGGTAACCAACTGGGAGTGGCCAATCGATGTGAAGGAAGTCAGGAGCTTCCTCGGACTCGCGGGGTATTACCGTAAGTTCGTAGAAGGAATCTCCTGCATCACTCGACCCATGACTCAACTCTTGAAGAAAGGCAAGAAGTTTGAACAGACGCCGGAGTGTGAACCAAGCCTCCAGGAGTTGAAGAAGAGATTGACCACCGCCCCGGTATTGGCTACCCCAGATATCAGTAAGGAGTTTGTGATATATTGTGATGCCTCCAGAAATGGGCTCGGTGGAGTCCTAATGCAAGACGGCAGGGTCGTGGCGTATTTGTCACGGCAACAGCACCCGCATGAGGAAAACTATGCCACCCACGATCTCCAATTGGCAGTAGTAGTGCATGCCCTAAAGACATGGCGACATTACCTTCTGGGGAAGCGATGTGAAATATACACTAACCACAAAAGTCTGAAGTATATCTTTACTCAGCAGGAATTGAATATGAGGCAGCGAAGATGGTTGGAGTTAATCAAAGACTACAACCTCTGCATTCAATACCACCCCGGTAAGGCCAATGTGGTGGTTGATTCCTTAAGCCAGAAAGCCAGCACCTTGAATGTTGTGCTCAAGGAAAGGCTACCCGCCTTGTATGAAGAAATGGAAAGCTTCTGATTGGAGCTAGTTGAACCAGCATTCCTGGCTAACCTCGAAGTCAAACCAACTCTGGCAGACGATATCAAGGAGGCCTAGAAGGGGCACAAGAGCATTGAAGGAATCAAGAAGAAGATCCAGGAAGGCAAGGCCCCAGAATTCTCTGTGGATGAGCAAGGAGTAGTGTGGTTTGGGAAACGTTTATGCGTACCCAACAAGGCAGAATTCAAGGACTTGATTCTGTAGGAAGCACACGACAGAACCTACTCTATTAACCCCGGTGGTACCAAGATGTATCAAGACCTCCGAGAAAAATTCTGGTGGCATGGCATGAAGAGGGAAATAGCGTATTATGTTGCCAAGTGCGACGTATGCCAGCGAGTCAAGCTGAACATCAGCGACTTGCTAGACTGCTACAACCTATCCAAGAACCTGAATGGAAGTGGGACAAAGTCAGCATGGACTTCATCACTGGGTTGCCCAGGTCAAGCAAGGGGCACAATTCCATATGGGTCATTGTCGACCATCTGACAAGGTGGTCAATTTCATTCCAGTAAACACCACTTATGATGGAAGCCAGTTGGCCAGTTTGTACATCCATCGTATAGTGAGTCTCCAAGGAGTTCCCAAGGAGATTGTATCTGACCGAGGCACGCAGTTAACCTCTCGATTCTGGAAGAAGTTCCAAGAAGCCCTCGGAACCAAGCTCCCTTTCACCGCCGCTTTCCACAAACAGACGGACTGATAGATGGAGAGAGTAAACCAGATACTCGAGGATATGCTCCGCGCATGTGTCTTGGCACATGGTGCCAAATGGGAAGACTGTCTGCCGTTCACTGAGTTCTCATACAACAACAGCTACCAGTCCAGTCTCTAGATGGCCCTATTTGAAGTGTTGTACGGACAGAAGTGCTGCACCCCAATCAACTGGTCCGAAACCGGTGAAGGGTTGATTTTTGGGCCAGAAGTTCTGCAAGCGGCAAAAGATAAGGTGAAACCTGTCCGAGAAAACTTGAAGGCAGCCAAGTCGCGACTAATAGCTATGCGGGTTCTGACCGCAGATAATTGGAGTTCAACCTCGAAGACCATGTGTACCTCCATGTCACACCTCTCAAGGGAACCAAGCGTTTCCACATCAAGGGGAAACTTGCTCCAAGGTTCATTGGACCTTTTAAGATCACGGCAAGGCGTGGAGAAGTTGCTTACCAATTGGAGCTACCACCGGAACTTTCGGGTGTGCACAACGTCTTCCACGTGTCACAACTTCGGAAGTGTCTCCAAGCGCCAAAACGTCCAGATCTTTATAAGGACATTGACCATCAGGTCATTGACCTTCAGCGAGATCTCACTTATCATGAGAGGGCGGTTCGCATCTTGGATGAAGCAGAGCGATGCACCCGAAGCCGCACCATCAAGTATTTCAAGGTTCAGTGGAGCAACCACACCGAAGCAGAAGCAACATGGGAGAGTCAAGACTATCTCCAATCTGAGTTTCCGTACCTTTTTAGCACCTAGCTTAGGAATCTCGGGGACGAGATTCTTGTAAGGGGGATAGTTCTGTCACACACAGTTTTCATTGCACTTGTTCTATAATTCAAAAATCTGAGTTTATTAAAACTTGTCCAAAATTAATGATGTGAGTGCCATGGTTGTCATTGTATGCTTGTACGCTTGGTTGTGTGATATCAAAAACCATATTTTTCATAACCAAATTATGCTCAAAACCCTTTTTCTTATTTCTGGTTAATTCAAAACCCTGCTTTCGGTTGCACTACAAGTCTTTGATGGCAAGAAGTGCTCTTATCCAAAGTTGGTGATTTGGCCCTAAAACTAATTTATTTCACCAAAACCACAAAATAATTATTTTATAAATTATCTTCCTATTTTATTTCCATGTCCATTTCTGAGGCCACACATGATATTCCTAACTGGAAAAATAATTTTCTGCCTTAGAAAATCTGAGGAATTTTGGAGATACTCAGAAGGACATATATTTTCCATACATAGGATTTTCAACCCTTATTTATATTATAAATATTTGAGTAAAACCCTGAAAACCTATTCTTTCAGTTTTTACCTTTTGAAATATTTCCAAAGGAAATATTCTCAATAAATTCCTAGAAAATTACAGGGATCTCCCTAAGCCATATTTGGTGTCCATATAAAGTTTATCCTTGATCCCAGGTGGTTAAGGTCGCCAAATAATTCCAAAACCCCTTCTGTCCAGTATGAAGTTAGAGCAACTCTACATAGCAAAGTTTATCCAATGGAGCTGAAACTTTGCATGAGTGCCTAATACCTCAAATGAGGCCTCTATGCCAAAAATGGTATTTGTGGGACTTAATTTCCCACAATCCCTTTGGAAGGAACAGATCTGGTCATTTAGGGATGTTTTCAAGTTTACAAAGCTAAACTTGTCCAATGGAGCTCAAACCTAGTGTAGCCTCATGTTTTAGCACCAAACCTAGTACTGTTAAGTTGCATAGCCAGTGGTATGGTGCAACCGCCCCAAACCACTGTCGAGCACCTTCTGACAGTTGGGCAAAACCCCTCCTAACCCAATCCCTTTCTCTCAAACTCCTAGATTAGGTGGCTAGCATCCGTGTCTAACTCCAGTCAAGTGGCCCCTCTCTGGTTCAAAGTAGAAAATCCAAAATCTCCAATTTGAGCTTCAGCCCAAGGCTGACAGCACATGTTTCCCTCTTCTCCTTTGTCCAGCCGAAGCTCCCACGGGATTCAAACAGCTAGGCCAATCCCAGCAAGGGCCTAGGACACGCCAGAGGCGTCCAAGGTATCCCAGAGTGCGCCAGCATGTTGTGGCATGCCAAAGCTATGCTCTGGGCGCGCTACAGAGAGCAACCGAGGTGGGCTCGAGTCCGTCGGCTAGTTCCACCCTCCCCACGGTGTCTCTCCTCTCCCCGACATCCCCTCTGCATTAGGCAACCCCCAAGGCCTCTCCTTTCCCGCGCTAAGAGCCGGTGCAATGCGTGCCCACGCGCACTAGTAGCGCCTGAGGAGCACGACCAAAAATTCGCGCCACTCCTCTCTCCCCCTCTCTCGCAGTGAGCCCTGGAGGTCCAAAACCACATCCTAAGACCATGATTTCGACCCCAGCCTCTCTCTACACCCCCATGCACGCCACGGTGGATCACCGGCACACCCGAGTCAGCTCACTGTCGTGGGCCTATTTATAGCCCCTCCCCTCGCTCCAGAACCCCTAACTCCGCTCCACCTAGACCCCAATCACCTCCTTAGCCACCCCCACTAAGCAAGCAGAGCCCCAGTGCTCGACATCGACTGAGGACCCTCCGCCTTGGAGCTCCGGTCGATCTCCGGCTGCACGGTGGTTCTCGAGCCCCTCTTCCCTCCTACGCACTCCCCGTGACCCCTGGAAGCTTTCCCCTCTCTCGCCCGAGAAAATCCATGTCCGTAGCCGCCACCTCCACCATCACCCGAAACCTCTTCACCGCGGCCACCTCGTCGCCGGTGAACCGGAGCCCCCCCCATCATCAACTCGGCCATCAGCAAGTAGGCGACGACGAGCCGGACTCATTCCTGTCGTTGTTAGGGCCTAAGAATGTCGGTGGCCACAGCGGCGTGCTCCTCCTCCTCTCGGTAGATAGGTAGGAGAAAACCCCGACAGTTGTGCCCCACCTGTCGGTGGCTCATCCCTTTCTCCCTCGCTGCCCGCAGCCGCTGACCGCAAGGGCCCGCGCGTCAGGTTCAAACCTCACGGCGCGCGCCCCAGGGAAGGCTGGTTGGCTGGCCACTAGGCCGGCCCAGTGACAGGCCAAGCCAAGCCGGGGTTGTTACCCTTTTTCTTTTTATTTAAAACCTGGTTTTAAATGATTTTTATAAAAAATATTTAACCAGTGAAAAATTATGATTCTTCCACTGTTATTTTTCTAAAAATGAGGAGTATTTAATGGAACTGTTAGGCATATTTTTGGAATGACGTATCTGTTTTATAATAATTAAAAAGGCTAATTTGGAATAGCTTTGCTTCTGTTAAATTGATTTTGAAAATATTATTTCACTAAAACCAGAGACAAATATTTTTAAAATAATAATATGGATTAATCAGAATTAAACAACATTTCCAAAGTGACTTTGTGATCTGTTTTGGAGTGAACTACTTATTGCTTTTTATTTAAAATGACGATAGAAAATCCGTGTGACGAAGGCGTTCGACTTGAAGACCCCGAAGACCCCGGATACTTAGCTGACCAAGGCAAGCAGCCCTTTGACCATGTCTGAGCATATGTTATGCTGCATGCTAGTGTAGAAAATATTTCCGTTGCATGTGATCATAAGCATCGGTAAATCATTGAAGTGATGTTACCGATGGCTCCTCCGGAGCACTTGCATTTTGAGCATGATCCTACCACCTATGAGGGTCACGCTAATATCATGTTGACAAGTAGAGCTAAGCATAGTAGCATGAGCATGATGATGGTATAAAATCAAACGTTTATGAAAACCCCGTCGGGTGCCACTAATGCCCGAGGTTGATGGTGAGTTAGGTGACCACTTTTGGTGAAGTGGTGCACCGGGTATTTTGTGTGTGTATGGTTTCGAAAATGGGAATAGATTTATGATGTGTCAACCGTCCCAACCTTACATGTACGACCACATTACCCCTTTATGGGATGGGGCTTTCTTGATTTCTCTGGTCGGTGCTAGCAAAGAGCCACATTACTAGTGGCGGGAGTGATGTGTGGTCACTCTCGTGATGGGATCATGCCAGGTAGGGTGACTATGTCGTTTTTACGTGTTCCAGGCACACCGTTGGTCCTCGCATGGTTGCTACTGCCAGAGTCGTTGCTCGTAGGACGTACAACATGTGGGCTACCAATCGAGTGGACCTCTTTGTCTAGTATAGTTAGAGGAAAGGCATTGATCGGGTACTTACCTCGGGTATGTTATGTACCGCGAGTCGTGGATGACACGTAAGTTTCCCGGATATCGTGGGTCCAGCATACTACCTCTGCAAAGTGTAAAACTATTCGAATAGCCGTGTCCACGGTCAAGGACAGTTGGGTGGTGCTGCTTAAACTACGTCCAAGTTCGGTGACTTGGCATATCGGGTGAACCGGAGTGTTCAACCCTTGACAGATATGTTGATATCTGTAACATGTTCTTCTAATTACCATCTAGCTTATGTTGCATATCCATGAACAAGTTCATTTATAGTTGAGATGCTATCCACCAAAGCAGCATATTACTTGTTATACTACCAATTGCATTATCCATATCATGGGCTGTTTGCGAGTACATTCCAAGTACTCATTGGCTTGCCGCTGGTTATATTATTGACCAGACATGGAAGGACCGGAGTTTGGAAAAGAGTACGTCTTCGGAGATGGCCCTGCGAACTAGGACGCTTCCCAGTCAGAATGCATGTTGGTGTATGCTGATGGCATGGGCACCTGCATAGCCCTAAGATTTCTGTACTAGTTGTATCAGTGTGATTTGGCCTTATAGACCCTTCCTTGTGAACCTGACCATTCGGTCATGTGATGTAATAATTCGGTACTTGGATGTAATACTATTAACATTCAGTATATGTGTGTTCGATGAGCATCGATCTCTGGGATCACTGAGCACGTTCATTCAGCGTTCTTGACTCGTAAGTCGGGGTCCCCACACATGGCGACTTGAGCGCCGGCGACTCGTGTCAGAAGCCGTTTACCAGAGGAGGCGCCAGAGTCGCGTTCCACCTTACCTTAATCCAACCTGCATGTTCAGCAGCCTGCAAACGCCCGGTGTGGATCGTAACCCGCCAGGCCAGGGTAATCCAACAGAGAGATCATCCAGTGCCCGATGCAACCCCCGTTGAACCCGCAGGCGACTCAACACTTCCATACACCTCAGGGTCACTTTTCCAACCTGTTGGATAATGTGCTAACTGCAACCCGCCACATAGAATCACTCCCTATTCATTGGAACACCGCCCTAGAGGTGGAGGCACAAAACACTATAGAGATGCTAAAAATTGCAGTGGTCCAGCACGCGCAATTCTCGTACAGTCGTGATCGTGTGCACTCCACACCAAAGGCAAGCCACACGAAGAGTGGCCCAGATGACCCTTCGGTGGTTTCCAGCAACGCACGGCGACAGCAACCCTACATCAATCTACGAGAGCCGCCAGCATCCAATTCTCAGGTGCTTGTCAACATTGCCCGAGCCGCCCGGCAGGCTGAGGCGGAGGCAGCAGAGGCCATGGCGGGTTAGGGCATTCCTTCTTATGCCCAGCCAGCCCCAGGATACGACGGACAAGGAAGGAACGTCGGGACCCCTTGCCTATCTTTTTCTCTGCACAACTATACTCCCGATCTTGAGTCGGGGGCATGGGTGGAAAGTTATGAGCTGGCTCAAGATCGAGAGTATAGTTGCGCAGAGCAAAAGATAGGCAAGGGGTCTGCACCAAGTACTTCACCATGATGCTGGAAGGGCCGGCTCGTACGTGGCTGAAAAACCTACCAACTAACTCCATCAACACTTGGTCGGAACTCAAGGAGCGCTTTATCAAAAACTTCCGAGGAACTTGCAAGCGCCCGATGACCATCGTAGATCTTCAACATTGTGCTCAGCAGACTGATGAATCCGCTCACCATTGGACCCGACGGGTTGCGGAATTCATTCACTCCTCGGATGAAATTACAGCGGCTCAGGCCGTGTTGATCTTGGAGAAGAATAGTCACTTCTAGCCCCTAGTGTTGAAGCTTGGCCGCCTCAAGCGAAAGGTGTAGGATATGGGAGAGTTAATGGACACCCTCGTGAGGTATGCTGAGTCGGACGGAATGAAGCACGCCGCTCTAATGACATGAAGGTCAGCGAAACTAAAAGAGGATACGGAGGCAAGGGCCACTTCGAACATTGTGGGCGCAATAATAACCAAGGAGGTCGAGGAAAAAGAAGGCAGCAGGATGGCGTCTTCGACTTAGTTGCTAACACCAATGCTGGGCCGCGAAGTCAATGACGGAACATGAATAAGGGCGGTTCTCAAGACAAAGGCTTCACCGGGAAGAAGCCACGCAACTATGAGGAGCTGCTCAAGGGACCTTGCCCTAAGCATACTACCCCAGCTGCCCTGTCTACTCACTCTTCAGAAAAATGTTTTCTGATGCAGGAGTTCCGCCTTCAGGCGTCTCAGGGTCATCAAGGAGGTGGTGAAGGTGCCCAGCAAAACCAGTTCGGTTCGGGTGGGTCACGTGGCTCTTCGTTCGTCGATTTTCCTAATTCGGGAGCCCACGGGCGAGGTGATTCGCATCATAATGGTGGACAGGTATCACTCCCTGGTGGTCAACAGTACAACGATCGGGGCATGTTCCGCAACCGAACAAACAGGGCGGGTTTCAGAGCAACCCTAAGAAGTTGAATGGTGGACAATACCATGTTTTCACCACGAGCACTTGCAAGAGAGACAAAAAGGTGAGGCAAAGGACTATCAGTATGGCTGAGTCGGCGGTTCCGAGATACTTAAATTGGTCAGAATAGCCTGTAACGTGGAGCATGGCCGATCACTCGCCCCAAATTGATAATCCTTGTGACTTGGCGTTAGTGGTGGCACCTTAGGTCGGTGGATACATGCTTTCTAAGTTCCTCGTGGACGGAGGTAGTAGTATCAACATTTTACACTATGACACCTTCCGACGTTTGAATTTCGATGAAAAGGACTTAATGCCCTCAACCACGGTCTTCCATGGCACTGTTCTGGGCAAGTTGGCATACCCTATTGGGCGGATTATGTTGAATGTGGCTTTCGGTGACAAGTCAAATTACAGAAGCAAGTCGTTGATGTTTGAGGTGGTCAAGATCAAAAGCCCTTATCATGCTTTGTTTGGACGGCCAGCTTACGCCCATTTCACGGCCCGGCCTTGCTATGTGTACCTCAAGCTTAAAATGTCGGGTCTCAAGGGCACCATTATAGTTGATGGAAACCGAAAGACGCTGCATATGCTGAGTCGGTGTGCTCTGCCGAAGAGCTGAAGCTCCATAAGGACAATGTGGATCCAGCTGATATGATCCCATTGAAGAAACCGATGGTTGATTCTGAACAGCCCCTTAAGTTCAAGCCGACAAATGATACCAAGCAGGTGGATTGCGTTCGTGGCGACTCTTCAAAGCAGTTCACTATTGGGACCTGCCTGGATCCCAATAGGAAAGCGCGCTCATCGAATTCATCTGTGAGAATCGGGACATCTTCGCATGGAAATCTTCTGACATGCCACGTGTTCCAAGAGAATTCACTGAGCACCATCTTAATGTAGATCCCAAGATGAAGCCGGTTCATCAATACCTTCGTCGTTTTAATGAGGAGAGGCACAAGGCGATTGGACAATAAGTCGTCTGGCTTTTAGCCACCGGCTCCATTTTCGAAGTCTTTCACCCTAAATGGTTCGCTAACCCGGTCCTGGTTCGCAAGAATAACGACACTTTCTGCATGTGCATTGACTACACACACCTTAATAAAGCTTGACGCAAGGATCCCTTTGCCCTATAATGTATCGATCAAATCATTGACTCGATGGTGGGTTGTGAGCGGCTATGCTTTCTGGATGCGTACTCTGGGTACCATCGGATCAAAATGGCCAATTAGGATCAGAAGAAAACGGCCTTTATCACTCCCTTTAGTGATTTTTGCTATGTTCCAATGCCTTTTGGGCTCAAGAGTGAAGTGGCGGCTTATCTGCTTTGTATCCAGAACTGTCTGCACAATCAGATTGGACGCAGCGTCCATTCTTATGTTGATGACATCGTGGTAAAATCGCAGAAGAAGGAAATGCTTCTAGGTGATCTCAAGGAGACGTTCGACAACCTCCGGGTCTATCAGATGAAGCTTAATCCAACGAAGTGCATGTTTGCGGTCCCTGCAGGAAAGTTGCGGGGGTTTTTACTATCCGAGCGTAGCATAGAAGCTAACCCGGACAAGATCAAGGCGATTACCTCGCTTGGGAAGCCGGCCAGCATTAATCAAGTCCAGCGTATGGCGGGTCGCATCGCGACAGTAATCCATTTCATAAGTCGCCTTGGTAAGAAGGCTATCCCGCTCTATCAGTTACTCAAAAAGACAGATCACTTCGTCAGGACAATTGCAGCCAATGAGGCATTTGAGGCCCTCAAAAAACAACTTGTTGAGCCACCCGTGATAGCAGCCTTGGCTGACAAAGAGCCGATGATCTTGTACATTGCCGCTAATTCAAAAGTGGTGAGCATGGCGGTGGTTGTTGAGCGCAAGAAAGAAGGCAAGGAATACCTTGTCCAGCGGCCATTGTATTTCATTAGTGAGGTATTAACCCTGTCCAAACAACAGTATCCACATTGGCAGAAGTTGGTCTTTGGGATCTTCATGGCAAGACGCATGTTGAAGCACTACTTTTTGGAGCAGCCAATCACTATGCTCAGTTATGCGCCCATCAGGGATATTATACAGAACCAGGAGGCCACCGGGCGGATTGCTAAGTGCGCAATAGAGCTTGGTCCTCATCATGTGAAGTATATGCCTCGTACTGCCATCAAGTCTCAAGTGTTGGTCGATTTCATCAATGATTTGACCAAGTTGCAGATTCCAGAAGATAGGCCTGATAACACCCATTGGATGATTCATTTTGATAGCTCTAGACAATTGGAAGGTTCAGGAGCCGGGGTGGTGTTGTCGTCCCCTATAGGAGACAAGTTTTGTTATGTTCTACGGCTCATGTTTCCTTTCACAAACAATGTAGTTGAGTATGAAGCTTTCCTCCATGGGCTCAGGATAGCTAAAAAGACGAACCTGATTCGATTCAGGTGCTTGGGCGACTCAGATTTAGTGGCCCGACAAGTGTCAGGAACTTGGGACTCCAAGGATCCGTTGATGGCGGCTAACAGACATGCAGTAACCGAGGTGGCGGGTTATTTCCATGGCTATCAGGTTGACCATATTGATTGTCGACAGAACGAGGCGGCTGATGCTCTTTCCCAGCTCATATCACAGCGTAAGCCT
The DNA here is from genome assembly GCF_904849725.1 of Hordeum vulgare subsp. vulgare. Taxonomy (NCBI): domain Eukaryota; kingdom Viridiplantae; phylum Streptophyta; class Magnoliopsida; order Poales; family Poaceae; genus Hordeum; species Hordeum vulgare. The sequence continues at coordinate 220,168,415 of NC_058518.1, forward strand.
GTCGCTTCTAATGTATTCTTGGATGTCTTACATAATCCTTCTGTGAAGTTGCTCTCTAAAGAAGACATAGCGGTTCCTGACCCGGAATCAAAATTGGTGGTGGCTCTCAGAGCAGTTCCTGATAGGACGATACCCTACACGACTTATCTGGCTCGAGGCGAGTTGCCATCTGAAGAAGTTTTCGCCAAGAAGATCATGCAGCGATGCAAGTCCATGGTTATACACAAGGGCGAGTTGCACAAACAAAGCACTTGTGGGATTTTCTAGCGTTGTGTTTCGCCAGAAGAGGGGCGAGATATTCTCAATGAGATACATGCGAGCGACTATGGACATCACGCCGGGTCACGATCTTTGGTGTCAAAACTTTTCATCATTGTTTCTACTGGTTAGCGGCTCATGTCGATGCGGAAGACATAGTGTGTTCATGTGACGGATGTCAGAAGTTTGGCCATCAGGCGCACGTGTCGCCTCATGAATTGCACATGATACTCATTTCATGACTTTTGCAGTTTGGGGCTTGACACGGTTGTCACTTTTAAAAAGTATTCTGAATAAAAGACACATCTGATGGTAGCGGTTGATAAATTTACCAAGTGGGTTGAGGCGGAGCTGGTCAGCAACTGTGAAGCAGAAATGGCGGTTAAGTTCCTGAGGAAGTTGATTTTCCATTTTGGTTACCCACATATCATCATCACCGATAATGGTACTAATTTGTCTAAGGGGGCGATGAAGGATTTTTGCCGGCGAGAGCACAGACGGCTTGAAGTTTCCGCAGTAGCTCATTTGCAATCTAATAGTCAAGCTGAGCGGGCTAACCAGGAGATCTTGCATGGGATCAAGCCCATCTCATGGTTCCTCTGCAACGCACTCCGGGTTGTTGGGTTGAAGAACTCCCCCTCTGTACTTTGTAGTATCAGAACAACACCTAACAGGTCTATGGGCTACACTCCTTTCTTCCTGGTCTGTGGGACAGAGGCGGTTCTCCCAAGCGATATGAAGCATGATTCTCCTAGAGTCATCGCGTATGTTGAAGCTGATAATGAGCAAGCACATCAGGATTCGTTGGATGTTCTTGAGGAGGAGCGTCATGGCCGCCGCGGATCAACGAATTACCAGCAAGACCTACGTCGTTACCATAGTCGACGTGTCAAAAGCCGGGTCTTTCAGGAGGGCAACTTCGTGCTTTGATAGATTCAAGATCAGAAAGGTATGCACAAGCTTGCACCCCCTTGGGAAGGGCCTTTCATCGTCAGTAGGAACCACCACAATGGCTCATATTACCTGGTTGATTTGCGCCCCGACAAGCCAACCACGAAGGAAGAAACGACCTGCCCTGGAACATTGCTCACTTGCGGCCCTATTATACTTAGAGCCATTAGCTCCTTATCTATGTACATACTTACATCATTGTGTACTCTTTACATTACATCAATAAAGCCGAGGCCCATGAAATTCGGGGTTTCTGTCGTTTCAGCCCATATTTGAGCATGAGTATTTATTGATTAAAATAAGCCGCCCAAGAGGATGAGTCACCATCGGGGAGGCCAATCAAACATGGACGTTACTAGTATCAAATAGAGTAAGTCTCCTTGATGTGACCAGTCAAACATGGGTAACAGTAAAGCCAAAGAGGATCAAGCACCACGATGCACGATTCAAACATAGGTGCCTATGCATGATCAGGAATGATAAAAACCGGCTTACTTGGGGGCTACTAGTTCCCAAGTCATTTAACAGTAATAGCATTGTCTTCTGCTATCATATGCCCTTTTTCCTTGATCATAGGTCATTTGGGGGCTTGTGACTCATTCAGTTCTGATATGTCTCAAACGTATCGACTTTTCCAAACACTTTTGCTATTGTTTTGGCCTCATTCTTACATGATTTGAATGAAACTAACCCGGACTGACGTTGTTTTCAGCAGAGCTGCCTGTATGGTTTTCTTATGTGCGGGGAAATGGATATTTAGACCTCCCGGAAAATTCCAATAAAAATAGAGAAAATCCACGCGCCTGGAGGAACCATGGGCCAGAAGATTGGCCAGAGGGGGACCACTAGGCCTCCAGGCGACATGTGGGCGCGGCCTGCCCCCTGGCCGCACCGGGAGGCTGCCTAGGTGGGGTCCACCCCCTCTAGTGCCCAACTTTGGCTCCTATTTTTACCCGTGACGCAGAAATCCCAGAACAGAAGTCGTTTTCAAGTTCTCGATTTGGAGCCGCCGCCACCCTCGGTTCTGCTCCGGGAGAACTAATCTGGAGGCTGCCTTGGCCTCCGAAGAGGGGAAATCATCGCCATCGTCATCACCATCACCACTCCATCACCCTTCCAAGGCTTCCCCCGTCATGTGTGAGTAATTCCCTGTTGTAGGTGAAGGATATGGTAGGGATTGGATGAGTTAGATCATGTAATAGTTCGTCGGATTGTTCGGGGCATGTTGCCTATTATCAACTATGGTGTTTATCATCTTTGCTACTACTTGTTACTCTTAATGCTTGTCACTTTGGGCCCGAGTGCCATGATTTCAGATTTGAATACCTTATGTTTCCATGAATATATTTGTGTTCTTGATCCTATCTTTGAGTAGTATGCACTTATTATAGTCCGGAATCGGCGATCCCAATGGTGACAGCTTGGGACACCAAAGGGGATAGACTACAGTATGAGGATTCCATGTATCCATTGATTATTAATGCTTTGTTCTTGTGCTCTTTGACAGGAGCACCTAAATCTCCATAAGTTCCTTTTGGCCCCGTTGGTAGCGGGATGGTAGGACAAAGGATGTTGTGCAAGTTCTTATTACAAGAACACACGACTACCTTGGGATACATGCCTAATGTTTGATATTTTCCTAGATGATCATTACTTTTCTATGTGCCTTGCCCCAAGTTAAATACATGATATCTCTCATCCGTGACCAACCATCCATCTCCTTAGCCTACAGTGTTTCAATCCTGCTAGTCATCAGTTGCTCTACTTTTGTTGTTCACTTTCGTTGCTTTGCCACTATTATTTCCGTTTCCACCATTACTTCTGTATCACCGTCGCTACTAATATTTCGTTGCCAAGCAAGTATCTTTCAGGTGAGGTTGAATTGACAACTCAACTGTTAAAGCTTGTAAATATTCTTTGGCTCCCCTAGTGTTGAATCAACAAATTGGGTTATCTTACCCGTGAAGACTATTGCGATCCCCTACACTTGTCGGTTATCAAGTACCGCCTTACTACCCTCTTGGCTAGCGAAAAATTAACGCATTACTAAATGGTTATACTGGACTGTGTGTTTTGCGACTCGCCCATAAGACATGTGTACTCTTGGAGAGTCAATCCAATATTGGACCCTGAAGTTCCAAGGTTAAAACGTTGAGGTACTTGCGAGAGTCAGCATAGGGAAAATAGACAAACCATGGCTTCATTGAACCTGCTTCACTGAAGCTTGACTTGAGGCTGATCGGCCAGTCTAAATACATAAAGGTTTTTGCAAGAACCTCTTAGGGTATGATTAGAGCCTTGCAAGCCCATCAACCCACCGTGACTCATAGAGTCGGCTTATTTTCCAACTTATATGGTGATTATGCTTTCAAGCAGATATTCAAACAACAATGATTAAGTCATTCAAGATGGGTGATTATAAAGGCAGAAGCACAATACTTCTTCAAATCGCCAATAGCCAAACCAGGGCGACTAATATTGCACGGCAATAGCCAAATACATAAGCAGTTTTAAGCATATTCCAAAGCAAGATTACATGGCTCATCAAGGCCAGAAATTTTCTATGTTAACCCGGCGGCAAGATTTCTCCGGGCTCAATCTCCTGTGCGGGCTGAAGCTTCAAATGGCCGCCACGTCTAAGTCGCCTCCAGCTCACCCTGTGTTGAGGTTTCAGAGTCTTGGATCTGGAAGTTATCCACATCCCAGGTGCAATTGATTAAGGCGTCAAATTCATCTTCTTCCGTTAAGATGGTTGACGGTTCAGCATGAGGGGCCAAAAAAGGCTTATGGCGCTGAGTTGTTAAGTCCAAAGACACGAAACTGGGAATCGCCATACGCTTCCCGTCATCATCATAAGCCGCTTGATATTTCAGCAGAGCAAGGCTTTCAGCAAGGCGGCTTGCCGCAGGGCGAACATCCTTTACACATTGCACGTAGTCTTCCTGCGTGAATTCTGAGCCGTCGTCCTTGTATTTTGGGAAGCCGCCGGCTATTTCATCTGGCTTAAGTTCAGGAGCATAAGCTATTGCCCAGCTCATGGAAGCCATCACGCCCTTTCGCGCAGATGATTTCCTTATTTCGGCTACATGCTGAGGAATGGGTGAGAGTCGACGCAGCATATCCATGATATACTTCACTCGGTCTTTGTCCCCCCAAACAGCCTTGACGGTCAGTAAGCCGCCAGCATAAAGTTGCTCTATCAGAGAGTATATTGCCTTCAGCTTCAGAACAGGGTCATCTTGAAGATTGGCAGATCGCGGACCTATAGAGAAGCAACTGAGGTATAAGTCTCCTATAACTTTGTGCCCTTTACAAAAATGATTGACGGACCAAGGACTTACCAAAGATAGCATTGGTCATATGAGAGATATGACGATGCAGACCAGTTAATTCTTCGGTGGCTTGTTTCAATCGACCCTCGGCCTTCTCAGCTCGTTCCACAAGGGCGGCTTTTTCGGCTTCGGCCAACTCCTGAAAACTCACATACTCAACCTTGACCTATTCAAGTTCTGTCAATGACACTCGAAATTTTTCCTCTGTTGCGGCCCTGGCGTCTTGTTGACGTCCCAAACTTTTTCTCATCCTGCTTAAGGATACATCATTTTGACTAATAATTTCCAACAAAATCAAACCAGAAGAATCAGTAACCTTACCACTACTTGGTTACATTGAAAGGCGGATAGTCAAGTCTCAAGCATATTGCAAGCAATACACCCAACACTTGGGGGCAAATGTATTTGCTTTTCTAATGGAAAGGGGAGTTTCAGTTTATTACGCAAGACCCGACTCATCTTCAAGAAGATGACCCGGCCCTTTGGGGGCTACAGGTTGAAGCTTTGCACATTATTAAGCAAGACCCAACTCATCTCCAAGAAGATAACCCGGCCCTTGGGGGCTACAGGTTGAAGCTTTTCACATTATTAAGCAAGAACCGACTCATCTTCAAGAAGATGACCCAGACCTTGGGGGCTACAGGTTGAAGCTTTTCACATTACTAAGCAAGACCTGGCTCATCTTCAAGATGATGACCCGTTCCTTGGGGGCTACATGTTGAAGCTTTTCACATTACTAAGCAAGACCCGGCTCATCTTCAAGAAGATGACCAGACCCTTGGGGGCTACAGGTTGAAGCTTTTCAAAGATTATTACACAAGACCGGACTCATCTTCAAGCACATGACACAGCCCTTGGGGGTTACAGGAGAATATATAAGGCAATTTATTCCATACATACCTCATATCTTTTCTTCATCATGTTCACTAAGCCAGCTTCAAAGTCCCAGCTCGCAGCAAGGCGGTTCAAATATCCTGCATGAAGTTCCTCAAAGTTTAATTTCTCGATATTAGGGAGATCAAGTGCAGATTTTCGTTTCGCCATCTTGGTAGAGATGTCCCCGGCAGTATGCCTTGCCAACACATTGCGGACAAGGGTCATATGACTCGTCCCAATAATAACGACAACATCGTCTTCGGGTGTGGCGTCTTTGGATGACTTCACAGGACTTGACGGGTTGAGTTTCTCTTTAAGACTCGGCTCAGCGGCCACATTGTCAGTTCTTGGCGGAGTAACTGGGGCATCACGGATATCGTCCATAGTGGCGCCTTCTGGAGGATCAGCATAAGCTCCAATATTCTCAACTGGAATATCAGGGACAGGGGCATCTGTTTCATCCACTCCAGGCTTGTCAGTATTTAGAGTTGACCCGCCAGTTTTTCTATTTCTTGGCTTGAGCTCTACAAAGATAAAAGGCCAGGACATACATAAATGACATGTGAATATCATGTGACGAGTTCATAAAGAAAATAGCACCAAACCTGTGAGACAGACAAGGGGTGGCAACTTTGAGGATGCTGAGTCGCCAGATGAAGGAGGAGACACCTGTGATAGTCACAAATATTTAGTGAATATAAGCTAACTCGTCATAAACTTGACAAGAAACAAGAAGGTACCTCCGTACGACATTTGCGGCTGGATGTTTTTCAGGTAGACCCGCCATAAGGTCACCTAAAGAGCTGCGGGTATGGCGTTTTGGAGTATGTAGAGCCTTCTTCAAAAGGAATTTTGGATCCAAGTGAGCGTTTGGGTGATTCATAGGGACTTACCAACAACTCGCCTTTGAATATTTCCAAGGAAATACTTGAGTTAGAAGATATGGAAATTACCTCAGCCTCTTTAGCATCGCTTTCCACATCATCTCCTTGAGAATGAAACAGATGGTTAGAACAGGTATATGATGCAATAAGGGGGTGGTCCACATATTTACCTCGGACTAATTTTCAATATGTGGGGACTCATCCACGACGGATGACTCGCTCGCACCTGATTTAACTTTCTTCTTGGCGAGTGTTTTTACTCTTTTGACGGGCGGCTTTGAATCCTATGTTTCCAGAAGGGTTCATTTTTCTGTAACACGGGAAATTTGTTCTACAAAAAATAAAAGAAGATACCAAATAAAACATATAAGGGCTGAATTTATCTACCTCAGGAGCTAGATTTGCAACGCAAAATGGTTTCAGACCAATTTTTAACAAGCCTCTTTGGGTTCACTTCATAACTTCTTCGCGGGACGTTTAATCTCCACAGAGTCAAGCATGACATTCGTGTAACACTGAGAGTTGTTTAAATCGCCATCATACTGACACATCAGACCATCCCGGTGGCTTATAGGCATGATGCGCCATTTAACCCAACATCGGATCAAATCGATTCCAGTCAAACCTTTGGCGTTCAAAGCTCTCAGAAGGGACCAAACAGCCTTATTGGTGGCTTGTTTCTCTTGAGTCAGGGACCCAGGAAGTTGGAAATCCATGGGCAAACAATCTTCTCTGTAACCCGGCAAGGGATTTTCTTGATCCGGAGCAGTATTTCTGCAATAGAACCAGGTTTTTCCCCGGCCTTTGGGATGGCTGGGTAAGCCGGCAGCAGGGAAGCCGGTTTCATGTCGCGTGTGGATGGTAACTCCGCCAAGTTCTAAACTAGGGCCATCAGCCCATTCCGTTTGGCGGTTTAAATAAAAAAATTACCTAAACAAGGGAATGGTGGGCTCTATTTCTAGTTATGCTTCATAGAAAACCTGAAACTAACACATGTTGCTGATTGAATTACGGCCTAATTCTTAGGGTGGAGATTGAAAAAGCTGAGGGCATCCTGGAAAAAATTTGAGCCAGGAGGGGAGAAGCCCCATTCTAAATGGTCTGTGAAGACCATTACTTCCCTTCAGAGGGTTGAGGTCAAACTTCCCCGGCAGGAGCTCTCCATCCAACCACTTCTTTAGGGGACAAGGTTCCCATTGACAAAAATTTTTGCAAGTCAGCTTCGTCAATATTAGAAGGTAACTAGTCACATTTTCATGGCTTTGACATAATATTCAGAGCCGGAAAGAAGTTAGTTTCATGGCTACAAATGGCGAGTTATTCTAATGACTAGCGGGAATGGAGATCATAATATTTTAAGTCGCATAAGAATGAGGGGCACATGATGATGGCCAGTTACGAAAAAGACTAAGCCGGCTTAATAATAAGCCACTATTGGGTAATGAAGAGACTACGAAGATTGAATTCTGCTAAGTGTCGGAAGAACAGTTTTCCGTCAAGACTACAGGGCAGGATGGATCTATCAAAAGTGCGAAAAGGAAAAGTTAATGGCTAAAATAAACAGTGAAGCATGGAGGTGGCAAAAACTAAATGGCGGCGAGGTTCTTACGAAGATATCAATATAGCTTATTTGAGATTCATTTCGCATCCGTTCCACTACCTATTAAGGGGGATTGCTGCACTAAAAGTAATATACGAACTAGCGTTGCTAATAGCGACACGACGAACCCTAGAGAACTCCGGTGGGTTATAATGCATGAACTGAGTAGATCTATTACAGGAGGATAAGGGCGCACGTAATAGCGTCGACCGGAGGGGAAGAAGACTGTGGCTCGGCGCAGGAGATGAACGGAGGCGAAATCCGTGCTTCGTACAAGTTCGCCGAAAGAGATGCGGTGGCGGCGCGTTGTGGACTGAAGGGCTCTAGGAAGAAGAAGACGAGCTAGGTAAAAGTGAAATAAAGATTCCCCTATCGGTATTTAAAGACCGGAGAGGGAAATGGAAACGGCACGCGCGGGAGTCTAGGAGAGGTTGTAACTCCTGGAAAGGATGGTGCCTCGATTTCCAGGCCGATTGGATAAGATCAAAAGAGCCGTTTGGATGACGTCATGAAGATTACAGAAGTTTCGGAGAGAGTGACGTCATTCAACTTCCAGAATTTACAAGCCGACGATTTTTACGTTGGAAATGGGATGAGGCCTTTTTGATCCGCTGAGCATATAAAAACATGTTTATTGACATGAACAAAGTTCAAGTCAATCTGGGGCCTAATGTTGGGGATATTATCCCATTATAAGACCCTCCCTATGAGGCTGGGTTGGATAAAGATGGCTCTATCTCCATAATCAAGATGGGCCATTATCGGAGAAGCGGAAGGCGCCAGGCGTTTGGTATGAAGGGACGGCTGGCCCACGACTTGAAGAAGGCGACTCATGGCACACATAAGGAAAGAGTCACCCGAAGTTTCCTTGCGTAAGACACAAGGCAAGTTAGAGGTAGACCGGCTCATGAATGGTGATAATAGTTGGACTCTTATAAACGTAGAGCCTCGACCTATATATAAAGGCGGGTCTCTAGGGTTGAGGGGTTAAGTTAACATCAATCGAGAGCTAGGTCAGGTGAATCCACACCCTTGTAATCCATTTCCACATTAATATACACATAGCAGGACGTAGGCTTTGATGTCAACCTGAGGGGCCAAACCTGGGTAAACTTGTCTCCCGTTTCCCGATCAACCCCTTTGAGTCACCACATAGTTGCGGTGGTTTCACCCCTATGTCCTTTCACGAGGACATCTGCCGTGATAAAACCATGACAGTCCATATGGATTTCATCACCGGATTTCCCATGACCAAGAGAGGGAATAATGCTATCTTTGTGGTCATTGACCGTTTTTCCAAAGTGGCTCATTTTCTTCGTGTTCGAGAGAGTATAACATCTAGTCACCTAGCGGAGTTATATATTTCCCGAATAGTGTCTCTTCATGGTGTTCCCTTGAAGATTAACTCGGACCGTGGAAGTATTTTTACTTCTCGTTTCTGGGAAATATTTCAAAATGCCATAGGGTCTCATTTGTCCTTTAGCACCGCTTTCCATCCTCAATCAAGTGGACAAGTAGAACCAGTCAATCAAATATTGGAAGACATGCTTAGAGCTTGTGTTATATCTTTCGGCATGAATTCGAAGAAATGCCTTCCATTTGCCAAAGTTGCTTAAAACAATAGTTATTAATCAAGATTGGGCAAAGCTCCTTTTGAAGTTCTCTATGGACGAAGGTGTCGAACACCTCTTAACTGGTCAGAAACCGGAGAGTGGAAACTCTTTGATCCAGATAGGATTCAGGAGGCAGAAGATCAAGTTTGCATTATTCATGAAAAGTTGAAAACTGCCCAATCTCGTCAAAATACCGAGTATGATCACCATCATAAGGTTGTGACCTTTGAAGTTGACGAGAAGGCTTACCTTCGGGTTACACCTCTAAAGGGTACCCATCGATTCGGTATCAAAGGCAAATTGGCTCCTCGTTACATTGGTCAATTTCGCGTTCTTACCAAACGAGGAGAGGTTACCTACCAATTGGAACTTCCTCCGCATCTTTCCAAGGTCCATGATGTTTTCCACATCTCCCAACTCAGGCGTTGCTTTTCGGATCCTATCCGTGAAGTGGACCACGAAATTCTTGATCTCTAGGATAACCTTTCATATCGAGAATACCCTGTTCGTATCTGTGATCAAGCTGAGCGTACCACTCGACATCGAAACCTCAAGTTTCTCAAGGTTCAGTGGTCAAATCATTTTAAAAAAGAAGCAACCTGGGAAAGGGAGGACCGTTTCTGATTAGAGTACCCCGCGCTCTTCCCGACGACTCCTAAATCTCGGGACAAGATTCTTTTGAGTGGGGGTGAGTTGTCACATCCCTGGTTTCATTTTTCTTTGTGCCTAGCTAATGTGTGCATCATGTTTAACTTTTCCTAAGTTGAAATGGGGGTTAAGAAAACCCTAAGACCTCACCCTAAATAAATCAATTCAAATGGTGTTGTTTTCAATGAACCCAAAATGGCCTTAAAAATGCTCATCTTTTTTGATAATTGTTGGCAACAACATTTCATGGATGCATTTTATTTTACAACCACTTTTGGCATTTTAAATAATTCACAGAAGCCACTGCAATGATTCAAATAAATAACCATAAATATTTTACTTCAATCAAAAATACTGAAATTTCCTATGGAGTTTGGAAATAATCCAAATATACTCCATGTTTAATTTCAGGGTTTTGGTTTAGGTTTTGAGCCCAAACAAAAAAAAGAAAACAAATGTTAGAAATAACAGAACAGAACAAAATAAAAACGAGGAAGAAGAAAGCTTACGTGGCGCCTGGCCCAGCCCATCTCGTCTCCTCCCCTATCGTCGTCTGCCTTTGCCAATAGGCACAGGAGGAGCTGGCTGCTGCGTGCTGTGCCTTCGGCACGCAGTTCCGTGCCTCCATGGCTCCCTCGTCGTGTTGGCGACATGGATAGACTCCACAGGGGCCACCGGATCCATCTTCCTCTCCCCATTCGCCCCATCTCCTCTCTCCCCCTCTCTACTACGTCATGGCCGTCGCTCGAGCTTGCATTCGCTAGCCTAGCTCCTCTGCTCCTTCTCGCCCGTGAGAAGTTCAGAAGCTCCGCCTCGACGCCCTCGTCGTCTCCAGCAAGCCACGCCACGCCAAGAGCTCTCCATCACCAGGGCCCCGTCGTCTTCAACCTTACGTTACCGAAGCTGCAACCATCGATTCGTCGTCAATAGACCATCCCCGAGCCTGCTCTCGATCCCATTGCAATCTCCATGAGCCATAGGACTCGTTCCCCCTCTTTCCCCTATCGAATTTGTGTCGTAGTCGCTGATTGGATCGAGCCCGAGGAGCTCCGCCGTGTGGTCCTCGAAGTCGGGGACGCTCCGATGTCCCTGTAGTCTTTCTGAGACCACCAACGAGTTCATGGAGTCGTGTAGTTGTTGTAGGGGCCAAGATCTATCCTTTTCCTCCATTGTACCGTTGACCTTGAGCTCGCCCGAGCTCCGGCAGCCACCAAGCTCGCCGCTGCCGATGCTCCGGGCCACCTCGGCCCTTGGGGCTTGTGCCATTAACCTCGTGCGCAAGTGGTCGTTCTGTAGGTGCCCTCCTGCGGTCAAATGGTCATTGGAGGAGGAGTCCCGACCCCCTCCACCATCCCAGGTGCCACCAACGGCTCAACGCCGGTGAGCCGACCCAGTTTGACCATGGGGTTTGACCCCCTGGGTCACTGGCAGGTGGGCCAGCCTCTGGCTAGTTAGGGATTAAGCTAACTAAAATAATTTATTTAATCAAATACTAAACAATCACTGACCAGTTGAACCCATTGGTCAGGTTTGACCTGCTGATGCAATGTATTCCTCCATTGATCCACAATGCAAGCACCCCTTTTGAGCATTTCAATAAAATCTCATGTTCTCGCTCCTGCTCTCATTTATTGCATTAGGACACATCGTTACCAATGCTTTATTTTTGTAGTTGAACTCATTCCTTTTCATGACATGTCATTGTCACAGTAAATAGCTAAACCGTGCAACCTAGCATACCTGGTAGTTTCTTGAGCCATGATGTGCTTTACCCTGCTATGCTTAGAGTCGTGTCACGCCTGTTTCATCTGGATGATGAACTGGAGTGAATAAATGTGTTCTGATGTCAAA